>NC_045685.1:25546815-25916291 GCF_003331165.1 Xiphophorus hellerii
AATGTCGCAATTTTGGTCCTTAATCAAATATTTGTTTCATTTCCAGCAGCAGGTGTTCTCACAATGCACCTGCTGCTTTCAAGGTGCATTGTGTTAAACCAACCAAACCGTTTGAAAAACCTGTTCCCCTCCTCGCCTGTGGGGGCGCTGCACCAAGAACCACAGAAGGAAACGACATGAAAACCTCTGAAGAAGAACCTGAGCCAACTTCCTTCGTCACAAAACGTAAACAAAAATCGTGTAGCATCAGATTTCTCTGGTAAAAGACCGTTTCTCCCTCTGGCACTAGACTCTCACATTTGTTTTGGTTGAATTTACCCAGAATGCCCTGCACTGTAGTTCACTTTCTGCTTTCGGAGCGGTCTCCGGTCTGCTTGCCGTTCACATATGCATTCGAATCGCATCACTTCAACCGATCCGATACTGAGGTTTGTAGACGGACCAGAGTTCGATTACGCATCCACACCTCCCCAAACGAACCAAACTTTCCAGACAAACGGACTGGAGTTGGACTAAAGCGGATTAAACAGGGCTGGTGTGAAATCAGCCCAGGAATGTGCAAGAATACAAAACATGTGAACCGGTTTATGAATGAGATGTTTTTATTTCCATCTGGTGTTCAGGAAACCAGAAGGAACATGTGGGAAATTTGGGAGCCATTTTCTTTCTCATGCAGTTAATCAGCACGAAGATTAAAAATTGGTCCAGAAAGTAGTTTTGTTCTCACGAACATGACATTATTCCCAACAATAAACACAAAAAATGTGATTAATTCTAGAAATAATTCTGGATTTGACCTCATCCTTATTCTGGTCTTTGTTAATAAGTTAAAAAGACGACTGAGGGAAGAACTTTAGAGCTAATTTTTGTCTTAGTTTAAGTAAAAAACATGCAGGAAAGGTAAAAGTTTTATAACAAACATATGCAGAAGACTTACGATGACTTCCCGCTTCCTGTTGCTCCCATGATGGCGTTCAGGCCCGGCTTCATGAGCCCGCTGAGGAGAACCAAACAAGAAAGGGACCGGTCATAAAACAGAACCCAGAGTCTCTAACAACACACTTCACACTCGCTTTAATTAGACCAAACAGTTAAAATGGTGAAATTATGTGAAAGTACAAATAAATGCTCCTCTGTGTTTTAAAGTTGCCTAACTTTGTATATATCTGAACAACATGCTAAAACAAAATACATAGAAGGTTTTATTGTTACTTCAGTGCAACTCTGCAGAAAACAGTCAGCTCCAGTTACCTCATAATCCAATAAAAACTCTCTGCCCTTTGACCACAGAAAACATTTTATAACATTTAAACAGCTGAGATTAAACATAAAATGAAATTACAGTTTACGAGAAAAATGAGGATGATTAAATCATAAAACCAAAATTCTCAAGGTGGAAAATCGGCCTTATTCAGTAATGATTAGTTTAGAAAATGTGTACCACCAGACAGCAGTAAACAGATAAAACACGGGTTTGCATGAGAGCTCAGACTGACCAGCCTTTAACTCTGTCAATGATTAGACAGCAGCTGAACCACTCAGAACCGTCAGAACCTTACATGACAGCAAGACCGAAGTTTTCATGACATTAAAATCAGAATAACAGGCTCGGGTGGTTTTCATAACCAGAGCGTTATCAGACAGAAAAATCTTTAACCTTTTGGAGAATTGCTCTGATCTCAATAAAGATAAACACTTAATCCTGGAAGATTATCAGATTATCCATCTCGCTGTAGGTGAGAGGTGATCCGTCAGGTGTGTTCAAGGTTTCCGGAGGTGATTTAATTTAATGAATTAAGTTAAAAAAGGAGGATTTTCTGTAGGATTACAGCACAAAACAGACTAGATTTAACACTGCGGCAGGGCCGGCCCAAAGAGTTATGGGGCCTTAAGCAGAATGTAATTTAGTAATTTAATATTTGCTGAGATTTATCTGTGAACAAACTGAGCTCAAACACAAAGATTAAACACATGGCATCAGATTGTTGCCACGGTGACGCAACAATATGAAGATTATTATTCGCAGTTTTACAAAGTAAACTTGCAAGCTCCTACAAATCTTAGATTTGAAATAATTTAACATATTTTAATTGATCTACGCCGAAACTGTTGAATTCAAATTTAATAGAATTCTCATTCTTAATAAATAAATGTTAAAATTCTAGATCTGCGTTAAAATATAAACATTTATGGGGGCCCCCATGAAGCTGCTTTCTCAGATTAATAAAACAAGAAATTGACTTGAGTTGGAAAAAACCTTCTAAAAACCAACTTCTTTCATCCTGACTGTATATTTAAAATGCCTAAAATAAATTAAAATATCTAAGATAATACATAGTGGAAGAAATAACATAATTTAAATAGATCTGATTTGGATAAAATTTACAGAAAATTAGTAAGCAAAAAAATAAGACAGATGACTGATTAATTTTTTTCTCTAAATTTGCCTCCATCGTGTTTTTTTTTTCAGGACATTTTCCGATGTTTTGACGACAGTGAAGCTGCAGTTTCAGTTCTGCATCCTGCAGGGTGTGACCTGTGTGACTGCATGCAACAAGGAACTAAAACTGATTCAGTTTTTCTATCAGCAGATCGAAGAAATGCCGTGTCAGTAACGTGACTCTGCATTTTATGTCAACATGAAAAACGTTAAGTCATTCATTCAGAGACTTTCTCATCGAAACCATGATGCTGCAAGTTGGTTTTGGGAACACAGTCACCAGTTAAAACTATTTTCATTTTAGCTTTCAGCAAAAATATGGGATTTTGCTGCTGATTCAATAAATCTTAATGTCCTTTTGGTAGAAAAACCCCCATAATTTTCTAGAAAAATCCATCTCTTGTCTTTCTTTTCTGTTAGATTTCATCAGCCCCAGCTGATGTGACTTTGAGGAGAAAAGCCACCAGTAAACTCTTCACATGAACAGCAGTGAGGTGAAAGTTAGTGGAGTAAAACCTGCTGGATGTACGCTTCAAACTCTTGTGAGTTTAAATAAAGTTTCAACCCTCCTTCAACTCTGTCAATGATTAAACCAACAGGAATATAGTGAAGATACCAGGCATTGTGAACAGTGTCCTGCACAGAAACACACACCCTGACCTTCGACCAAATGCAGTTTTCATAACATCCTCACAATAAAGGATTGTTTCTAAGAACAGAATCATGAAAAAGTATTCAGATGCTCCAGAACCTTGGAGCCATACAGTAAAGTGCAGCGACATATTTATAGTTTTCTCCTCTTACCACAGCAATCACTTGTTAATAATAGCAAAATAAGCATTAAGGCTAAAACCATACCACTGCAACAGGCTGAATGGTCTGATTTTTGTGTGGGAAATATTTGAGGGGTATTTTTTTGTGCCGTTGTTGTCAGTTGCTATGGCAACGAGCCTGCTGTTGCCGCGCTGATACAGAGAGCGAGAAAGACGTGGTTTTGAGTTGCACTTTAACGGTTTTTCCCTTTGCTGTGGAGCCCAGCACGAAATTAAAAACATCTAAATGTCAAAGTTTGATTGAGTTAACAGAATTATTCTACGGCGGCAGAGCGGCTACGGATATTAAAGAAAAGTCTTTTTGTCCTCCAGCGTTGTCCGCATGCACAACATTTCCGTATGTAAACAACAACATGCAGGGGGTCTATATTTGTAAATAAGATCATGACTAAGTCAGTGAATCACCAGCTTTGCACATCAATGCTAATTTTCTTAATAATTGCCTTTTGTTACACAACAGTGAAATCCTTAAAGCCAACTTGATCCTGTGACTTTAACACCCTGAACTTTCTCATTGTGTCAGGCTATTTAAATAGATCAGCATCCTGCTGCTGCGTCTGTTTGTTGGTTTAAGCTCCAAGGTATTGTGCTGTAACAGCCTACAGAGCGGACCATGTGTGTGCTGCAGAGGCAGAGCTGAAACTGGAGTCGCTCCACAAAGCAAAGCTTCCTTCCTTTGCCTCCCAACATGTGGTATTTGATCTGGAACCAAAGAACAGGTCTGATCACGTCAAGTTTGCCTCCCAGTTTGGCTCCTGATGGCACGTAGACCAACAAGTTCAGGGTGTTTTGTTTCCTGAGACAGTTTGCATACTTCACCTGGTGGCTGTAATGTTGTTGTGTTCAGGATTTTGCATAGTGAGTGTAGATAGAACTCAGATCTCATGAAACATAACCTCTTATTTCAGCTTTTCTACTTTTAAATCTAAGGATAAGTTTCTATTTAAGACAAAGTGACAGTGTTTTGGACTCACTTCAAGTCAATGAGGATGTCTTTGGTTGTGGCCTTCTTCAGGCAGAAACAGCCTCCTCCCTGCTTCACTTTATAGTGAATATTGTGGAAACTAACGGTGGCGCCTTGTTTGTTTGCACCTGCAGACTGAAAAAACTTATTACTTCACCAAAAACCAGTCTCTTCTAAGTTAAAAGCAATGTTGCTGGCATGAAGATCGGAGGTTACCTGGCGCTTGGAGGATTCGTTTCGCCCAAGCTCCATGGCGTCACGGTCACCAGACAGGCTACACCTCCTGTATTCAGAATCCTGAAAAATACATTTGGAATAACGAGTAAATATTTTTACATCCATGTGAATCAAAAAAAAGAACAAAACGCTGCAAAACCCAGAAACTCCATAGAATCACTGAAAATACAGTGAATTTCAGAAACCAGCTAAAAATTCAAAATTTGGAGAAACATTAACTTAGAACAACATGAAATGTTGGTGAAAGCATCAGTTGCAAAACTTTATCATTTAAAATGTTGAAAATCATGTCACTTGCTAACTGCTGTTAGCCACAGCTTCACTAGCTAATAGCAACTTTACTTTATGAGATGCATTAGAAAAATACTATAGCTAAAAGTAACAGAATATTCTTTCTGACACACGATGTTAGACAAAACTTAGTAAAAATAACAAAAACTGTCAGACACAGTGTTAGCCCAAACTTTAAAAAACTAATGGAAACAGCCACGTCAATATGTTAGCTGGAGTAAGCTAATGGAAACTGCTCAGCGTTAGCCAGAACTTCATAAGCTAACAAAAAGCTAGAGATTAAAACCAAGAACTTTTTTAATATATTAACTATGAAAGCTAATGCTAACAGTTTGATTCAATCACATGCCATGATGATAGAGCTTTACAAGCTAACAGTGTCATTGCTTTATCACAGTGTTATCATCCGATAGCCATAAATATCAACAGTTACAGCTTTGTTGTGTGAGATATGCTACATAACAGTTATTTACAAGCTAACCAGAACAGTTTTGTTTTGTTCCATTAGATACGTTAGAACTTTACAATCTTTGTTTTATTATACACACTATACTTTTCCAAAATGTTAATTTGAATACAGCTTTTCTCTAATAGATTTGTTAGCTATAACTTTACAAGGTAAAGCTAACAGCTTTGTTTTGCTACATACAATGCTATTTAAATCTTATCTGATTTTAGAGGCTTTGCTATGTCAGAAATAATGTTAGCCAAAATTTTAACGGGTTTAAGAAGGTGCCATTGGTTTTCTGTTTGTTTTCACCTCCAAAAACATTTGTTAATGCACCCAGGTTAGTAATCTGCTCCATAGCTACATTTACCAAACTTATAATAAAGTGGTACTTTAACTTGGCAACTTACGGAAGCACAAGATAAATCATATTACAGATGTTTGCATTTATCTATCAACATATCTTAAATTTAACTACGGTGGTGTTTTTTCAGCAGGATCATGCTGGTATGAAAATAGTCTTGAAATTCTATTTCTGTGATGTTTTTGGTAATTATTTTAGGTTGAAACACCAAACCGAAATGGTTAGACTTATTCTCAACAATTGTAGAAGAATGGCAACAAAAAACTATTTGCTGATCCAACATAATCCCATAAGAAAATAAAAATTGCTGCAAAAACAACAATACCCTTCTATCTAAACATGAAACTCATCTTACCATTTACAACAGATATTTAGTGAAAAATAAACTGCAGGGAGGATTAATTGATAAATTATAAAAGAATATAGTTAAAATGTGGACATTAGTTAATCATTTTGGTCTGATTAACTACGTCTGGAATGCAGAGGTGAGCAAAATACACAAAATTATATTCAAGTAAGAGTAACACTACTTCAACTGATTTTACTCAAGTAAAATTAAAAAGCAAGAAATTACTCAAGTAAGGGTAAAAAGTATTTGGTTAAAAATCCTAATAAAGTACTGAATAAGTGATCAAATTATCAATCATTTAATATTGAAAAGTCATCAGACGGAAAAAAATATAAAGTTAAATGGAAATATTAGTATTTTAAGGACTAAAACGAAAAACAAATTGTATAAATAACAAAAAAAATTAATCAGGCAAAAGAAAACAAATTTCCAAATCAGTTTCTTTCAATATAAAACTTTAACAAAAACTGTTAATGAATTTTGATTAAAACATTTTTGCTCTTCATTCAGTGGGGAAAAAATCCAGAAATATTACTCACGAGTAAAAATACTTCATAATTCTTTCTAAAAAGTTACTCAAGTAAATGTAACTAGTTACTACCAAATCTGTCGTAATGAGAGTTCAGTATTTCTACCTTTGCCAGTTTTTTTTTTTAATTCTCTGTTTATATTTATTTACTTTGCATAAAATCTATTTCCCAGAAACTCAGTTATGTAACTTTTAAGCATTGACACACAAATGTAGCTCAACTTTAGTGAAAATACCATCAAAATGTCTTATTATCATCCGCAAACATTGTCTTATTTCTCCAGAACCCAGTTTGCAGATTTCTCTGACAAACTTCCTGAAATTCTGCTGATTTGGTCCAAAGAAACATCAAATCTGTCAAACTCAGAAGCAGCTAATTTAGTTCATTCCTCTTTCCAGCAGCGCAAATCTTCCTTTTTAACGCAGGAAATGAGCTAAACTGAATTAAACATGACGCCAATTTGCATAAAAATGATCAGTATTTAGTCGTTGGGAGTGAGAGAAGAGAGCACAGATATTTTTACCTGCTGAAATGAGAAAGTCGCAGAGCAAACAGAGAGCGGAGGACGCTGACCGGCAGGAAGCGGACTGATCGATGTGTGTTTGTCACAGAAGAGGCCGCTTGTTTAAGGTTCAGGCTGCGCATGCGAGGAAGTTTGGTAAGTCTGGTTTTATGACTGAGGCGTGATAAGTAAGGAGAAGGGAAAAACTGAGGATGACTCTGACCCACAGTTATAAAATACAGAGAAAATGCAATAAAGAGGAGCACAGGGGTTCAGGTTTGTAGCTTTATGTCAGAGTTTAGTTTTAAATTTTACAGTGGGAGAAATGATTCGGTGTCTTTTACCAAAGTCAAAAGAGAAATCCTACAACTGCTAACATCGGACTCCAGTATATTTTTGTTTACATTTGGTGAAGAAGGAAGTTTCGCTCAGCAGCTGTGGTTACATCAACGTTTTTGAAGGTTGATGGAAATGGTAAAATTTTAATTCCAAGGTTCCAAGGTAAGTGAAGCCATGTTGGGGACAACTCAGGGAGCAACTAGAGGGCCGGGCCTGGACAGTAGCAATACCTAATGGCATTGCTTCCGATTGATCAAAATTGATTTTATAACCTGAGAAAGAACCAAACTCATAAATAGTGGACAAGATGGCTGGTATCGAGATGTCAGGTTTTGTTACGAATAACAGAATATCATCTGCGTATAACGCTATTTTATGAACTTTACCGCCAATCATCACGCCATGTATATTTTGTTGTGATTTAATAACCACTGCTAGAGGCTCCAGCGCCAAAGCAAATAGGAGCGGGGATAGAGGACAACCCTGTCGAGTTCCAATATGTATTGTAAAAGGTGGAGATAGAACAACATTAGTCATAACACAGGCAGACGGGGAACTGTAAAGTATCTTGATCCATTTCAGAAAATCGCCTCCTATCCCGAATCTCTCCAAAACATTAAATAAGTACTTCCACTCAAACCTATCAAAAACATTTTCAGCATCTAAAGATACAGCAAAGACTCTACAATTCGTTTGGGTTTAGTACTGAATTATGTTAAGTAATCTTCTCATATTTGTGAAGGGAAAACGATTTTGTATGAACCCGGTCTGATCTGGATTTATTAAGAAAGTCAAAAGCTTCTCCAGCCTCATTACAAGTAGTTTAGAATCTACCCCGATAGGTCTATATGTCTGATGGTTTATCTTTTTTAAGGATGAGGTTGATGTTCGCCAGGTTAAATGTTTTCACCAAGTCTCCAGCCCAAACGACTGTAGCTGAAATCTTCAGTGACAGACTGAGGAATATCAGCGCGAGCCGCTAGCAAGCAGCTGAGCTGCCTGATTAGCTTCTTTGCTAGTTAGCATATTCTTGGCTCTTCAGTTGGTTTATAGGCGGAAGATTTGGCTGTTTTAGGATCAGGCGTGTTGATATAAAATAAGCCTACAGCTGGTTAGTTTAGATAGAATGAAAAAATAAACCAAATTGGCTCGAGGGAAGTGGGAGCCCAGCGACACGCGTGGGGTCAGGGTAGCTGCATTGTGACCCCCCACGCCATGAATTTTGACAAAATATAATGTTTGTTTCATAATTAATTACTCTATTGTGTTTATGGTTTAAATCTCTCTGAATTGCCTTGTTGCTGAAACATTTTTAGCCTATTTCATGTTGTCAAACAGCTTCAGTTTAACCTGGCTTATGTGGAAATATAATTAAAAGTACTAAAATTCCCCCAAAACATAATTTAAACAGTTAATCCATGATTTAGCATGGGGCTATCTTTGTTTTATTTTAAAAGTTTGCCAAAACCGGAGAAGTTTCTGAGGGGTTGACAGTAACTTTGTCGGCCCGGTGACGGTAACCTGAGCCGGCCGGTGTGAGCCTCACCATGCTGCCTGCCGCGAAGCCCCGCCCTCTGCGCGCCGTCCTCCCTGCTGCTCCTTCCTCTGGGTAATTAAATCATTTCCAGGGAACATCATCGTCCCTGCGGTCCGGCGCACATCCCGGTCATGTCACAAAATGAAAATAACACGCAAAAAATTAAATAATTAAACCACACTCAAGCTAACTGTTTTGTAAACCTGCGTTGATATTTGAATGAAAATTGAGCATAAATGCAGCTTTGGATAGACGGAGCAACGCGCCAGGACGCCGGTGTTGATCTGTTTTAACCCGGAAAGCAGCAGAGGAGGCGGGACTGCAGCAACCCGCAGCTGCCGGTGCCTCCAGGAAGTCAGAGAAATACACACATCCTGTTACATCAACCACAAATTACCAACACACACACATGTACATGTTTGTCATGATTTAGATCATTTTTCTCTATTACTCCGCATCCGGATGCAGCTGAATAAATATATAACTCTAAAAAAAACTTTAAAAAGGAGAATAAATAACCAGCTGAGACGAGCTCTTATGTTTTAAATGATGTTAGCATTAATAATAAGAGTTGAAATTGTTGTGATGTAACTGTTGTCAGGCGCTGCTTTGGCTCCCCCGCTGGTTCAAATGTGGAATTACAGTCCGGTGTTACATCATGTTGTGTTACCACCGTGTGACCGCAGGAGGCGCTGTTGCATTTTAACACTAAAATTACACTAATGTTATGAATATTACGGTCACAGAATATGATGATATTGCGACCAAACTGTAACTTATAGAAAAACATTAAATACTTGAGCAGTAAAGTGGTAAAAGTTAATATTTTACTAAGTTACACTTTGGTCATAAATATCTGAGCTGTCATATGAGTCAGGTAGCCACTGTTTACATTTACTCAATTATATTTACTTGAGTAACTTTTTTAAATGTACTTTTAGGAGTATTTTTACTACACTTTACTTTTTACTTTTACTTCAGTAATTTTATGATGAACTATCTCTACGCTTGCTTGAATAAAATTTCTGGATTTTCTTCCCACTGAATAAAAAACAAATATATTTTAACCAAACCTTCACCAGACACAGAAACACACTTGCAGTTTTTGTTAAAGTTTCATACGTTTTCTATTGAAAGGAACTGAATCGGAAACATTTTATTTTACCTGATTTTGTTATTTTTTCTTAATTATTTGAATTATTTTCATTTTATTTTCATTTTGCGCTGCACAGTGGCGCAGTTGGTAGCACTGTTGCCTTGCAGCAAGAAGGTCCTGGGTTCGATTCCCGGCCGGGGTCTTTCTGCATGGAGTTTGCATGTTCTCCCTGTGCATGCGTGGGTTCTCTCCGGGTACTCCGGCTTCCTCCCACAGTCCAAAAACATGACTGTTAGGTTAATTGGTCTATCTAAATTCTCCCTAGGGGTGTGTGTGTGTGTGAATGGTTGTTTGTCCTGTATGTCTTTGTGTTGCCCTGCGACAGACTGGCGACCTGTCCAGGGTGTACCCCGCCTCCCGCCTGGAACGTAGCTGGAGATAGGCACCAGCAACCCTCCCGACCCCATTAGGGACAAGGGTGAACAGAAAATGGATGGATGGATGGATGGATTTTCATTTTGCTCCTTAAAATACCCAAATTTCCACTTAACTTTATATTTAGTTCATCTGATTATGTAATTTTTAAATATTAAATGGTTGATAATTGGATCCTTTATTCAGTACTTCAATAAACTTTTTACCAAATACTTTTTTACTAGAGTAATTTTTTTGGATGGCTACGTTTTACCTTTACTTCAGTGAGAATCAGTTGAAGGTGTGCTGCTCTTACTTGATCATTTCTGGGTGATTTATCCACCTCTTGTGACTCTATATTTCCATAAGTCATAATATTAATGGTCAAATGCTAGTTTTTATTCTTTGTTCAGATTTTTCTTTATTTTTCCTTTTGTTTTTGTTTTCCCCCTGAAAAGCTTAATGCTAAAATTACGGTCACAACATCACAGAATATTGTTTAGCACCAGAAAAGGACTAAATCCAAAAACTGCATTTTGCTCATTAGAGATTATTAATTAACCCTCTGATGTGTAATTGTTGACCCGATCCCGGATAAGCTGAAGAAAATGGATGGATGGATGGATGGATGGATGGATGGATGGATGGATGGATGGATGGATGGATAAATAAATGCACACATGAGTGATACACAGCACAATAGAATACAGACAGTAATGTTAGCTAGCTAGCTTGGTTAGCTAGTTTCTAGTAACATGCTCATTCTCAAACACGTACTGTCCCCCCTGCTCACACACACACACCCCTACACACGCTCACACACACATATAATGGATGTTGACATTGTTCCACTGATGTTGTAAAATTGTTCTTTCATTTTAAAAATGTTCTATAAATGGTCACAAATGTTCTACAAATTGTTCTAAAAATGTTTAAAAAAGTGAAAAATGAAAATATTTCAAACATGAAATAATTCTCGGGTGACAAAAAACACAACAGAAAATATGCAAAACATTATTTTGAATCAAAATGACAAAAGTAGCAAAGATTAAAAGTCAGTGACATTCATTCCAGTTTGATCCTAGTTATAGATCCGGTGAAGTCAGTTCATTATTTAAACTGGGTAAAAAGTTTTGATCTAAACTAAGTTTCTATCTCCTGGACAAACATTTAGCGACAGTAAACAATCACTAAAGACTGAGCATGTATGGAGCGACAATGGAGATGAAAAACTCCCTTTAACAGGAAAAAACAAAAAGAAACAGAAGAATTTCTAACTAAAGAAAAACAGTTAGCAACTCCTTTAGCGAGACTCTGGAAGACAATATTTTCTGGTAATATTTAGTCTGGTAATTTAAAAAAACTTATTCTGTTCTTACTGCTCCACTGTGCTAATCTACAGGTAAAATGTCTTCCCCTTTAAAGCCCTGGATTGTAACCTGGTCTACACCAAATAATCACATGACCAGCAGCAGACTCTGACTTACAGGGCAGCATTTCGTGAAGGTCAGCAGACACACGCAGAGGCGGTTATGGTGAGGAGGGTGTGTGTTGTTGCTCCGGCCAGCGTCACCTCCTGGTCATGTGAATCCAGTTCAGCTGGACGGTTTCTAAATTTACCTACCAACATCCGAAGCCCTCTCTGGGTGGAGAATCCTGCGAAGTGATTGGACGTCCGAGGAGGAGGATCAGCGGTTAGTCAACCAGGAAAAAGTTCATGACAACCATTAAATCTGAGCCAAACATTTACAGTCAAAACCACCTTAATGTCTGAGAGGAATCCTTTAATCTCACCTAAATTCAAGTGGACGATCAAACAGAACAAACACAAGTATTTCTGTTTGATAAATGCCAAAAAGTTTCTTTCAGCTAGAAGTTTGCTGAAACTAATCTGTTGAGGCCTTTAAAAACGTTGAAAACACAAATAATGATGTCATGACTTGGTAAGCTCCAGTCCTGGTTCTTATTGGTTAATTTACAACGTTAGAGATAAATGGAGGAACATCTGTGGATGTATTTTAAGGCTCAAACAGACAGATTCCTTCTGTGACAGCATTGAAAAATCTAAACAAATTGTCTAAGGGTACGATCACACAGCAGGTGAACACGACCCAGATGGTCCCATTCCGATCTTTTCAAACCCCCAAAATCTGATTTCTGCTACTTCCATACATGGTATTAAATTGGATACATTTCCAATAGTTTTCAAAGTGTCTGCTGTCAGAGCGGCCATATTGGATTTTACTTTTACATCATTGACGTGAGACATAAGTCATAATTCTGCACCAGAAGAAGCCAGACGTAGTAAACGTTGACTGAAAGACCAAAAAAATATTTATTTTATGAGCTTCCTTCATCTTGTTATGGTTTTGTGAGAAGAAGTCTGATTCTAGTCGCAAAAAGAAACGCAATCGGATCTCAGCTAAAAATCTGAATTGGCCCTCAAGACTTGTGGTGTCAGGAAGAGAACCGGGAACCTCCAGAGGTCCGGTTCCTGCTTTGGTACCACTTCCAGAGGTCTGAAGGTTCAACGTTTACCTGTTCAAACATTTATGTAATCGGGGTTATATCAATGTTTGAGCCTTCATACCGCTGAGGCAGGAATCGACTTTTGTGACCCAGAGATGAACATGTTTTGGTGTGAAAGTATGATTCAGTCCCAGAGGCAACACTGTGCTGATATGTTGGCTGCGGTTGGTAAGGGAAAGTCTTTATCCACAGAAACAACATGGACTGAAAGGCCACTCAACCGAGAAGAAGCCATGACTCCAAAAGATGAGAAAAACAGCAGGTTACAAGAGAACGTTTTGGAAGAGGAAGTCACTCTGCAGTCAGAGAAGAGTCAGAGGCGATGCGAAGTTCAGCGGCGACTGATGAGTGAGATATCTTCATATCCTGCGATATCTCGTTTGTTTCAGGTGTATCCCAGTCTCCTCTGATTCCCTTCGCCAGCTGTCCCTGCGGTTTTCCAGGTCAGAGCTTGATGTCAGTAGGTGGCTTACACAGAATATGGTCAGTTCATTGCCAACATCTTCTGAAGGAATCTGTTGACGAAGGTTGGAACGTGACTGCTGTCCTTCAAATCTTGGCTTCAAAAGCTGAAACTAAATGGACAGCATTACAATAGTGAGGCAGTGAGTGATTGAGTGGTAGACGATCCTCCAGATATGGAGGCAATAATCCTTGACACCGCCGCCAGGAGTTACTTCCAAACTTTCTCTCTCTGCCAGATAACTGTCAATAAAAGCCACTAAGCAGAACATAAACCATTAAGAAACAAACATTTGCTTGTAGTGATGAGTTCCAGATTTACCTTAATTCTTTCTGATGCCTGACCAGGTAACGAAAGCCTTGTCACACTTTAATGTTTGTACTTCCAGTTTGCTTTTTGAGTGATTTATGGGGTTTAAAAGCTCATTTCCACTTTGTGTTGGGACCGTTAGTGCAGAAAAGTTCACTGGAGACATTAGAAAACACCCAATGCCTTCAATATCCCATCTTTTCTAGGGATGTCAATGCACTTTCATGAAGTTCTAAGACACTGTGAAGGAGGAAGAAACTAAAGTTACTCAGTTTTTCGTGACCCGTTTCCAACAGAGAACATTAGAGAATGAAGTCTTTGGCCACCTTCGCCTTTACTGCAGCACCTGAAATGTAAAGAGTTGTAATGTAAAGAAATTGCACAAAATAACAACTAAAACTCTTTGGTACTTTAATCTCTAAACCTCAAATAAAACACCAGAGCCTGACTGATTAAACACAGACTTGGTTTAATGCAACTTAGGAAAACAAACAGTGAAATTTATGTTTAACTAGTTTAACTTTATTACTCTAAAGGACCAATGGAGTAAAGGTGAGCATCGATATATCAAGTCAAACTTCTGACGTTGGTAAATATTTCAGAATTTAAAAGGTTTGTTGGTAACGAAACAGATCACTTTCTCCAATGGTTTTTCCTGGAGTTCAAATGTTTTTCCTCTTTTTGATGGATTTAAAACTGAGCTTCTTATTTGATAAAATGCTGATATTTTGGAGTTTCATTAAACATTTACAGAATGACAGCAATTATTGAAAGAGGAAATGTACTAAAATGCAAAACACTGATACAAAGCTGACAAAGACAACAACCACTGCAGTAAGTTTCTTTATATGTACAACCTTCATTATTTTACACTATTTACAGTGTCGACTGCTCAGCTGGGAACAAGCATGACGATGCAGCTGGTGGGTTTCTTTGGATGCTTCATGTTATAAATAATTTAAGGACCTCCGAGTTACTTAAAGTCAAATTAAGATCATCGGCTGAGTTCTGTCGTGTTTCATGTATGTTTTCGTCTACGCCCATCGGCCGCTCGAAGCGAAGTTCCTGCTCATGCTGTAGGTTTTGGTGGAGCTTTTATGTTTCCCCCAGGCTCCAAATGGGATGATGACGATGGTGGCGTTGTCCTCTGAGCCGTACTGCAGCGCCTGAAATACATTTTATCCACTTATTTAGGCAGAATTCACATTTATTGGTCACTGAAATGCCTTTAATATGATCAAATATATGACATTTATGAATTTTGACCAAGACATTTATTGTTTAACTGAATCATCTTTCTTCTACCGTTTCTGTATCAAAGACTTAATATCAGATTCACAGATTCTAACTTTCTCCTCCTGAAGCAGAAGAATCAAAAGACATTTGAACCCCAGACATGTTTTAGTACATAAAGTGAAACAGGGTGTTAAGGATGCTTCTGTGCACAATAACTGCAAATTTATTGTAACTTTAATTAAAGAGGTGTGGTTTCTGGGTTACTAGGACTATTTATAGATTTGTTTTTAGCAACAACACAAGTTGAAGTTTAGTTATTCTCACTCTAGAGTTTCTTTATCTCAGAGATGATCCTGTTTTCTCTACAGTTCATTGAGTTTGCCTGCTGTACCTTCAGTGAGTCACAACTTTTTATCGGAAATCAGCAGCAGTCGTTTACCTGCTGAGAGATGATCTCTGCTGCTTCAGTCGGGTCTTGGCACTGATTGATGACATCACAGATCTCCTGGTCACTCAACAGGAAGTTGATGCCGTCTGTTGTCAAAGCCAGGAAGGAGTCATTGGCATGTTGGACCTGCAGAAACAGATCATGAATGTATAAGCTGATTGTCCAGAGGAATAATGTACCTAACAACAACAAACCAGGTAAAAATGCTCCAACTGACTTTCAAAACTCCACAGATAAAAAACGATTTGAAACTAAGACAGCAGACGAAGCCGGTCCGAGACTCACGGAGAGACGATGTGTTTCTGGCTCTGCGATGACGCCGCTGGATTTCAGGTGGAAGTCTCCGATGCTGCGCGTCATGGCGAGCCGCCCGTTAACGTTTGCCTGGCCGACGCTGTTCCACGACAGGAAACCACCAAACTTCTGGATCCTGAACACAAAAACCAAACAGGATCAGTTACTTTCTCTGTCAAATCATATGAGGCAGAGATGGTGCTTGAATATTTAACTCTCTGGCTGTGTGTTACTTTGGTTCCTCTTATCTGAGGTTGGGGTCCAATGGGGAAACCAAGATGGTCATGGTCTTTAATAGACTGGGTCAAGCACATTCTGGGTTTGTTCTTGGGTCTTCAACCAGCAAGACATCAAACAGGTTCAATCAATCCAGTTTATGTGTATAGCACACTTCAGCAAGAAGGCAGTTCAAAGTGCTTTACATGCTAGGAAAGAAGAAGGTCTAAGATGGACCCTGCTTGAAATATCTAATGTGACTGCTTGTTGATTAAAACACCAAATATACCTCAACATGCATTGCTATGCACAGTGGAAACCATCTTAGAACTGCAGCTGAAGCTAACATCCTCTGTTAGCTTCAGGGTACCGGTAATTACAATCTAGGAAAATGAACAGAACTCCAGAATTTGATGCTTTTCCAAGTAGAGTTGATTCTAGGCTTTTCAACTTCCAGAGTTTCATTTTACATTATATAAGTGAATTTTCAGCAGATATTTTGGAGTTATATTCCACCAAAATATCCGAGAATCAGTGAATCTTTAAATAGTGAACCGTGAATAGATGGGAGTTCACTGTACCCAACCTTAAAGAATAAAACCCCACCTGAAGCCAACCAGCCGGTGTCTTGTTAAGGATACTGTAGGAGTTGGACCAGGCCAAAGACGGCTGCACTGGAAACTTTCCACACTGATTTCCATCAACTCATCAAATGTTACATAATCCTGCAGAAGGCAAGTTCCTCAGCTAGTCAGACGCTATGCAGCTTTTACTTCCCACAGTTAAAATGTAAATAGTTTTATACCGTTTCAAGTTGGATCAAATGAATTAATTAAAAATAAAGTTTTATTTAGTGTCTCTGACAGTATTTGAGTTTTAACCTGCACTAAACGGTAACCCACTGATTGATGACCACAGCCAGATGGAGGCTCGCTCTGCTGTTAGATAACACCGGCTGCTTTTAGCTGAAGGGAATCCCAAACCTGTCAACCTGCAGCTCTGCTCCAGTTTCAGTTCCTGGATGAGCTTCATGAATGCGGACTTCCACACTATTTATACCAAACGACTGTTTGGGAACCTGAACCATGCTGCTGCTCTGGTTGCTTTAAAGCTGCAGCACCTTACAGTAAACCCCAAAAACTAGTAAATAATAAAAGTGAATTGAGTAGCAGAGGGATTTAATTGAACTGAAACCATAAAGGCTGAAACTTGTGATTTAAACAAGTACCCCTGGATATGGGAGAAGTGATCAGTCATCTGTCTGCAGTAGAAAACTGTACAGCTTGTTTCTTAACCTCAACATAAAAACAGATTTAACTTCAAAGTTGGTCTCATTCCACTGGTCTTTGTTCTAACACTGATTTAATTCTTTATCTCTAGATTTAAGGCATCTCTACTATTTACCAACTGTGGTAACTGTGGAGAATTAGGCATGTTCTGGTTCATAATTACCCCATGGGTATCCTATCAATATTCAGAGATACTCCATGGTTACCTGGTTGGTACAGTCGACACAGTATTTTGTTTGTTTCCAGTGTAAAAGTGGGCCATACACCCCCCCTGTACCACACCAATCCCCGTTCAGTCCACAGGACAACGTTACGGTTAGAGTGGAGCTACTGGCATCACAACACAGTCCACTGATTGGAGGACAGAGAAACGTCACTTCTTGCGACAAACACGACACATACTAGTCCATCACATTTGTTGTTGCACAGACAAACAAGGCTAGAAGTACCTCGTTTAACTCCACCTTGTTAGTGAGAGTCCAACTGGTGTTGAAAACAATCTCATGGATACGAGACCAAAATAGCACCAATCTATGCCATACCGCTCATTGGGAACGAGTCAGTTAGTACCCAGTGCATTTTCTACTATTGACAGGAATATTACTGTTAAATATTCTGAAGATGATGTCAGTTGCCATCAATCATTTTCCCCAGTCCTAGGTTTCTCTTTTCTAATTGCAAAGCCTGCAACTTTCTTTGTGACCTTTAGCATCATCTGTGTCAGGTGTGAGCATCTAGTAAGGGTCTGATACTTGGAATAAACCCTAATTTGTTAATGACCTATTAGTATCCCGGAAAGCACTCCACTCCTTTGCTAATTTATAAGAGTCCTGGAAGTACCCCACTGATACCCAATCAGTAAGTATCATATTGGTACTTTTTAAGTACCTGGTAGGTGTCTCAAAGGAACTCAGCAGAAATTATGTAAGTACCCCATTGGTACTTTACAAGTGGCCTGGAGGTATGCCGTAAATGCCTTGTGAGTAAGTACCTGGTTGATATGCTGAAAGCCTCCCACAGGCACAATGTAAGTCCTCAATTAGGTACCACAAAAAGACTGCATAGAGCGTTCTTGAAACTAGGTACCACAGTAGTACTAAAAGGACTCAGGTACCGTTTCCTCTCGTCTTTGCGGTCTGGTGTATGGTCTTTGGTGAGCTTCTTGGCATGTCCCTTCCTGCACAGCAACGCCCGACTGTCACCAACGCTGGCAACCACCAGCTCAATGCCGTCATGTAGCAGAGCAACTGTTGCTGTTGTACCTGACCTCAGAACTGAGTCTGGGGGGCAAGAGAGGCAAAGATTGAAACATTACTGCCTAGCAATTCAAAGTTCAGTGCAAAATTAGATTAGAATGCCTAATATAAAGGTTCATTTAAAAATATGACTCATTTAGTAAGTAATGACAAACATTAGTACAGAGCTTTACCGTTGTTGAAGTAGCTCAGGTGTGTGTGTAAAGCATTATCGGCTTCTAAGAAAGCTTTCTTTAAAACTTTCTGCAGATCATCTTCCTCTTCCAAAGCGTCTCTAAAACAAGAAACCCGAGAGTTTATGATCCTTGTTGGTTAAGATGTCTGCCTTTAAAGTTAACTGAAGAAAATTCATTCAACCTTATGAATTTCTCCATGAAGGTGCAGCAGTAGTCGGCAGCGTGTGGGCCGCCATGACCATCAAACACGGCGAAGTACAACAGGTTGTCATGGATACGGGCGATACGGAGTCGGTCCTCATTCTGCTTCCGGAGACCCAAAACCGACGCACTGCCGACCCGAGACAGGCTGATCTGAGAGGGAGGCAAATATTGACCTTTATCTACTTGAATACACCAACAAAGTTATTCTTACTTTTACTTTGTTTTGTGCATCTGTCCTTTTAAACGTTGTTTAATCAACTCTAATTAGAAATTACTTCAACCATTTCTTCATTAATCCAATGGTTTATTTACCTGTGGAATAGGTTTTCCATAGCGGATACTGGAAGGCAGTAATATTGGTTCTTCTATCCGGTTATCCCAAATACCAAACGAGTCCCAGGTCACTGGCTGGCCACTGCAATCACTGTCGAACCTGATCGACCCGCTGGCCCGCCGAACACCCACCAGCCCCAACAATGGTCCACCAGCCTAGTCCAAAAGTAACCAGTACGAACTTCTTAAACATTTAGCAAATATTTAGAAAATAAACTTTAGATACCGTACAATAAGTTTGAATTAATAGTAGCAACATGTAAGTCCTGGCATTAGGAGGGTAAGATGTAAAATGTGATAGTTCAATGCCGTTACCCTACAGGTCTCTCAAAAGGACTTTGTAGGTTTTTGTCTTTTTATTTTATAGATACCTCAGATGTACCCCAGATACCCCTAACATTATTCTGGAGCCAGTGTTTACCACGGAAGTATGCAAGTACTGGGCAACAAGCAAGGGAACGTACCCTATAATGACCCAGAAGGCTTCAGCTACACTTTAAGTATCCTGTCGATACCCAATAAATAATCAAGAATCTTTACACCATTATATACCACTCATGTACCCATCCAAGTGCACACCCTGTAAATGCCACATATAGGTGCTATAGAAGCCTTGTAGGTAACCAGAAGGTACTCAATAGTATCTTTAGGTACCATTTAAGAATCCCATAGGTATCGGGTGATTACCAACCAGTAGCTACCCTTCAGCACGCCTATGTACACTGAAGGTACCTTAACTCTTATTTGAGTTGAAATACCACAATAAACAAAAAGATCAAGGATCAAATACAGTACTTTCTGACATGTAATGGATGAAGTTAAAGTCTGCATCCTTGGCATCACATCCTATCTTCTTGCTCTCTAGGGAAAGCTATTACAACCGCAAAAGGCTAGAAAGTTTCCTCTAAAGTGAGTGTTCATATTGTCCTTTTTGGGCTACAGTAGAGGCAAGGAAGAATAAGATCCACATTCTTTGTTGAAATAAGTCAATGTTTACCGTCATGCCATTTTAGTAAAGTTAATTGCTACACGATAGACCTGCGTAGACGGATTCACCTGCCCAGACTGTGTGGAGGCTTCCAGAGCGAAGAGGGCTTGTCTGCACATGGAGAAGCGGCTGCAGCGCAGCAGGTTCAGCAGCACAGGAGACGACATGACTGACTGTCCTTAGCAGCTGCAGAGATTTTAGGTGTAGAAATTAAACCTGGGCAACATGCGGAGTTCTGAAAAACATACACACTACGGCACTATCATTACTGTAACCGTCTCTTAGTCTCCAACCTTTGCATATTTAGGGAAAGATGAAAGAGGGCTTAAGCTGTTGGCCTCAGATTGGTAATATAAATCTTCCAAATTATTGACATTAACACGGATTGCATTCCTGATACTCCAGTGACCATTAAACCTTCTGTGTATGTGTGTGGTCCACAAATAGCTGCGAGGCTTCTTCCTTTCTCTATCTGTCACCCCCAACAGGCTCGGTTCTATAAATACTCAGCTTGACCTGTAATACCCCCAAGGAAAAATTAAAAATATCAAATTAAACACTTTCAATTGACTTTAGAGTTTAAAATCTGTATATGAAACTAATTTCATATATGAAAGTGTCAAATTTCTCCCATTTTCTGGTGATGTGATCTATATTTTACCAGGCCAGATCAAAACTCTGATGGTAATTAATAAAGATCACCTGCTGCAGATATATTTGGACTAAAACTGTCTTTGCAACAAACACCAGTGAAGTCTGTTCTTGGTGAGCACGACCTTCAGAACAGTGTACCCAACAAAAAACACATGTGACCTGCTGATGACAAGACCTTACACGGCGTATACATGTTTGAGACAGCATATGTCAGACTTAAGAGTTTATGAACAAAAAAATACAAATTCAAGCATGTTCAGAAAGTATAGTAGGATGAGAAAATAAATGTTTTCAATACTATAATCCCATATATTTCTTCTAAAACAGTTTTTCTTTATAAAATCGATGCTTATTTTTTAATAAATATAAGGTAAGATTGCTATTTCTTACCTTATATCTAACAATATAAGGTAAAAATATTTTTAGTTCAAGAAACTAAAAATGTTTTTAAAAAGTAAAATGTAGGATATACATTTTTTCCTTGAAGCAATTTCCAAACTTTTTGAAAACATTAAAATCAAAATGGCGGTAACAAAACAAAACAAAACAAAAAAAACTAATTTACCTTTTTCAGGTCATTAACTGGTAATTTTCCCGCCCGTTTCAGTTTCCTTGGCAACAGGTGTCCAGCGGCCCAGAGTGGCGCTCGCGCTGTGACTCTTCAGCTCAAGCTGTGTGTTTTAAACGGATCCCCAGGTGTCCAATCAGAGCACAGCATGTTCTGACGTCAGCACCAAAAAAAGACGTGAAGCTGTTTTGGTTTCTTGAGCTTAATCAGGTCCAAGTTACTGACCAGGAAAATAAAGACTGTGTGCAAAACTTCCAGTAAAGATTAAGGTAGTTAATTTTTTGGAGATAAATATAATTTTGTGAACCATAAAATTATTTTAAAAATTTCTCAAAAAGTACAATAAAAATTCAAATTTTTAACAATAGTCAGAAGTTTATTTCCTTTCATTATTCGCATGTTTGTTACATTAATTTTGGGCTTTCGTTGATGTAATTTCTCCTTAAGTGGAATGATTATTTAATAAATCAATTTTAAAAGCAAGTTTTGGGTGTACAACTCAAATCCCACATTAGGGTCTTTCTCCATGGAGTTTGTATGTTTTTCTTGTACATGTGTGTGCAGCTTCCTCCCAAAGTCCAAATTTATGTGTGTTATGTTGACCTTTCTTTCTAAAATACCATTAGAAGTGAGTCAATAGGTGGAAGGGTTTCCTGTAACTGACTGGTAAACTGTCCATGAAGTAACATGTTTTCACCCAATGGCTGCTGGAGGGAGGCAACGCTACAATAATAAGAGGTTATAACCAAGAATGCATGGTTTAAACATCACACATAAAGGTTCAAAGATTACAAACAGTTTACACAAGACAGGAAAGACGAAATACAAAACTATGAGCGAGTTTGTAAAGAAGCTTTAATTAAACATTAGAATCCTTACAGTCGCTGTGTTCTTATGTACGTATGAATTAAATATGGTGGAGTTTCCGTTGTTAACACGAGCGTGGGTTTAATGTTTCTGAATAATTCAGATAAATGATGCAACTCCATCAGCGGTGGAGAGGTTCAGGAGGAAGAGGAGAGAGAGGGAGGGAAGAACGACAAGTTTATCACTCAGGTCTAAAATATGATCGAATAAAACAAGAGAAGGAACAAAAAGAAACAGGAAAAAGTAAAAATGGAAGAAAAAACAGAAAGTTGTGTGGATAATGGAGTAAAATTTGCAAAGAGTGGAAAATGTCAAACTTAGAGGAAAGAGAAGGAAAGAAAATAAACGAGAAGTAAATGAGAAGATTTGGACAAGAAAGAGATAGAAAGAAAAACTGAAGGAGAAAAGAAGAAAATAGGAAATACAAGCAAATAAGGAAAAAGCATAAAGAAAACGAAAAATGATTTGGAAATAAAGAAAAAGACAAGAAGAAAGGAGAATAAAACAGAAGTGGAAGGAGAAATTAGTGAGGAAACTAAGGGAAAGTGAGATGACAGGAAAAGAGGAAAAGAAATGACTTTTTAACTCCTTAGCAAATCCTGTAGTCTGCGGCTGGGAGCTCTCTGCTGAGTGCTTTGTGCCGAGTTTCATAAAAAAGAAACTGGATGAAATATTTACCAGGAATGGAGCTGCTGTCCTCTCAGCTCCACGTCAACAACCACTGCAGCTGCCACCGGAAAGCCGAGGTACCGACCCGTTCTGCTCTCAGACACAACCTCAACACGGCTAAACACGGCTAAACACGCACCAACACCGGTCCAACTAAAACTTACAGGTAAAGACCCAGATAGTGAGACAGAAGAAAGGATTTCGGTTTTATATTTGACATTTAAGTCCAAAGACATGCTTCTATCAGAGTTTTTCTGCACAATTTCAATTATCGCATTGAAAACAGTTGATGGAAACGACAAAATTCAAAATAAATTTGAAGTGTTTGTGATTTGACTTTTCCAGAAAATAGTTGATGCGATAAAAGGAGAGATGGAAACACATTTCTTAAAGAAGGTCTGACAAACTTTCACACTTTGATCAGTTTTGCTAAATCAGTTTCGCCAACTCAAACTTAAGACTTTTTAAGACCGTTCTAAGATCATCATGAATGAAATTTAAGACCTGTTTCTCCACACAAATGTACCAATTTCGTCAAGCTAACTGGTGGTAAATTTTCACTTACACATGGTACAAGCAAAAAAGCTGTCTAGCTATCAAGGGTATATTAGCAGCTAGTTAGCGACAGCTTCAATCATCTCACTTGAGTCAAAGCATAGAAGATTTCTGAATACGACTCAAACTTTTGCCTGAGAGAAAAATCCTGTCAGAAAAAAATACATAAAGCGTATGGTATTAAATAATCCTGTCAAAACAAATTTAAGACCTGGGAATTAACGTATTAAAGGCTAACTTACTTTTTAAATTAATTTAAGACCTTTTAAGGCTTTAATTGTAGATATATGAATGTGCAACTTTCTAAGCATGCATGGACACCTTATAACTAAAATCCTTTCTTTAATAACTTTATCCTTAAAGTCACGAGGAAAAACATTTATCTTCAATCAAATTTCCCAGAATAGTAATATTTTGTAATATTAAGCTTATTAATGCCCAGATTGTGGAAGGTATTTTTTTCTGGCAGTTGTTATGTTGCCTAATTACTTTACAAACATTTTAATATGAGGGATATTTTACAGTTTCCTGGCTCTTAATCCAGCTTGGATTAGTGAAAGTCAGATGTTTGACGTCTCTGAACGTTGATCTCAGTCAGACACGGCGGACGCCTTGATGCAGCAACCCAGAAACCTTCTCCGTCTCTTCTTCCTCTTGTACCGGGCAAAGCTGCTGTTGGAGCAGATGGACTTCCGAAGTATCCGGATGTGCCTCTCCTGCTCTCGAATCTTCATCTCCAGGTGGGACTGGATGGCCGTGCCCAGAGACTCCAGGTCTACAGAGGCGCCGTAAACCTCCCACGTCATCCCTTGTTTGTCCCACAACACCTCCGGGGGCTTTTCCGTCTGCCCTTTAAACCCATCCTCCTGTTTTTTGTTGGGCTGCCATTGTTCCTCTTCTTTAGTTTCATCTTCCCAGAGGCACTCGGCGCTAACATCTGGATTGTGGTGTGGTCCAAAGCCCGACATAAGACCGGGATTCTGTGGGAAGCGCAAACATGCAGGAAGGGAACTGGCCTTGTCGGGAACAACACAGGGAAACAGCGTTTGGCTGCACAGCTCAATCTCAATCTGGCAGACATGTTTGAGGGGTGGCACGTCGCTCAGCGATGATTGGTAGCTGGAGGAACCAATCATGGAGGAGGTGGGAGGTCCGCGGTGGAGGCTGGGGCTTGTGGAAGCAGAACGCTCGACCACGTCCACCTCCACCTGAACGCCCACCTCTTTCTGAGCCCCTGCACGTTTATGGAGTCTTTGAGAAAGCTCAGGTTTAGGGGCAGTCTCTTTGACTGTCTTCTTGGTTGGTGTATGAGTGGAAGAAGAAGAGACAGGACGAAGGGGAGATGAAGGATTCCCTTCATTCTTTTTCCCATGAACTTGTATTTTCTGCTTTGGTTCTCTTGCTCTGGTTGCCCGAGGTGATGAGATGATATTTTTTGTGTCTCCTGGGTGACCAGCTTTACTCAGTGGGAGAACCGATCTCCCCTCTGAAGCTCCTGATGGACGTCCATCCCTGTCATTCTTGGCCTCTTGAGAAACCTCCACCTTTCCTTGAGTATTAACCTCACTCTCAGCGCCTTTTAAATGCTTATTGTCAGTATTTTTACCTGGTTTTGTGATTGAGTCAAAGGTAAGACCTCGAGTCAGACTAGTATTTCGGGATGAACTGTTAGGATCTTTTTTCATAACTGCAGGATCTTCTGAGGTATCTGTGGATCCTTCCAGGATTTTCGAGGTCACCACAGGCCTGGTTTTAGGACTGGAAGATGCCAAAGGGGCCAGGATACCTGAAGTAACAAAACAAAAACAAAGAGGTACATCATCTGCTGACAGAGACTTTGCTTCATTGTGTCAAGGAAACAGCAACTCATGTTTGATAAAGTTTAAAGCCCTGATTAAACTGGTGTAAATTCATGGCTCGGGGTAGATGAGGTGCTTTGCTTTGGCACATCATGGCGTTGCAACATGGCTGCCAAGCTAATGTTCTTCAGCTAAATTGAAGGTAAAACCTAGAGACATTTACTACCAAACTTTAAAAACAGTAGTTATAAAACTACTGGACAGATCTAGATCTAGAGTCAACGCACAGCTTCAGTTATTACAACTGGAAACTAGAGATCAGATCTGAAATCTGGGTGTGGTGATGGACTCTGACCTGAACCTTCAGAGTCACATAAAGACAGTGACAAAGTCGGCCTTTTATCACCCGAAGAACATTTCCAGGATTAGAGGACTTATGACTCAGCAAGATCTAGAAAAACTCCTCCAAGCATTTATCTTTAGTCACAATAATTATTGCAAGTGTCTTCACAGGTCTGCCCCTGAAATTTTATGTTTTTTTCATGTTGAATTGCCCCTTTACTGAATATTTGGGTCCTGAGTGTCTCTGAAACGTTGCATGTGCCTCTGTGGTATTTTGACACTTCGGTTGTTATTACCTGGAGTGGAACTTGGACTCTTCTTGTTCTCCTTGTTTGATCCAGTTAGAGTAGAAGTAAAACTTTTTCCAGTACTGGATCCTGGACTCTGAGTTGCTGATATCGGAGAGGACAAATCAGCGAGTGTCGACTTAGAACCAGGTAGAACTTGTCCAGAACTCGATGAATCTGATTGGCTCTTATGATTTAAACTGAGCTCAACAGCAGAACCTGACGTCTTGATGGTTCCGCTGGAGATGGGAGAAAGGGAACCACATCCAAGAAGATCCATACTGAAAGTAGAGGCCTGCAGGGTAGCTGGAGATCTTGACTGGGTAATCCCTGGTTTAGAATCAGAACCGGAGTTGGTTTTGATTTTGGGATCAAAACTTGCTTTCGAGTTTTGAAGAAGTTTCGAATCGTGATTGTTCTTTGGGACCGTTTTGAAATCTTTCTCCGAACCTTGGTGGCTTTTCTTCATCCTGGTTTCTGCTGAGGTTTTCGGGTCGTGTGGATTTTGGATAAGCTTTGAACTCTGGAGCTTCTTAGAATCCAAACTGTCCCGAGAGTCCAAACTGCTTTTCGAGGCGCTGCTGCTTCTGGAATCCAGTGCGTCTCTGGACCCATCTCTGGACCTGGAGCTGAGTTTTGAATCCAGACTGTCTTTGGATCGTTTAGTAGATTTGGGGGTTGAACTGGTTTTGACCTTTAAGTCTTTACTGTGAAGATTCCCCTCAGAGCGTGACACGTTAATGGTTCCGGTTCCGGTGGTTTTTCTTTGTGTGGCTGGTTTCGGACTCAGAGAAGTTACTCGGGACGGTTTGGTCCTGAGAAGTGGTGACCCTGTTTTCTCTTTCTGTGAGGTTCCTGAAGTTGTGAAAACACCTTGAGCTCCAGAGTCGTTTTCAGGTTTTTGGTCAGTTGTCGAGTTTAGTGGATCTGATTTTTTTATTTTGGCCATCATTGTTGGAGTTCGATTTGTTAATTTTGGGCTTTTGCTGCTCTTATCTCCCTTTTGATTATGGACCTTTGGGCTTTTAGGCAGCTGCAGAGTTTTTGGTGGGGTCTCAAGGTGAATGTCCTTTACATCTTTGCTGTTTGATTGCATCTTTTCGGTTGGTTTTATGCTGTTTGCAGAGTTAGTTGTCAGCTCAGGCGTCACTGGCTTTACAGATTCTGCTTTAGTTGTTTCAATTCTGACTTTTTCTGTAGATCTTTGGCTGCTCCTCAGCTCCACACCGGTTGGTTTGGGACTCAGTGCTAAGTTTCCATGACTTTGTACTTTGGGTGAAGAGGAAAGCTTAATGTTTGGAGATTTCGGCTGTTGGCCGACTTTGTTTTTCACAGTCATCTGAGCTGTTGCTGTTGGGATTTTGCTCCTAGGTTTTTCACTTGGTACTGAAATGGTGTTAAATTCTGCAGCTGCTCCTCCTTTATTTTTATCTTCCTTTTTACTCCCAGAATGCATCTTTGAGGGCTCTTTGGTGGGACGAGGGCTAGTCGTAGAGCTCAGATTGAAGTTGAGGTTGAAATTTGGCTCTGTACCCCAGTTGTCGTTGGGATCCGTGTTCACCGCTGTGCTTGAAGGCTCCACATCTTCTGGAACGTCACGTTCCAACTGGAGAATATCCGTTCTTCGTTTAGTGGCATTCGGAGGTGTTGACATCGTGATGATTCCTGCTTGTTCAGCTGAAAATCAGGCAGAATCTCAACGAGGATCTACATCAGATGGAGACAGAAACAGTGAAAAATCACAAACTTCAAATAGATAATCTTCACCTAATGATGATTCAATTTAATAATATTTTTATAGTTGGGAAATTATACCATTCTAGAACTATTGTATTAGGGTTCATTCACACCAGCCCTGTTTAGTCCACGTTAGTCCAACTTTAGTTTATTTGTCTAGAAAATCCGGGTCTTTTGTGGAAGTGTGAATGTGGAATCAAACTCTCATTTGGCCCCAAAACACAAACTTTGATCCGTCTACAACCCTCGGTCTCTGTTTGGTTGAAGTGAACTCTGGTGCGGTTCCAATGCATATGTGAACGGCAATCACTCCAAAAGCATGAATTGGACTAAAGCCCAGGTCAAACAAACAGGTGAGTCCAGTGCTAGCGGGAGAAATGGCTTGTGGTCTTTTACTAAAGACAAGAGAAATGACACCACTCCATTTTCTTTAAATTTTGTGAAGGAGGAAGTTTCTCTCACTAATCATGTTTCCATCAACATTTTGCTGTGCGCATACTGAAGTATCGCCTTAGAAACGGTAAATAGAAACGACAAATTCTAAATAATTTTTCCAATTTTGTGAATAAATTTTCACCCTCATTTCATTTCAGGGCTTCTCTGAAATAGACTTAATGCACAAAATGGGAGATGGAAACATATTTGAGAAATATCTTCTAATGTAGCAAACTTTCCCATTCACTGGTGGGCCTGTGCCTTACCAGAGCCACGAAACCCAAAAGTCCAAACCTGTGTGGTCTTCTTCCTGGTTATTACAACCATATGTAATGTCAACATCTGATTAAATTTGCCTGGTTTACTTACAATTTTCATGACAATTGGTAATAGCAATACCTAGCGTCTTCTTCAGAGGTTTTCATGTTGTTTCCTTCAGTGGTTCTTGGTGCAGCGCCCCCAAAGGTGAGGAGAGGAACAAGTTTTTCAAAGAGTTTGAATGTTTGAGTCAGAGTGAAAGAGAACCACAGCAGCTGAAAATGTAAGAAATGTTGCAACTTTGGTCCCAAATCGAACCGAGTCTACTGAACTATCAGGTTTGAAAACAGTGCAAGACTCAAGAAATGTGACTCCATGATGGTCCCTCAACAATCAAAGCTACAACAAGTCTAGAAACAAAATGTCTGTTCAGAAACATATTGGATATATTCGTACCTATTCAGGCTCCGTAGGCATCAGGAAGCCAACGCTCAGCTGCTCCGGTTCGTTGCTCCTCTCTGCTCCAGAGGAAGCAGCGCTGAATAAATTAATACCAGTGAAGGAGCAGAAAGCTGCTGTCGCTCCTCCTCCTTTTTCTCATCTTATGCCTTTCTTTTCTCCATTATTCATCTTCTTAAACCTCTTAACGTTAAGCTTTGTGATGCTGATGATTCCTGACCTCTCAGACGTCTTTTCTTCATTTTTTCTCCTTTAAAACTGACTGGAAATGATGGGAAACTTTTAACATCCGGTTGATGGAGTTCAGCTCTAAACGTGTCACACTTGGATATCAGCATGGGTCTGTTTCTGTGACATTTTACTGGTGAAGCTCATGGGGCCCAGTGACTCTTTGGGCCCCTGGCGTTGGGCCCCAACAGGCCAGGCAGTCCAGAAGATGGGAGATGCTACATGTTTTCTGAGTCAGTATGCGACTTTTCTCTGCACCATTTAAACAGGAATCAATTAAATTCAGTTTATGTAGCGCCAATTCACAATAAATATTGTCTTGAAGCACTTAAAAAAACACACTTCCAAAGAACCATTTTAACCCTGGGTTCATCTTAATGAAATATTTTTCTTTAAAGGCATTTTCAAAGAGAAAACATTTTATTTCTATTTTGGGATTTTAAAGAGAATCAAAGTGAAACTGGATACATTTTCTTCAACAAAATGTTGAAATTTGTGGAAACTTGTGTAAAAAACAAAACAAAAACTGTTTCCAACCTTGTGACAAAAAATATCTGAAATAATTTTTATTCTGTTTTGGACATTTCATGAAACAGAAAAATGACTTAAAATTTTATTTGTCGTTTCTAATGACAAATAAATTGTGTCATTACTGTGAAAAAACAACCACATAGATAAATATTTGTTAATTTATTTGAATAAAGTGGAAAAATAAAATAGTTTAACTTCTAATCACAAAATGACCATCATACTGAAATTAATGCTGTACCTACCGCCACCATGTGGACAGGCTGAGTAGTACAAGAAGCCAAGACAAAAAATAAAACATCAGAGCTTCATTAACACAAATGCTTTGAAGTCTTTGGTCTCTGAGAAAAAAATATAAGATAAATTCAAGGCTTGTAGTGGAAAAGTAAATCAGAACCTTGTTGGTACATAATGTGTAAAGCAGCTCTGGTTGGTTGAGATCTTTATGTTTTAGAAATTAAGCTTGGAGAAAAGTTACATTCACCGCATTTTCTGCTAAATTTATCCAGGCTATAAAAAATAATAAAAAAATACTAAAAGTAATTTCAGACCTTTCAGGAAACCTGAAATATTTAAGAAATCTCTCTTAACCGACTGCAAGTTATAGTTTTCAAATTTAACATTTCTTGATATTCGCTTCTGTTCTTGTAAATCTAAAATAATTAATTGTGCAGTTAGTGGAGGCAAGTTGCTCTGTATTTACAACAAAAAACAAAACATCTAACCAAGTATTTTTGTGTGGTAGTTTAGTTTGTCACCCGATGGATGGATGAAGCTGCAGCTTCATTTTCACACCAAAATAGGGAGAAATTACTGTATTTTATTTGTCCTTTGCAAACTAAAAATAAATTCAATTATCAAACAACCATGCACACACACACACACACCTAAGGAGAATTTATACAGACCAACCTGACTCAGTTAAGTGTTTTTGGACCCGGAGAGAACCCACCATGTACAGGGAGGACATGCAAACTCCCTGCAGAAAGACCCCGGGCCGGGAATCGAACCCAGAACCTGCAGAAAGACCCCGGGCCGGGAATCGAACCCAGAACCTGCAGAAAGACCCCGGGCCGGGAATCGAACCCAGAACCTGCAGAAAGACCCCGGGCCGGGAATCGAACCCAGAACCTTCTGGCTACAAGGCAGCAGTGCTACCAACTGCACTGCAGAAAAAAAATCTACTTTTGGGAATTTTCTGAAATTTCCAAAATCTTTCTAGAAAGTTTTGAGTTTTTTGTAGGAAATTTTTGGCATTTGAAACTCAGAAATGTCAAAGTTCTTTTCATGGAAATTTCTGACATTAATCTAAAAATCTGACTTTTTTATTTTTTTAAGCAAATTTTCAGCTTTTTAAACTTTGGATTCAGGTATTTTTGATGACATAATTTTTTAGTCATATTGTAAAAATATGATTAATATTAATGTTTGTTATATATTTGAGGACTTTTCAATCTTTTGTGTGAACCTGTATAACTCAATTTCCTCACTGTGGGACAATAAACATTATTTCTATTCTAGTTGGCATTTTAAAACTCTACTTTCTTTAATTTTCCCTAAAAATAAAAAAATAAATAAAAAGGAAAAGACGAGGAAACGGAATAAAAACTCTGTAAAGGAGGAAACTCACAACACAAAGCAGGTGACTTTAATTAAAACATTTCTCGCTGAAAATTGTCCAAGACAATCCGTACAAATTCGTCATTTCTTACGAGCTCTCTGATTTCACAGAGTATAAATTACTTAGTGTTTACAACGGGAACCCGCTGAAGCAAAGAAAGAAGTCCAGAAAGAGTCTGAGAGGAACCGAACCCACAGGAAACAGAAGCAATGAGACGGGAAAACAGACAAATACCGAAGGAAACTGTTTCCGCTGAAGTCGCTTCTTCGTTTCCATCCATGAAGGTGAGCTCAGTTCTCTCAGGTTTCAACCAAACAAGCTCTGGAAATAAAAACAACAACAAGCTTTTATGTACAATTACACAAATACTGAACATCTAAACCAGCCCGATCAGAACCATCCGGGCTGCTGGCGGGTCGGACGGCGCGGATAAATCAGTCTCTGCTGCTTCGTTACAAAAATAAACGTCTCCTCTGGTATCAAAATAGACGACAATCTTTTTCTTTCTCGTCGAAAACGTCCGGAGCGAACAAACAGCGAGGTGAACCCGTTTCATATTTACAGGACGAGGAACGGGTCGAGGCAGAACCGGGAACCTTTCACTCGCAGTCCGTGTTTCTGGGGGGGAATAACGCGGCGGCGGTCCAGACCAGCAGATTGTCGGAAGTGAAAGGTAGAAAAAGGCAGCAGGATGACGGCGCAGGCGCGTTGAGCGAGAAGAGCAAGGCAAAGCTGAAGGTGCTTTTGGACCACACGGTTCTGGAGAGGTACCGCTAAATTACCCCGGCAATTCACCGAGGAAGATCCCGTCGTTTTTTCAGTCAGAGCAACGGTAGCATTGCGCTAAACGTTAGCATTGCGCTAAACGTTAGCATTGCGCTAAAAAGACCCGGAAAGGGATTAAAATTATTCTTTATTAGAAAGAATAACTTATTAAATTAAAAGTTCTCGCTGCTGTTTTGTTTAATCCTCCAAGCTGCAACCGGTTCGTACCATCGATGATGAAAACAAGAAACAATTCAGCAGAAAACCTCAGAAAAATGTTAATTTATTGCAAAACTGATTTAATTGATCAGAGAACTGGAACCTTTAAATCAAGGAACTACATTAAAAAAATCCTGTGTACCTAAAAACCAACAGTATTATAGATTATTCTTAATATAGAATATTCTTAATATAGAATATTCTTAATATTCTGTGGATTTAACAAATTTTGACATTTTTCCAACAATCTGAGCATCTTTTACGTTTTACAAATTAATTTCTGAGTTATATTTTAGACAGATTTGATCAACAAGAGGACTATCAGAAATTTATCACAAATATCAGCTAATTTATCAACTTTAGGCTCGTTAAGCCAGTTATCTATTGGTGCTGGTCACCTAAAGCATGTTAAAAGTTAAACTGTTTTTAATGAGATAAACTCTTTAGGAAACTGGCAGGTTTTAGATATTTATCTTGCCTCATCGTTTTCCGTTACATTTCTGCAGATTTAATGTTTTGCTAATAAACACGAAGCATCAGAGGAGCTGATGGGATCAGAAATGGCTCAAATAATCACAGATTTCTGCATCACATCTTAAATATTTGACTAATTATTTGAATATTCAAATAGTAAAGAACTGGTTTGAACAAAACGAGGTGGAATTTGCTCCAGGAACTACAGGAAATCCACGGCGGTCCAACGGGACGTCAAACGGGTTCTATGAGGAATTTCCAATGAGATCGAACCCGAAACCCGACGGGATTTTGGCTCCAAAGGAAACCTGCTGTGGTCCAAAAGCACCAAGAGTTCCTGTGATGGAAACTGAAGTTTAAAGGAGATGGAGAGTTGAGAAACTCAACGTTTGCTCCAGGTTTGGTTCTGGTACCGATTCAGAGATACAGGCAGCATCTTCTTCTTCTTCCTTTCATCTGTGCTTCAGGTTTTAAATAAAACTTTGTTGATTCCTGCATCGCTCCAGAAACGACAGAGGAAGAATTGAAACCGAAACTCAGAAAAGGTCAGAGGTCAAGGAGCAAACCGACCCGAACGAGGGAGGCGGGTCTTCAATACTGCAGGAGTAATACTGCCGGGTCGATCAGAGTCCGATTGAGATCAAAGTCTTTCAGTCAGACGATGCAAAATGTCAGAGAGAGGCGGTCCGAATCTGGAGAACCAGAACCAGAGCAAGGAGAGACTGGTTGTGAAAGAACTCTGGAGAAACCAGACGGATGGGTTCTGTCAGGAATGATTGGGTTCTGCTGACGGAACCAACTGGATCATCTGGGGACGGAACCAGGCGGAGTCGGGATGAAGAACCAAGAACGATCAAAGGTGAAAACTGAAACACGTCCGCTTCCTTTGAGCGGGTCCGCTCCAAGAATCCATCCCAGTCGAGCCTCGTGGTTCTGGACCAGACGGGCCTAATCCAGAACCAGGCTGTTAGCACGTTTATGTCAGATGGTTCTAGTCTCTCTGGACCTTCTGGTTCAGTTAGGTCCTGTTTATTTTGGCCTGGTTCTGGCTCGGTTCTGCTGGGCTGTTCTCAGGATTTGGCACCCATATGAGGTCGATCCATGGACCCCTCCTCATCGGACAGGCCGGTTTCCACGGCGATGACCAGCGATGCCACAGAGGCGCTGCTCGCCATCGGCTGCAGCTCACCTGGAAGACGAGGAGATGAAGATGAAGTCAGCACCAGAACCAGCAGTGGTACCGCTAGCCAAAACATTAGCTGCACTAACCATAAACATTTGTCCTGCTGACTCTAATCAAACATAGTGTATAGCAGAAGCTAATGCTAAAGCGCTAAAACAACAGCATTTAGCAAAAACTGAAACTGAAGCTAAAGAGCTACATTAATAAGTATCGCTGCACCGACTGCAGTTTTCCAGCCTGTTACCGATCTTTTAAAAAGCTTATCCTGCAGACTGCCATTTTGGCCGAAACCAATTTTTTTTGTCGGAAATGTTGCTCAATATAGCAAGAAAGTTGTTGGCAACAGTGGTGTCACTATTGTTAATTATAAATGTGCAGACAGAACTTGGTGGTCAGTCAAAACCTCTCAACAGAGAACAAAAGACCACAGTGGTTGATTCTTGGATCTTTGTCATGATAGATAAAATCGGTGGATAAGATCGGCTGGCCTATAAATCGGTGCACCTCTATCAATAAGGTATTTAACAGAAGCTAAAGTAAGTAGCTTCTGTTGCTACCTGGAGTAAAGCAACTAAAAACAGCTTCTATGTTTAAGCTCTTGTTTCCCTGAACACAGATAATTCATCTAAAACTTGATCAATATTTATTTATTTTTTCTTAACTTCCCAGTTGTTTGTGTTCCTACTGTATTTTTTATATTTACTGAGACATGCTAATTTTTTATTTTATTTATTTGACTTGCCTTTGAGAGCATTTAAATTTTCTCTCTTGCACAATGAACTGGGTTCTGATTCTGTAATGCCTCAGAACCGCCACCGGGTGTCAGTGTAACTCTGACTAACGCCCAGCAGAGTGAGAGTCCAACCTGTGTGGGTGTCGGTGGTGGCCGTCACGGGGCTGTCTCTGAGCGGGTCGGGGTCCTGGTAGTCCTGCGGGAGCCCGACCCGCCTGACACCGGGGTCCAGAACCACCGAGGACCCGCCCTCGCTCAGCGTCCCGTCGCTGGACGCCCCAGCCTCCAGCGCCAGGGCACCGACTCCTCCCATCCCCACGCCGCCCAGCGCCAGGTCGTAGTCCAGCGGGAGGTCGTCCAGGCAGTCGGCGTTGAGCTGGGAGGAAAATGGAAACGGTCAAACCTGGAAATGAGAACAGAACCGGAGCGGAGAGCAGCTGGACTCACAGCGATGCCCAGGGCCTTCAGGATGTTCATCTTACACATCGGACACGTACGATGGTCCAGCAGCCACGGATCCACGCAGCTCTTATGGAACAGATGTCTGAGAAAACAGGAAAATTCAAGCACTTCTCAAGAACTTTCAAGGTACGGATTCAAACTTTTCCAGCACTTTGGAAAGAAAACACTAATTGACCAAATTCACTATTATAAAAGATATTTATACTGTATTAATGTCTGGTGATAATATTCTACATTTTACAGCAGGACAAGATAAAACTAAATTTGTTTTGAAATTTTTTCTCACTCAGACTAAAACGATGCAGTAGAGCCAAAATAGATTAAAAAAATCTCAGAATATTTCTGAGATTGAAAAATAGGAAATAAAAAAGAAAACACTTCAGAAATAATTTTCAATTTTCTGATTTTCAAAAATCAAAAATGTTTAACTTTTGAAAATGTTCAAAAGTGTAAAACTGTCAACCTTTAAGCGTCAGGAATTTCCATGTTTTTGAGTTTTATTCTAACAAATGTTCAACTTTTCAAACTCTAAAAAAAACTCTTGTTTTTTCTAAATAATTTACCAGATTATTCTCAAAATTTGAGTTTGTTGGCTGAAGTTTTCTCCTTTTTTCCCCATCAAAAATGTCCTGCTGTCGTAATCGATTGATTTGACAACAAAACAATAATTTAATTCAATTTCAAGAACATTGTTTAGAGTATAAATATAAGCCAACCTTCATCTGAATTAAGCAGGTCAGTAAGTCATTGAGCCGTTAGGAATAATAAATATTCATGACATTGAAACAATAAAAACAAATTGTGTTAAAGTGAAGAAATGAATTTCCAAACTTAATCAAACGTTAAACTGAACTTTATTATAAATTGAACAGTTTGCTTGTCAAGCTTTTTCAAAAACGTGAAAATCACCTAAATGAAATTTAGATTTCAAATATTTAACGCAGCTCCACTGCTGATCTGTGACCTTTAACCCTGATCCAACTACATCAGAAGCTCGTTTCCTGATCTCTCTGTGACCAAAGCGATTTTATTTAGAGCTTTAAAGAAAGTTTTCTGTCGTCGTCGGTGGGATTGTCTGAGCAGATGGGAGAGAAGTCGGAGTGAAATGTTTCTGGACGTTCTGGGTTCTGGTCGTCTGCCTGGACGTCCAACCGGCTGTTTGCTCTGGGTGGAGACGGACTAAAGATCACATCTGGACTGGGAACGCCTCGGGATTCCCACATCGCAGCTGGTTGCTTTAAGTCGGGTGTAAGAGTTTCTGTTGAGCCCAACAGAACCAGAACCGACACCAGATAACAAATATAAAGGTAGAAAACATCAATGAATCATTTGGTTCTTCTAACCATTTACATTTTTATGATAGTTACTCTCCCCCAATTCAGCGTTTACATTCGCATGTGAAAATGGCTGCAAACAAATGCAGTTATACAACCATATATATCTGAAAAGCATTAGTAGAGCCTTCTGCACAACCAACAACAATGCAGCCAGTGGTTTCCGGATGATGATAAAACTCTTGTTTTTACTGTTTTCTTGCAGTTGTTTTTTTTGTCAGTACTGTGTGTTTTTTATTTTTAACTTGTATTGAAACTCTAAAGATGACCGAAATAAATAAATAAATACATGCTAGGTAACGGTGCAGTACCTGCTGATTTGTAACATTTGAAACTGCTCATTTTCCAGCCACCAAAAAATATGAACTTGTACCAAAACCCAGCTGGGTGTTTTTTTTTAAGCGCTTAATAAGCTGTTTTTAAGACAGTTGAGACCCAAATGGAAGCATAAAAACGTGAATTTTGCTAAATACGTCCCCTTTGAGTTAGTTTTTGTCACATGAGGTTTTAAAAACATCCTCTGGGTTGAAAACATCTTCACTTCTGACCAACTTGATCCATCCTGAAGCTTCAAACAACCAACGCAGCTCCTTGTAGAGGATCTTAATACTCAGACTTTATTCAGTTAAAAGTCTTTTCCTGCATTTCTTATTTGAAGGAAGGAAGTTTGAGTTTCTACCTGCAGGGCAGGATGCGGACCACATCGTTGGGCCTGTAGCCTTCGATGCAGACGGCGCAGTTGTCGAAGTCGGCCTCCGTCTCCTGGTCGCCCTTCCTGATGGTGCGAACCTGAAGTTTGCTGATGGCCTTCTTCGCCGCGTCGCCAAGACGACGCTGCAGACGGGAAACGGGAGAGAGAACGACGTCAAGGATTAACTGTTTCCCATCGTTAGAGGATGAAACAGTTTATTTAACACTTGGTTGGCCATGTTGTGGGAACTCTGAGGTTCTGTTGACCCGTTTTCTGGTTCTGTGCAAACCAGGGTTTTTCATTATAGTTTAGTTTTATTTCATTGTGACTTTTTGTTTCAGTTTTAGTTAGTTCTTGGAGGGTGTTTGTTTTTATTAGTTAAATATTTAGTTTCAGTTTAGTTTTAGTTTTCTTACTCTTTTTGAAGTTTGAATCTAAAAGTTAACCCAAGTATTGAATTATGATTATGTTTACTTTGTTTGGGTAATAAATAATAAAATGTCTGCCTTTTGCTTTATCTCAACGTTTGCTGTCGCCATTTTGTGAGGAAGAGCCAAATTTACCGATAGTTTACGTAAATTGCTTGCGTGAGAAAAAATAACTCAAAAAACTTTATTTCACAAAAGTTTGAAAAGGCGATAGATTCATAAACACAAAACTAATATCTTTATATCTCTGATTTCAGTATATTTTAATTTCATAAACGCACCAGATGGTTCCAGTTTGTTATAGTTTTTCCCCATTACTGACAGTTTTTATGTATTTGAGTTAAAGACATTTTCTGAAGTTCGGTTCTGGTTGTTTTGTTGGCTGTAGTTAATTATAAACCCGTTACCTGGTTCCGGTCGCGCGCGTTGGCGTATCTGAACCTCTGGATGTAGTAGAAGACGAGCCAGGCGAGGGAGATGATCATCAGCACGATGAAGGAGATGGAGACGAACACCACCGACGTCCTGCTCACGTACTTCTGCAGGTTCCTGGTGCCGATGGTGATCGTCATGGTAACCGTGATGTTGCGCTCCAGCAGCGACACGACCTCCCGACCCTTCGGCTCCGGGATCATGATGACGACCACCTCGCCTGTACCTGAGAGAAGGAAACGCTCGGTCACTTCCTGTTGGTTTTATTTTGAAAGGTCGTGGAAGATTAGATTAGAAATGTTATAAAAACTTTTTCACAATTTAAATTGGAGACCAAAAGTGAAGTATAATATAAAAATATTTATTAATATCTTAAAAACACTTTTTTTAAACTTGAGACTAAGGTGATGTTTGAATTGTTTTGCATTTTAAGCAATAAAATGTTTTCTTACTTTAAAAAAGGAACTAAATTGTCCTTTACTTCCATTTTTTTCTTATATTTATTTTAATAGCTTGAAACATAAATGGTAAAGGCTTCACGTTACTGTTTTATTTTATTTTCCAGTCTGTACCTTTAACACTTCATGTCTAGTTTCATAAAAATAAAGAAAAAAAAAAAGACTTTTTTTGTGATACAAACATAATAACTACATATTAATTACAGATAAAACATGTTTGGCTGCAACTATGAAAAATAAAAATATCTTTCTAAAGAGACCAAGCTTTTCCTTGTAATACAAAAAGTTCAACAGCGGCTGATTTTATTTTTTAGGTGTTTTTTGTTTAGTGCTGCCAGTTAACAGATTAAACTCAAATAAAAAAAAGTTTATTCAGATTCTGATGAGTGAGGAACAGAAATATTTTAAGTTTTATTTTTACCCAACTCAGCTTGAGTTCAAATTGTGGGTAATAACTACCAGCTCTTTGTTGGAGGATAAAATGATTGATTATGAAAGCAGAACAAAGTTCAATAAAGATGAACTTTTAAGCCTTTAATGCATCTTAAACTTCACAGTGAACTGAATCCAGAGCCTTTAAACTCAGCGATGAGCCGTTCATATAAACCATCAAACTCCAAGAAAGGCTTCAGTTCGTAATAATAAACTGAATAAACAACTGATTCTGAAGAGCAAACCGAGTTTAGCTTCATTTAGTCTCAGCAGCTGTAATCTCACTTGTATGTTTGTGAACATAAACTAATCTGACTAATCAGCTACACATAAATGTTTTTGTATCAGCAGCTTGTGATTGTTAAATGTTAACGTTTTCTAGCCGACGCCCAGCAACACCAGTCCGGCCAAATCTGGACGTCAGGCTGCAGAAACCGATCAGAAAAGACGTTTCTTCAGGCGCTGCAGTGAAACTTCAAGATATTCACATTTTAAAGTGGAAATATTCCTAATAAATAAGTAAAATCAACAACAAAAGTCTAAACTTTAATATCTGTTTGAGATCAGCGGGTGTTTTGAATTTAATTTTAAAATCTTTACCCCAGTTTCTACTAAACAGATTCATACTGAGTTGTTTGTTGCTCATATTATAAACTGATTCATTTCCATGAACTCTCAGTGTGTTTTACAGTGTAAACGGTTTTATCTCAGGTTTATAGTTTCATTACTGGAATATTTTGACGAGCACATTAACGTTTCTGGGAAACGTTTCCACCGTTTCTCCTCTTCACCTCTGAATCAATCGGACACAGATTACATTCATCACCTCGCTTACTGATCCAATAGCAGCTTGAGCCTGACACATCCCCACATCGCCATGGCGACCACCGCTCTAAAAATACACTTTATGAGCCAACATGGTGGGCGACGCTCTGAGTGGCCTGGTTTCACTCCAGCGGACCGATCGGCTTCAGGATTCAGCCTCAACACGAGATTATGTAAGCCTCTCTGAGGACGATTCACAGGATTTCTGTAATCCTGCAGCAGGTTTTACAGCGAGTCCCGTCAGACTGCCGCAGGCAGCGCTGCTCCACATACGGAAAACCAGCTTAACACAGAAATACAGGCACAGAAAACTAGTTTCATGCAAAAATATAGATAAGGAACACCAGTTTAACAAAAATATAGATAAGGAACACCAGTTTAACAAAAATATAGATAAGGAACACCAGTTTAACAAAAATAGAGGTACGGAACACCATTTAACACAAAAATATAAATAAGGAACACCAGTTTAACAAAAATAGAGGTACGGAACACCATCTAACACAAAAATATAGATAAGGAACACCAGTTTAACACAAAAATATAGATAAGGAACACCAGTTTAACAAATAAAATACAGATACGGAACACCATTTAACACAAAAATATAAATAAGGAACACCAGTTTAACAAAAAAATACAGGTACGGAACACCATTTTAATGTATAAATATATATATGGAATACCGGTTTGACATAAAAAAAATAACATAGGTAAATAATATCCGCTAAACATGTTATTATTATTACGCTGTTTTTTGTGAGCGGCGGGGGGACTTCCTTGTTGAATTACTTCTCATTCTGTCTCCTGTTGTTCCAGTTTTAATTTAGAAACTTCCAGGCTTGCAGAAAGATGTAACAATGGGCTGAACTCTGACCTGATCTCCATGATGTTTGCAGACCAAAGTCTGCAAATGACCAGGAGCAACAGGCTTGAATGGATCCAACATTTTCCACAGGAATAAACTGATTTATCAAGAAACTGAAACTGTGTCAATACCTGAGAAATGGTTAAAATGATTTAACCATTTTAGATGCTGTAATTACAGCCAAACTCCTGTCATTTTAGAGCAAATCACTGAGGTCAGTGTTGAACGTCTTCATGCATTCCTGGAGTTTTTAAAGGCCTATTTAACTCATTTTATCATGTGACCCTCAAGGAGTTGGACTCTACAAAGTGATACTTTAATAAAGAAGGTGATAAATAGCAAGACAGGAAGTTAAAGTAAAAGAGGAAGTTTTAAAATACAATTGCAGACAAATCATTTTGGCACAAAGGTCAGGGTGGCAATGATTCTGAGACTAAACATAAGCTCGATATTCTGCAGCTGCTCGCTCGAAATCAGACTTTAAAACCTTTCAGTCCCAAATGTCTGAGGAGAAAATTCAATCTGTCGACCACATCTCAGCTGTTTCAGATTTAAATCTGAGGTTTAGCTTGTGACTGGAGCCTGACTCCGTACATCCTGATGTAACACCAAAGAGAGGCGGAAAATATCCCGGAGCGACACTGGCTTCCACAGACAAACAGAGTCTGCAGAAGTTTAGCGATAGACACGTAAGAACAGGTCTATGAGAGCTGGACCAGAAAAATGCACCAAGTCCTAACAAGTGTGCAGCACACAGGCAACATGAGGGCAGAGACTAGGAGGGAAAACTTTAATCAGAAACAGGCGAACTGAAGGAATGCTCTCACTGGGGTTTTGACATTTTTAGGAATAATTCAAACCAAGTGAGATGGAGGACATTTTAAAAACAAGGTAGGATCAGGAAAGTTAAAGGTGGACGGATACTTTTTACTTTTACATGAATAAAAAGGTGTTGAAGTAGTGCTACTCTTACTCAAGTACAATCTTTGGGTACTCTGCCCACCTCTGATTGTTATGAGTTCACACTTTATTAGAATATTTAACTATTTAAAGTATACATAGTTCCCACAAGTCTGAAGTGATCCACGCCACTGAACGGCCATCTTGGTAGGCAAACGCAGCACAAAGCGTAGATGAGCTTGTCTTCCAGACCAACAAGGAGAAAACATGAGGACTCTTGATGAATGTGCAAAAAAAAATACATAACAAAATCACTGCAGGGAGGATCCATCCATATGAGACAGAGAACGTGTCATAACACAGTTAATAGTTGTCATAGCAACTGTAATAATAGGTAGTTATGGATACCTATCAAAATGGCTGTCAGTTATAAAGTTCTCAGATGTGTCATGTGACACGAGAAGTAAGTATGGAGAGATAACTTTATTTGTATTACAGTAAATTGTGTGAGAACAATTTCAGATTCTTTCACCTTAAAGTTAAGGAGAACCTCAGGGCTGACTGCTGGGGCCGTTTTTCTTTTATCGACTTCTCCACATGCCTACGATACACACTTTAAGATCATATATTGTTATATATTTCATGAGGATTTTGTGACAAATCAATTGTACATGGTTGTGTTCTTCACTGTGGACTTGATAATAACTAATTATTAAAGATTTAATTGTCAGACCTCTTAACACTTTTTTCTAGCAGCCATTTTTATGGCAGTATTTTAGGAAGGTGAGGACTCCAGCAACAGTTGTGTTATTAAAGTCACACCTGCCACCTTTAGTCTGCTTTAAACGGACCAAAGTTTGGAAAAGGGTAATAAAGAACAATCAGTTCAGTTTTTTATTGTTCCACGTGAAGGATGTAGGTTCACAGAAAAAGTCAGAACGTCAACATAAATATCACGCTCAATGACAAGGAAGGAAACCACTAAACTTTCTAAAGTGTTTGGCCAAATTCAATTAAGACAAATGCCACAAATATCCTATAAAAAGTGAAAAAACAAAATGGCTACAATTTTAAAATCCGAAGACTATACGACAAACTCTGCCCGGAGACCGCACGCAACAATTTTCATTGGTTGATTTGTTTTCTTACCCAAATTAGTCTTTAAACAAGCAGCAAAATGTCATTGTTTAAACATATTTTCCTTTTAATTTGACTTCAAACTGACTAAATATCGAACAGAGAGCCGGTGTTTAACGGTCGTGTCCTGTTTGATGTGATAGTTTGGTGGTGTTTTATGAGGTTTATGTTACCATCTCTGAGTCTCACCTATGACTCCAGTATTTACAGGAAAAGTAAATACCGAGAAAGACGAGATGCAGCTCCTGATTGTTTGCTCAGCAGAGACTGTATTTGCTCTCAGTGGAGACTGGAAGAGGACAAGTTGAATCAAATCCCTGGAGGCCAACGTTGAACTCGTATCGACTGAGCAAAATAACAAAAACATTGATTGGTGTTGACCTAAAAATATTCCCCTGGGATCAATATCGCTCCTGTGTAACCGTGAGGTCCTTCACAGAAGTTATATAATCGCCAAACTAATTTAAACCCGACTGAGGCGGTCATGTTGTCGCCCAAAAAATCCAATCACAAGTTGTTCAGCTGAGTTTTTACTCAACATTTTCAGAAAAAACAACTTTAAATTAGGCTCTATTTTAGAAGTGCTGATTTGCATTTTCATCTTTTTCAAAAATAAAGAAAAACAAGTTTTGATTCAGTAACAGACGTTTTACGTTTCAAACAAGTTCTGCATGTTTTCTGTTTCATCTTCTCTTTTGTAAAGTAACATCAGATAAAACTAGAAAGAAATGCAGTGAATGTCAGAAGGTAACTTTTTTTGTTTTTTACAGAAATTTGTTGAGGTATTTGAAAGGAGGGAAAAAGTTCAAGTTGCTAATTCACATTTTGGAAGGTTGAAGTGCAACAAACTGTTGCAGCGTAGTTAAAGTGTGTCTCTAATCTTTATCTATCGGTCTGCGTTTCCCCATTAGTTTCCTCCCCTACAGTCACGGACACATGCGAGTGAAAACAAGGGACACAGATATTAAATTTTATTCACAAAGGTCTTAAGAAGTCTTAAATTTGATTTGGAACCTGCAGGAACCCTGAAAATATCTGTTTTAGATTATCTTCATGAATGCAGCTCAGTACTGTTTTAATCTGTGATGTTTACCACCAAGAGATTTTATCTGACTCCAGTAAATAAGGCCACACTTCCTTATTTACATCGACAGTACGATGCTCAGCATCGTACTGTCGGTTTAAAACCAAACCATTTAGGCTGCAAATGCTTTAGGAATAGAACCGAATCAATTTCCAACAGTTGCAAAAACATCCAAGAATCCCAAACTTCATTAGTTTGTTTACAGCTGTTGGAAAAAAAATTGAAAATCTTATTTTATCTGCTGAAATCACTAGATAAAAGAAGTCGGGTAAATTATTGTCAGCCCAGAAACTCAGACGTAAAATTTGATTCATGTTCCCTTGATCTGCAGAAATCTAAGTAAACCCGGTCAGTAAAGGCGTCAACAGACCATCCTGCACTTTGAGATTAGTAGAAATCAGATGTGACACCTGTTACTCTGAACACTTCACTGCAGACAGGTTTCAAACATGGCTGCAAACTGGGCCAGTTCTTGTCTGTACTTGTTGTGGGATTTGTAGTTTAAGAACCAAATATCACCGGTAGCAAACTTAACCCCTAGAGAAGACGGATTGGCTCAATAGCTGCGTTTTTATTGATCATGTATTTGATCATGTATTTAAAATGTAAAAATTTTAAATACTGAAAATAAATTTGCTTGATGGAAACACCAATTTTGTAAAAACTCTTGTTTTTGTATTAAAAGTTTTAGTACTAGGGTGAGATGGTTTTTTTGCAAAACTGCAGTAGAAATTTTTTTTTCACATCACATGATCAACAAGCGGATGTTACTACTGGCAAAAACCACAAAGAAGAAAACAGGAAGTAGTCGGAGGAACACGGTGTGGAATGTTTATGACTTATCGCCTGAACAGATGCATTTACATTAGATTGGAAAACCCGCGATTACGAAAATGTGTTTTTTTTCAACACAATTTCACTTTTCTCTATTTTCTCAAATACTCCAACAAATTCCTGTAAAAATGAAGAAGTTAGCTTCCAATGTTCACACTGCATTTTTACAGAAATGCATTTTTCTAGTTTTATTTGATATTACTTTACAACACAGAAGATGAAACATAAAAAGCGCAGAACTTGTCTCTGAATTATTATGAAACCCTCTGAAACTTTTTGTTACTGAATCAGAATTTGTTTCTCTTTAAATATTTTGTTAAAAAGTTAAGAAAGTTAACTTTGGTTTTAGTACAAATCAGTACTTCTAACAGAAGTTTAAATTTGTTGTTTTTCTGGAAATGTTGAATAAAAACTGCTGAAAACTGGTGGGAATATTGACAAACTTGCGAGCGCTTGTAATGGAAACGCAGCTATTTTCTGACATCATCATCGTGTAGAAAGACGTTTCTACATCCAAGGCTTTTCTGGAATTAATTTAAAAATTACTTATTAGAAAGACTTTGATGGAAGTATGGGCATTTTTACAATTTCTTCAAGTTTTAAATGTTGATTTTTCTTTTCAAAATGTTAGACTTTGTAAGAATGTTGTTGTTTTTTTCTAAACAGAGTCAAGCGGTCCAGAAAATCCCCAAACAGAAATCAAACCTGAACTAATTTATCACAGACGTTTCTGGATCTGATGTCCCAGTTTGAGCTTCGTGTGACGCGATGAGCAGCTCTGATCTGAGACATAAAGTGATGAAGCAGCTGATTCCACACTGTCTGCTTTCAGGTGGATTAACAGCCAGCAGGCCTGACCAGACGGGGAATCCACCCACCCACCCACTCTGACCTGGAGGTCAAAGATTCACCACTAAAAAAGAATCACGTTCGTCGAGATTTAAATCCAGAAGCCAGGAAATATCTGAATTAAGCAGCATTTTTGTGCTTTTGGGAAACTGAAAACATCTACTCAAAATAAATCAGGTTAAAAATAAGTGTATTTGTGTCACTGAGTGGGAGGCAGAGCCATAATATTATGCAACAGGCAACAGTTTGCTGCTATAAATGTAATCACTGGATTTTACCGACTGGACGTGACTCAAAGAAACTCGTGCCTAAATTTAATTAGCTTTTCCAACTCTGAGGGGAAAATGACTGATTTTATCTAACAAAACAAATAAAAAGGGGCAAATAATGATTCATCATTTTTTCCATTGTGGTCAAATTTGAGTAAGTTGTGAATTTTCTCATCAAATCTAAACATATGTTGGAATAATAATGCAAGAACACGTTCTCAAAGACCAATGAACTTTAAATTATAATGAACATTTAACACTGAAATGTTAAATACCCAAAATAAATAAACAAAACAACAGAAACAACAAATAAAATGCATTATGAAGTTTATGTACACAAAATTATCCCTCAAAATAAGGGCCAGTTGAGACCAAAACACCAGACTGAAGACTTTTATCAGTCAGTTTTTTAAAGAATGAGAAGAAAAAACAATAAATCATGCAAGTGGAAATGATTTTGTTTGTTTTATTTTACCATGCTAAAACTGTATCTCGTTATAAAAACACTGAACTTTAAACACAGTAGTGGAAACCAAAATGGTAAATGGACTGAACTTATCCAGTCATTTTGACCACTCAAAGCGCTTTACACTAGAGTCACATCCACCCAGTCGCACTCACAAACACACACACATTTATACACCGATACGCAGATCGGTAGGCAATGTGGGGTTAAGTGCCTTGCCCAGAGGCACATCGACATGTGGCAGGAGGAAGCTGGAATCGAACCTACAACCTTCTGGTCGCAAGACGACTACTCTACCATAGAGCCACAGTCGCCCGTTCTGCAAAAGCAGAAAATGGAGAAATGTTTCGTTGAATTTAGTAGAAGTATGTCTGCTTATGGTGCAGAATATTAACACTTCCAGTTTCTTTTGATCTTATAAAGTAAAACTATGCATATAAAGCATAGTCATTGAATAACTATGCTATTCAATGATTTCTGTAGTTGTTAACTAGCTAGCCTGCAGTCTGCTGCTATACACAAATCCTCATTTAGCCTCTAATCCGGCACACTTTAAAAAATGCATTAATTGGTGGCTCTATTTTACTTACTGTGCTAAATATAACATCAATTCATCTCACTTATTTTTAACTCTGGCATGTGAGTCAGCAACCTTTGCACTTGTTGTCTAGCAACCTACCCTGTAGACATTGTAGCTGGTACTGACAACAGGTTTTAGCCAACTGTTGACATCCATGTTTCCCATTAAACTAAATATATTCTCATAAAGGAGCTGGTAGGGAGAAATGCATCAGGAATGCTGACAAACCAGTTTCACAACATTTTTCCTTCCTGGGTTTAAAGGAACGTTCTGCTACAAACAAAATAACTTATTACCTCAGCTGAAATTACACAACAATGACCAAATGATAACAAAAACCAGATGGTGAAACAAAATTAATTAGATTTTTTTAAAAGTCAGTGTAGAAAACAATAGACGTACACATTTAAAAAAAGTTTTAGAGTCAGTGAAAGAATGTTTTTAAGACTATAAAATCTAAAACTGATCAAATTCAAGACATTTTCTGATATTAAAACTCAAACATTTTATATTTTTAACTCTGCTCGTATGTGGGCTAAATTAAATCCAAATTAATCTGTCTCTTCTCTGTGTTTTCCTGTTTTCATAATTCTGAGAATATAGATTCCTCCAAATGTAAAGACTGAGCATCTCTTTATTAAAATATTCAAAATATGATTCCAGACCTGAAGTAACTTTATTTATTGGACGTATATTTCAAGGTTATCCCTTATGTTTGCAGATTTTTGTCTCTTAATTAAATCAAAACTCTAATAAATCTATGTAAAATCATCAGGAGCAGGTTAATCACTTGTGATTTGACAGCGTAGTGATTTGAACAAATACCAAAGAAATCCATCTGAAAAAAGACAGAAGAAGCCGTGTAATGAAGATTTTAATGAAAACCAGACCAAACGATTGGTGGATAAACACGGCAACCTGAAGACTCAACAGCGTCTAAACGACCTGCAGATGTTTCTACTGGAACATTCACCGAGTTTCCAAACACGGATTCCAAGAAACTAAAAACGTCATGAGAAACTAGATTTAAAGTCAACAAATAGAGAGTATTTTCCATTTACTTCCTGGACTGAGCAGTCAGAGTGGAGGCCTGCAGGAGGAGCTGAAGGCGAGTCCAGCTGTCGGACAGACAGCTGTTGGTTCGCTGCTGCCGTTACGTAACGCAGCGCCGCATCGTGACTGACAACAACACGTCAAGCTGCTCCGCATGTAATCTAATCAGAAGAGGCCGAAACATCGGAGGAGTCCCTGCTGCTCCACAGGCTCGGCTCAAATCTGTCTGAAGTTTATTACAATACATCAATTAATCAAATGATAAATTAAAATGAGCTCAGTGATTTCCATTTGCATGATTTACTCTACCAAAAACTGGATGATAAAAGTCTTCAGTCTGGTGCTTTGGTCTCAACTAGGATCATTTTGTTTACAGCAAATTCATAATTCACTCTATTGGTTGTGTCTGTTTTGTTTATTTATTTTGGATATTAAACGTGTCTTCCAGTTCCAGTTAAATACTCATGAGAATTTAAAGTTTATTGATCTTTGAGAATGTCTTGAAAATGGTCTCAAAATAACATTTATTGATATGATGCATCAGCACTAACATCGGTAAAGGCTGATATTAGCCGTTTTTTAACATATTGGTGAATAAAACCAGGTCGATATTAACAACCAATATTTGTTTTCATCTTGTTGCCATTTGTTTCTGCACAGCAAAACAATAAAGAGATACCTGATTGGTAAATATCAGGTATCGGCCACAGTAGCAGTATTAAAATCAGATATCGATATCGGTCCTCTTTTTTTTAATTTTTTACCCCTCCAGGGGGTCTTTTGTGGGCTCTAGTGTCCCTTATATGACAGTAGGCTGACAGGAAACGGGGAAGGAGAGGAGGGAAGAAATGCGGCAAATATCATCGGGTCCGGGAGTCGAACCCGCGACGGCCGCGTCGAGGACTCAAGGCCTCCAAATATGGGTCGCGCTAACCGCTACGCCACCACGGCACGCCCATCGGTCCTCATTTTTATATCAGTGCATAAATAACATTATTATTTATTGCAATAACTTCAGGGATAATATATAAAGCCATTAAAATCTGTTATAGTTTTCAGGCCTCGCCAGAAGCTACATTGTTTAAAAAGCTCAGATCAGACTGAAACAAACTTGTGCTGAATTTATGTTCCTCTGAAGTCCAGATATCAAAGAGAAACTTTGTAATCTGCAGAACAGCAGAAAATATTTCCTCTTGCTCCAAAAAAGGTTTATTTTTATCTTCCTACTTTGAAACTTTTGAAACTGATGCCTCCTGTTTTTTCTCAAAAACTTCTGATAGTAATTTTAAAATGTGAGTTTTCTTTGGCAAACTTTTGGCTTTATAAACTCAAGTTTATTTGTTTTTCTATAATCTTTTTGAATTTTCTCCAGCAAAGTCTCCTTGTTTTTTCTCGAAAGTTTCTGAGGTTAATGTGAAGATTTATGAATTTTTTACTAGCATTTTTTGTTACTTTTTCAAACAGAAATTTCAACGTTTTTTTTCCAGAAAAATTGAGATTTTTTTAAATAGCAAATTTTTCGACTTTTCAAACTTGGAAATGTCTGCTTCTTCTAGAAAATTTCTGAGCATATAATCCAGATTTCTGAGGGGGTTTTGGCAGAAATGTACTCCTCTTTTTTATCTACAATTGCCCTATTTCGCCGTCATAAACACCCTGTTAGTTTGAGTTGGATGGAGAGAAATAAAGTGGATTCCCAATGAACCCAGCTTCTGTTTCGTACCTTGATGGCGCATGGTGATGGTGTCGTTGGGGTTGGTGGAGCCCACGTTGAAAATGACCACCGCCGAGGCGTTGTGGGCGGCAGCATGGCGGATTTTGTCCCTGGTAGTGCAGTTCCCATGGGCTATCAGCGCTATCCAGCCGGCCGCGGCCTGCGAGGGCACCACGAACCGGGTGTGGGGTTCACAGGCCTGCCGGTCCAGAGGGGAGGCGGGCAGCACCACCACCCCCTTGGCGTCCCGCTTCGGGGAGTGCTCCCCGTAGCGGCCGCACTCCGTCTTCTCGGTGCGCACCTCGGAGGTGGCCGGGTCCATGTAGGTGATGTTGACGAAGGCGGTGTACCACTCCTCCCGCTCGGCCACAGTGAAGTCCAGACACAGCAGGTGGACGAAGCAGAAGGAGAGCAGCCACGTAGAGAGGGCCAGACTGCGGCAGGCCGCCACCAGAGAGCCCGGCGCCATGGCGGTCCTCCCCGGGGAGAGAGGTCGGAGGACACCGAGAGCTTCAGCGCCGACGAGCACTACTACTCCACCATGTCACCCACCGGCCTACCGAGAGTTTATTTCACCGAGTTTATCGACGCAAACTCCGGGTTTGCTTCGCCGTTCAGCCCCTCCCCTCTGCTGCTGTCAGCCAGCCGTTAGCGGATTCCATTTCCAGCCAAACAAAAACGGTTAAATCCCGAACAATGGCGGCTCGGAGTGAAATAAACCCCGGGCACGATCCGACCGACACCCGCCGGGGTGATACAGCAAGCGGGCGGACACGGAGCACCGAGACCGTGGAGAAATTAGATTTTTGCTCTTTAAAGCTGACTTTACTCGCAGCTGCTACACTGCATTGTTTTGACTGGGCCACTGTGAAGCTACAGGAAGCGAGGCGACGAACTTCCGGAAGTTACTTTTAAAAACAAAAGCCTCTTTGTATTTCGAACACAAACTCAAATTTGCCGAGTAAGACTTGAACATCTATGCTGAAATAATGCTTTCTTAAAATAAATATATTTAAAATTACAGAGTTTTTTTTCAACGATTTCATGTATTGTTAAGAGAAAACACGGAAATCTGTATTTTACTTTGACGGCCTATAAACCCTTTCACTTTATGTAGCTTAAATTACGATAATGCTGCCACCTAGCAGTAATAAGGAAAATTACAAATCATTATCTTTTGGACAAATAATCGTTATTTTTATATAATAAAATAAAAATGACCATTGATATAAAACTTCTCCACGTGTAAATATCTGGCATAATTTACATGCCTGTTTATTTTACTCATCTTGATTAGCATGCACTCATATCAAAGAAATTCAAATACATTCATAAGTTTAATTAACAACAGCAACAATAAAAACAACAACAACAACAATAATAATAATAATAATAATAATAATAATAATAAAAATAAAAATAATAATAGTATTTTTGTGCCATAGCACAAAATTATTGTGTTAGCACTTCTGTATTATTGGGAATTAAATGATACAAGCAGATATTTGTAAGACATTTAAAAAGGTTTGACAAGCTATGACAAGTTTTCATTTTCAACCGCCAGATAAGTTGATTGTGGTGTATTAAATAGACTGAAACCATACTGTATTGTACACATCAATGAATTATATTCATACATAGTGTTTCTTGTGATGTTAACATGGTTAATTCATGTTTCCAAATCACTCCTGTAGGAGGAGCATCAGAAGTTATAATTTACATATTTTCTGATGCTGTAAAGGACAGTTTCTCCTGAGGACTCCTGCAGACCAAGGAGCTCCATTTAAAGACTCTTACACACTGCGCTGTTTTTATTTTTAACATTTTTGTTGGCTTTCCTCCTCATGTTTGTGTCTGTGCTTGTATATTTTTAGGTACTTTCTGTAAAAGTTCTATGTATTCCTTTGAACTATGAGAAACTCAATCTAATGTAAAGACATGGGGGGGGGAACCTGTAAGTTGTTTTAAAAAAACATGATTTTTAATGGTACAGTCACTGATGAAACAACTTTACCTTCATTTTAGCAAACTATTTATTTTTCTATGTACTGATGTTCTGTTCAGAATTATTCCTCAGGAGCCACAGTCCAGCAAGTTTTAGGCATTTTCCTGCCCCCACAAACCTGCTGTAAGTAAATTAATGACTGCTAGACTTCTGTAGCACTTAATTGCATGTTTAGTGGTTAATGCATTCATTTAATGCAGGTGTGCTGGTGCAGAGAAATATCTAAAGCATGACAGACAGTGGATTCTGAAAATTAGGAATGAAAGCCAATGATCTACGTAAACCTTCTGATTTTAGACTCAGTGTTGGAAACGCTGAGAAGAAACAAGTTTGTTAGAAACAGACTGTCTGAGGAATGCGCTGTTCAAACACTGGAGGTGTTCTTGGGTTTTGTTTCTGCTGAACCTGCTCAATTAGAAAACGTCTTTGTGCTGGAATGCATAAGGAAAACTTCCTTCTGCATTCCAGCAGGTGTGATGGTGTTTGAACTATGTGAAGTGAGTTCTCAAGGAAACACACATTCACAAAGAAACTCACAATACATTTGTAAATTTGTTTGCTTCAACCTCAGTGCAGCTACCATGTTTTGTCCGTCTGTATTGAAGGAGATGGTCTAAAACGGTGGACTTGGATGCTGACTCGTGCAGAGAAGTGTAGTGGCAGCTGGAATGTAGCCATGCTGTGAAAGGTAGACATGGAGAACAGGGAAAGGAGATCAGAAGAGAACCAAGTATCTCAGAATGCCTCATGAGTTGGACATCCCAGTGAAAAGTTTATACAAACTCAATAGAAAGTGGGGAATACATGAAAATGTTCAAAAATTAAAATATAATAGTTTATTTGTGCTGTCCTTGTTTAATTACAACAACTTCTCTAAGTCCAGCCCAGAGTGTCATACTTGGATCGTCCACTTGTTGCTGCTAAGGACAACAGAGGAAACAGGGAGGTCCAGTTCTGACACAGGTCCAATAAAACCTTTTAACAGGATGAAGAAACTCTGGAGAAGATGAGTAATTTCTATGAAAATGTTAAAGCGCCATTTCTACTCAACGGATTAGAGGTGAATAGTGATTTGTGTATCAGTTTGGTGAGATGGAGGGGAAAGAAGCACCAACCATCACAGCTTCCCTCCCTCTCACACCTGACTGGGGAAACTGGAGTAGGTCTGTATTACCACTCCAGACACAGTGACTGGCTGAATGCATTATGTGACTGACTGTGAGTATAACCAATAGTAATGCATTCAGAGCAGTACAGGAATGCATGAGGGCAGGTTTTACTCTGGGTCACACCAGCTGGCAGTGAAGCGTAGGAGTAGCGCCTGGCTCTGATTGGTTGTTTCTAGTTAGCGCTGGGAAAAGGCAGAGGAGCAACATTTTTTCTCTGATTTTCAGCAAATATAAATATACATGTTGTTGGAAACTGTAGTATCCAACAACATTACTTGAGTATTATTGTGAACTATTAATACTCTCTATTTCAGTGAAATTTCTGGATACAATGCAACACTTGCTATTTATTTATTTCCAGGAATAAACCCAGTCCTCTTTTATTTCTGTGCAGAATTGTGCTCATCATTTGCTTTAAGACATTAGTTTCAGCAATGTATTTTCTAAAGCTTATGCTAATTATTCAGCATTTCTGTTGACTCATGCACACTTATATGTCACTGAGTAATTTTTGTTTATTTTGTATTAAACAATATGATTATTTCATTTCACATAAAGATCAGAACCTCCATCTTTACCACAAATGCAGAAACAGAGAACAGAAAAAGTTAAACACCTTGTGGGAATGAATCAGCCTGAAAGCATGTCTTCTATGAAACACAGGCATACCAGTTTATTCACATTTTTTTAAGGTGGGTGTAACTTACATCTATTTATACTCGGAGTTGACTGATTCAAACTTTCATTATTGAGAGGTAAAATGGCTCAGAGAGGAGTCCAGCAGGAGAAAATCTCTTGTTCCATCTGTTTGGATCTACTGAAGGATCCGGTGACTATTCCTTGTGGACACAGTTACTGTATGAACTGTATTAAAGACTGCTGGGATGGAGAAGATCAGATGGGAATTTACAACTGTCCTCAATGCAGGAAAACCTACAGCGAGAGACCTGTCCTCAAAAAAAACATCATGCTAGCAGAGTTGGTGGAAGATTTGAAGAAGACTGGACTAAAAGCTGCTCCAGCTGATCACTGCTATGCTGGACCTGATGATGTGGCCTGTGATGTCTGCACTGGGAGGAAGATGAAAGCTGTCAAATCCTGCTTAACGTGTTCAGCTTCTTACTGTGGGGATCACCTCCAACCTCACTATTATACTCCACCATTAAAAATGCACAAGCTGGTGAATCCATCCCAGAAGCTGCAGGAGAGTATCTGCTCTTGTCATAATAGGGTGTTGGAGATCTTCTGTCGTACTGATCAGCAGTGTATCTGTTATCTCTGCACTATGGATGAACATAAAGACCATGAAACAGTCCCAGCTGCAGCAGAAAGAGCTGAGAAGCAGAAGGAGCTCCAGGAGAGTCGACAACGAATCCATCAGAGAATCCAGGACCAAGAGAAAGATGTGAAGCTGCTTCAACAGGAGGTGGAGGCCATCAATGTCTCTGCTGATAAAGCAGTGGAGGACAGTGAGAAGATCTTCACTGAGCTGATCTGTCTCCTCCAGGAAAGAAGCTCTGATGTGAAGCAGCAGATCAGATCCCAGCAGGAAACTGAAGTGAGTCGAGTCAAAGATGTTCAGGAGAAGCTGGAGCAGGAGATCACTGAGCTGAAGAGGAAAGACGCTGAGCTGGAGCAGCTCTCACACACAGAGGATCACAACCAGTTTCTCCTCAACTACCCCTCACTGCCAGCACTCAGTGAGTCTACACATTCATCCAGGATCGATATCTGTCCTCTGAGACACTTTGAGGACGTGGCACCAGCTGTGTCAGAGCTCAGAGATCAACTACAGGACGTCCTGAGAGACTCATGGAGAAACATCTCAGATGCAGTAGCTAGAGTGGAGATTCTACTGTCAGAACTAGAACCAACTGCCATGGAAATGGCTGGTCAATGTTTAAAGACCGTATACCATACCCCTGATCACTCAAGTTGGACACGCAGGCTTTTCATCCCCCCGCCCCGCTCCAGAGCCAACCCTCCACCCCCACCTGCATCCTCTCTTTTCTCCACAGCTGAATCCCCACCCCAACCACTCTTCCCCCCACCTCCATTATTTATGATGAGATCAAGGGGACGAGCGGGGAGACGGCTATGAAAACCAACTGGCCTAGAAATCTTAGTTCTGGTACTGGCACCGGGACAGTGACTGAACCAACAGTTCCTCGGAGCAGGGCCGTGCAGAGATCTTTGGAGCTGCAGGGTTTCAACGTTAAAAAGGTTCATTGAACAAGATCTTAAAACAACGTACAACAACATAGCAACAACCCATCAAGAATCTAATATTTAATTGGATCCTACTGTGTCCCTGTCATCATGTGGGGACGATGCAAAGCAAATGTAGTCTTTTTTCTTGATAGGTGTAAAGTTGTGGTTTCTGCTGCTGACAGCTGAAGGATTGTGTTGATCTGAGACTGTAGCTGTTAGACTATAGGAGAGAAGATCTCTGGTTATGAAGTTATGAAATAAGCAAATTTGCTGCTTTTTTACTAAATAAACCCAAATAATATCTGACTGTCTATAACACCTTGGCTGCTTTAAACATTGAAAAAGCTCAGAGGGGTTAACTCTGCATAATGTTTTTGATGTTAGCACCTCTGAGAATTTTAAGATTCAGGAATATCAGGGCAAAGAAAACTCAGTAGCTGCTGGTAGGGCCCGTCCAGACATTCAGTGGCCCGTCCAGACATTCAGGGGCCCGTCCAGACATTCAGGGGCCCCTCCAGACATTCAGGGGCCCCTCCAGACATTCTATAAATACTTGAATGTAACACAGACCACAGATGCAGTTCCACCCTCCTCAACTTTACCTTGAGCCTGGTGTCTTAACAACATGGAGGCAGAGGCACTAATAAAAGATGAAAAAAGTGGCTTGCAAGCAGGAAGTGAAGATATTTGACTAGAGGGAATTCTCTTCAGGGATTTTTAGTTCTTTGGAGCCACCTACTGGTAGTTTGGTGCAGCTGCATGCAAGAAGTCCATCAGCCACATGCTCAGAAAAAATGGAAGCTGGTGGAAACTCATGTACACAGATGTCACAGGAAACAATCAACAAGTGATCACTGAACTAATGATCCCTTAAACCGATGATGGGGACCCAGCATCTCCAAGAGACGGTGGTAATTTGGACCAAAGAAACACGATGTGCAGAAATTTTACAATACTTTAAGAGTGAATACCTCACTAGTTATGTTTCAGGTTTTTGGTTTAAATTGTGATTTTCCATGCATGATATAATCTTCTTTTGTTGGGCTAAAAAGAAAGTTAAGGAGGTTAGATTTTAATCCTTTGATTGATATGTAATTCTGTTAGTCTTTGTTTTACAGAAAAGGCAACAAAAAAGATGCAAGAGGAGAATAATCTGAGAAGTAACTAATAATGATTTAATTTGTCTTGTTTGATAGTAGATGAAGTCTGTGTATTAATAAATGATTCTCATAATCTTGCAGTTATGGTTTTCATGGTTTGTTTAATAATGTGAAATAACCTGAGCTAGTGGGAGCATATAGATATTAAATAAGAGGAGTCCCAGGATTACACCTTGGGGTACCCCGTATGAGACTTCATGGAACAAAGAGAACCCAACCAGAACCAAAGGTGGAGATTTGTTGGTGAAGGGAGCTGAGAACTGATCCAGGTGTCAGTGGCCCGATGCTAGGTTTCTTTTCTCTGTAATGGCTTTGTTAGCAGTGGGGGTTGCTGGACATTAAGCACAAATTGTCCAATATTATTAACCCTGTTTACTGTCATCCCCAAATTGGAATGGGCCAGTATAATAACCTCAGGTAGAAATATCACAATTTCCTGATGTCACAGTATAAATACAGCTCTAAGATGTGTTATTTTATCCCAGAACACACACACACTTTACATGAGAAAATAACCTTTCTTTGGGCGTAGAAACAGGAGAGGCGACATCCTGTATCAAAATACATCGTCTTCTGGTGTAGATAAGATTTTACTTTGACTAGATCTATGGCCCTATATAAGTAAAGTAGACAGCCTTCACGGCATGTAGGTTACAGCTTGTATCTGATGTGCTGATTATCTGTGCACATTTCTTTCAATCTTATCAATTTAGTTCAGCAACAACACAGAAGAAAATAATTGCATAATGAAACATAAGCAACATTTTTAATGGAAATTAAAACAATAGTTTAAGACAAGTTTTCATTTTTAACCACCAGATAAGTTGATTGTGGTGTATTAAATAGACTGAAATTATACTGTATTGTACACATCAATGAATTTTATTCATACACAGTGTTTCTTGTGATGTTAACGTGGTTCAGGTTCAGAACACACACACTTTACAATGTCTTATTGAAGGCACTATACGGCTGCATTTAATCATTTCAGAAACCGAAATCTTTGAGCTACTTGAATTAAATATACTATCATCAATTTGGCCACATGGTGGCAGCAAAACTCAAGATAAAAAAGTGTCAAAACCAATAAACCAACAAATCTGTCAGAAAGAAGACAACTAAGCGGATAAATTAACAGCAAGGTTTATTCTCAAAGAAAATAATCTTAAAGAAAGGATATGCTGGAATGACCATGTTGGATTACTTTGGGATTCCAGTAGAAAAGAGGGAAGTTTGGGCATCTCTGCATCTACAAACCGATCAAGGATAAGAGGAAGATTATGGATGAATTGGCACTCGGGAATATGAAACATCTGAAAACCAGAAAATGGAAAATAATTCCACGATACAAGAATCATCCTACACTGACTGGACATCTTATAAAGGGAGACAGGTGAACTGACTTTCAGATGCCCTGGCAACTAACACTTATACTATTGATCGATTTGTAATGCCACTGCTTTTGCCCTCTGCTGGCTGAATTGGCAGTATCAGCTCCTTACAAATCAAATATTTTTGATTTCCTGAAATATTTCAAACTTTGATTCAACCAATGTCTCTATTGTGGTGAGATTTGCTCTGTAAGTACTAGACTGTCTGCATCTGGATGATAGGGACAAATTCATGTTTCCAAATCACTGCACCGCTCCTGTAGGAGGAGGAGCATCAGCAGTTATAATTTACATATTTTCTGATGCTGTAAAGGACAGTTTCTCCTGAGGACTCCTGCAGACCAAGGAGCTCCATTTAAAGACTCTTACACACTGCGCTGTTTTTATTTTTAATATTTTTGTTGGCTTTCCTCCTCATGTTTGTGTCTGTGTTTGTATATTTTTAGGTACTTTCTGTAAAAGTTCTATGTATTCCTTTGAACTATGAACTATCTAATGTAAAGACATGGGGGGAAAAAACCTGTAAGTTGTTTTAAAAAACATGATTTTTAATGGTACAGTCACTGATGAAACAACTTTACCTTCATTTTAGCAAACTATTTATTTTTCTATGTACTGATGTTCTGTTCAGAATTATTCCTCAGGAGCCACAGTCCAGCAAGTTTTAGGCATTTTCCTGCCCCCACAAGCCTGCTGTAAGTAAATTAATGACTGCTAGACTTCTGTAGCACTTAATTGCATGTTTAGTGGTTAATGCATTCATTTAATGCAGGTGTGCTGGTGCAGAGAAATATCTAAAGCATGAAAGACAGTGGATTCTGAAAATTAGGAATGAAAGCCAATGATCTACGTAAACCTTCTGATTTTAGACTCAGTGTTGGAAACGCTGAGAAGAAACAAGTTTGTTAGAAACAGACTGTCTGAGGAATGCGCTGTTCAAACACTGGAGGTGTTCTTGGGTTTTGTTTCTGCTGAACCTGCTCAATTAGAAAACGTCTTTGTGCTGGAATGCATAAGGAAGTTCTCCTTATGCATTCCAGCAGGTGTGATGGTGTTTGAACTATGTGAAGTGAGTAATCAAGGAAACACACATTCACAAAGAAACTCACAATACATTTGTAAATTTGTTTGCTTCAACCTCAGTGCAGCTACCATGTTTTGTCCGTCTGTATTGAAGGAGATGGTCTAAAACGGTGGACTTGGATGCTGACTCGTGCAGAGAAGTGTAGTGGCAGCTGGAATGTAGCCATGCTGTGAAAGGTAGACATGGAGAACAGGGAAAGGAGATCAGAAGAGAACCAAGTATCTCAGAATGCCTCATGAGTTGGACATCCCAGTGAAAAGTTTATACAAACTCAATAGAAAGTGGGGAATACATGAAAATGTTCAAAAATTAAAATATAATAGTTTATTTGTGCTGTCCTTGTTTAATTACAACAACTTCTCTAAGTCCAGCCCAGAGTGTCATACTTGGATCGTCCACTTGTTGCTGCTAAGGACAACAGAGGAAACAGGGAGGTCCAGTTCTGACACAGGTCCAATAAAACCTTTTAACAGGATGAAGAAACTCTGGAGAAGATGAGTAATTTCTATGAAAATGTTAAAGCGCCATTTCTACTCAACGGATTAGAGGTGAATAGTGATTTGTGTATCAGTTTGGTGAGATGGAGGGGAAAGAAGCACCAACCATCACAGCTTCCCTCCCTCTCACACCTGACTGGGAAACTGGAGTAAGTCTGTATTACCACTCCAGACACAGTGACTGGCTGAATGCATTATGTGACTGACTGTGAGTTAACCAATAGTAATGCATTCAGAGCAGTACAGGAATGCATGAGGGCAGGTTTTACTCTGGGTCACACCAGCTGGCAGTGGAGTGTAGGAGCAGCGCCTGGCTCTGATTGGTTGTTTCTAGTTAGTGCTGGGAGACGGCAGAGGAGCAACATTTTTTCTCTGATTTTCAGCAAATATAAATATATATGTTGTTGGATACGACAGTTGTTGGAAACTGTGGTATTCAACAACATTACTTGAGTATTATTGTGAACTATTAATACTCTCTATTTCAGTGAAATTTCTGGATACAATGCAACACTTGTTATTTATTTATTTCCAGGAATAAACCCAGTCCTCTTTTATTTCTGTGCAGAATTGTGCTCATCATTTGCTTTAAGACATTAGTTTCAGCAATGTATTTTCTAAAGCTTATGCTAATTATTCAGCATTTCTGTTGACTCATGCACACTTATATGTCACTGAGTAATTTTTGTTTATTTTGTATTAAACAATATGGTTATTTCATTTCACATAAAGATCAGAACCTCCATCTTTACCACAAATGGAGAAACAGAGAACAGAAAAAGTTAAACACCTTGTGGGAATGAATCAGCCTGAAAGCATGTCTTCTATGAAACACAGGCATACCAGTTTATTCACATTTTTTTAAGGTGGGTGTAACTTACATCTATTTATACTCGGAGTTGACTGATTCAAACTTTCATTATTGAGAGGTAAAATGGCTCAGAGAGGAGTCCAGCAGGAGAAAATCTCTTGTTCCATCTGTTTGGATCTACTGAAGGATCCGGTGACTATTCCTTGTGGACACAGTTACTGTATGAACTGTATTAAAGACTGCTGGGATGGAGAAGATCAGATGGGAATCTACAACTGTCCTCAATGCAGGAAAACCTTCAGGCAGAGACCTGTCCTAATAAAAAACATCATGTTAACCGAGTTGGTGGAAGATTTGAAGAAGACTGGACTAAAAGCTGCTCCAGCTGATCACTGCTATGCTGGACCTGATGATGTGGCCTGTGATGTCTGCACTGGGAGGAAGATGAAAGCTGTCAAGTCCTGCTTAACGTGTTCAGCTTCTTACTGTGGGGATCACCTCCAACCTCACTATTATACTCCACCATTAAAAAAACACAAGCTGGTGAATCCATCCCAGAAGCTGCAGGAGAACATCTGCTCTTGTCATAATAGGGTGTTGGAGATCTTCTGTCGTACTGATCAGCAGTGTATCTGTTATCTCTGCACTATGGATGAACATAAAGACCATGAAACAGTTTCAGCTGCAGCAGAAAGGGCTGAGAAGCAGAAGAAGCTCCAGGAGAGTCGACAACAAATCCATCAGAGAATCCAGGACCAAGAGAAAGATGTGAAGCTGCTTCAACAGGAGGTGGAGGCCATCAATGTCTCTGCTGATAAAGCAGTGGAGGACAGTGAGAAGATCTTCACTGAGCTGATCCGTCTCCTCCAGGAAAGAAGCTCTGATGTGAAGCAGCAGATCAGATCCCAGCAGGAAACTGAAGTGAGTCGAGTCAAAGATGTTCAGGAGAAGCTGGAGCAGGAGATCACTGAGCTGAAGAGGAAAGACGCTGAGCTGGAGCAGCTCTCACACACAGAGGATCACAACCAGTTTCTCCTCAACTACCCCTCACTGCCAGCACTCAGTGAGTCTACACATTCATCCAGGATCGATATCTGTCCTCTGAGACACTTTGAGGACGTGGCACCAGCTGTGTCAGAGCTCAGAGATCAACTACAGGACGTCCTGAGAGACTCATGGAGAAACATCTCAGATGCAGTAGCTAGAGTGGAGATTCTACTGTCAGAACTAGAACCAACTGCCATGGAAATGGCTGGTCAATGTTTAAAGACCGTATACCATACCCCTGATCACTCAAGTTGGACACGCAGGCTTTTCATCCCCCCGCCCCGCTCCAGAGCCAACCCTCCACCCCCACCTGCATCCTCTCTTTTCTCCACAGCTGAATCCCCACCCCAACCACTCTTCCGCCCACCACCATTATTTATGATGAGATCAAGGGGACGAGCGGGGAGACGGCTATGAAAACCAACTGGCCTAGAAATCTTAGTTCTGGTACTGGCACCGGGACAGTGACTGAACCAACAGTTCCTCGGAGCAGGGCCGTGCAGAGATCTTTGGAGCTGCAGGGTTTCAACGTTAAAAAGGTTCATTGAACAAGATCTTAAAACAACGTACAACAACATAGCAACAACCCATCAAGAATCTAATATTTAATTGGATCCTACTGTGTCCCTGTCATCATGTGGGGACGATGCAAAGCAAATGTAGTCTTTTTTCTTGATAGGTGTAAAGTTGTGGTTTCTGCTGCTGACAGCTGAAGGATTGTGTTGATCTGAGACTGTAGCTGTTAGACTATAGGAGAGAAGGTTGCTGGTTATGAAGTTATGAAATAAGCAAATTTGCTGCTTTTTTACTAAATAAACCCAAATAATATCTGACTGTCTATAACAACTTGGCTGCTTTAAACATTGAAAAAGCTCAGAGGGGTTAACTCTGCATAATGTTTTTGATGTTAGCACCTCTGAGAATTTTAAGACTCAGAAATATCAGGGCAAAGAAAACTCAGTAGCTGCTGGTAGGGCCCGTCTAGACATTCAGGGGCCCGTCCAGACATTCAGGGGCCCCTCCAGACATTCAGGGGCCCCGTCCAGACATTCTATAAATACTTGAATGTAAGACAGACCACAGATGCAGTTCCACCCTCCTCAACTTTACCTTGAGCCTGGTGTCTTAACAACATGGAGGCAGAGGCACTAATAAAAGATGAAAAAAAGTGGCTTGCAAGCAGGAAGTGAAGATATTTGACTAGAGGGAATCCTCTTCAGGGATTTTTAGTTCTTTAGAGCCACCTACTGGTAGTTTGGTGCAGCTGCATGCAAGAAGTTCTTCAGCCACATGCTCAGAAAAAATGGAAGCTGGTGGAAACTCATGTACGCAGATGTCACAGAAAACAATCAACAAGTGATCACTGAACTAATGATCCCTTAAACCGATGATGGGGACCCAGCATCTCCAAGAGACTGTGGTAATTTGGACCAAAGAAACACGATGTGCAGAAATTTTATAATACTTTAAGAGTGAATACCTCACTAGTTATGTTTCAGGTTTTTGGTTTAAATTGTGATTTTCCATACATGATATAATCTTCTTTTGTTGGGCTAAAAAGAAAGTTAAGAAGGTTAGATTTTAATCCTTTGATTGATATGTAATTCTGTTAGTCTTTGTTTTACAGAAACGGCAACAAAAAAGATGCAAGAGGAGAATAATCTGAGAAGTAACTAATAATGATTTAATTTGTCTTGTTTGATAGTAGATGAAGTCTGTGTATTAATAAATGATTCTCATAATCTTGCAGTTATGGTTTTCATGGTTTGTTTAATAATGTGAAATAACCTGAGCTAGTGGGAGCATATAGATATTTAATAAGAGGAGTCCCAGGATTACACCTTGGGGTACCCCGTATGAGACTTCATGGAACAAAGAGAACCCAACCAGAACCAAAGGTGGAGATTTGTTGGTGAAGGGAGCTGAGAACTGATCCAGGTGTCAGTGGTCCGATGCTAGGTTTCTTTTCTCTGTAATGGCTTTGTTAGCAGTGGGGGTTGCTGGACATTAAGCACAAATTGTCCAATATTATTAACCCTGTTTACTGTCATCCCCAAATTGGAATGGGCCAGTATAATAACCTCAGGTAGAAATATCACAATTTCCTGATGTCACAGTATAAATACAGCTCCAAGATGTGTTATTTTATATTTTCTTTAGCATGCTTTGATGGAACTGCGCCAGAAATTTGCCTCTTTAATGTTTTCTGTTCTAAAAGAACTAGGATATATGTGGATTTGACTGCAATTTTAAACTAGCGTATCACCTCTACAGTGATAAACTCTATTGATCACATATTTATATTAATAGCACAGATTGTCTGTCATCTTAATCCCGTGTGAATTGGCTGTTAATCATTTGTAAAGTAAAAATTCCCCTTAAATTACCTACTATATTTGTCTATGATGGATTTTTATGTTTTTGCGATTGAAGCACTTTGAGCTGTCATATTGTTGAAATGTGTTATACAAATAAATTTGGTTGACGAGAATCAGCAAGTTAACGTCATATCCGTGAGATGTGAGTAAATTTCATGTCTGATTTGTTCCACACATGAAGACTGTAGTTCTGTAAATAAGACCTTCAACTTGTAAATGAAAGATAGCAACGGCTGCCAGACCTGGTTTTTAATCAGAAGTGGTGCTGGAGGTACAAAGGTTGTTTCTGATTATGTTAAATGTTTAACTACAGGTGTGGCTTTACAAGCTGCTGTTTGCCTAAAAGTTCCTTTATGTAGTTGTTGATCTAACTGGGTGTGCAGTTTGTTTGCTTTTAACTTCAAATCAAATTAAAAGGTTTTAGCTGGAAGGGACATTTTTTTAAATGAATAAGCTTTGACTGAAACTGTGTATGGGTTTGCTTATTGTGTTTCTACCACAAGCCCAGTGGTAGAAAATGTAATCAAATGGACAGTAGTAACATGACTACAATTTCACAATAAAACAACTTTCATCATACAGCAAAATAACATGAAGGGTTAAATTATTTTAATGTAAAATGTCTGTACTGTAACTTGCAAAAATATACAGTATTTAATCAATAAATAAGCATCAACACCTAACTCTGAATCAGACTCAAAACACCAAACTACAATTAACAAACTGCAACAACAATCAGGCTAAATTCTATTAAAACTGAAGAAAGTCGACTAATAACACCAAGCAGCTGAGGCCTTGCCACCCACAAGAACTAAAACATACTGGCATTGGATGAAGTAATCACAGATCGTAACATTTAATTCAGAAATCTAAAAGACTTCAAATTCAGATGGAACCACAACATCAAGCAATCCCCTGCTGTGATCGAAGGTCTTGCAAATGTTGTGCACTCATTCATACACTGATGGTGGGAAGCTACTGGATAGTAGCCACAGCTGCCCTGGGGGAGTCTGGCAGAACTGAGGTTGCCAAGCACCGGTTACATCGGGACCTCTGACCTACACCAGCAGGCAAGGCAGGTGAAGTGTCTTGCTCAAAGACACAACAGAGGCAAACAACAGGAGCCAAACCAGCAACCCACTGAACGAGGAACAAACTCCTACCGCCATCGTCCAAACTTTCTCCTGGACAATGAAAGTGGTGATAGCCTTCCATGCAAAACCAAATTCAATGTGTTGAGTGTGCTGAAAATATCAGCTAAGTATGCCAATTTTGTGAGCCATTAGAAATTATCCACCTTTTTTTATGCAATTCATAAGTATGGTCCAGGAAGAGTTTTACCTCATCTTGAAGTTCAAACAGATGTGTGAGAACTTTTCCGATGGTAACCAACAAACCTCTGCGTGAAACACACTTTGTGTGTTCGCTTCCTATTTCATCACACAGCGCTTGGAGAAGACATGCGTTCAGTGGCTTTCTGTTGACGCTGCCATCTTTAAAGGCCTGGAAATGCCGGGTAGTGACGAAGGAAAAACACCACAGCCTTCAGTTTCGTTTGGCCCGAGTGCAGCGCTCACCAGAGCAACCTGCAGCCTTCTGTTAGCAAGGCAACACTTTCCTTCGATCTGGTTAATTGTTTTCAGACTCGTCCACAACAGATTTTAGACATTATCTCAGCTGTTCTCTGTGGGTGGAACAGTGTGTTGTAGCAGCAGATGAGTAAACTGCACAAACAAATGAATCCTTTCTGTTCTCCTATCATTGCAGTTGCACCATCTGTACAAATCCAGACGTGTCTTTACCAATCCATATTATTCTTCACAAAAACTTGAGTTTAAAATTGCTTCTCTTGTGGTGTTTGTTGGCAGGGACTGACAGAAGAGAAAGTCATTGTGCACTCCGCTGGCATAAATGTGTCTTATCTCAGCAGGTTTGCCTCATTCCTTATGTTGGTAGATTAATTCAATTATTCAGAAGTTCTGACTAAATATGGGGAACATTTTGGGAAGGAGATATTTTTCTTGAAGTAATTTTCTATAATTTCCTCTCCTGCTACTCCTCTTAAATTATTTGTTGTCTTGTCTTTCCAATTTTGAAGAGAGAATTAAAAAAAATGAATAAAAATTTAAGACTGGATCCTTCTAAATGCTTCAGTGTAAGATAATGCCCCTTATTGAACTTATTGAATATCCTTCAAGTTGAGTGCCAGTACGGGTGGAAGTTTCTATATTTGGGACAAAAACATCATAAACCAATTAAATATTTGTGACCCATAATCTTTTGTTTATGTACATGATTTGCACATGATTTATGTAGCTTTTTGAATGGTTAATTTTTACTAAGATAAAAACAGGATGCTATGATAGTTTTCATAGCATGCAATTTTGTGGAGTTGCAACCAAATTAGAATAGAAACTGCTCACTTTTAACCTGAGCTCAACGGCCTTTTAAAATCCACTCAATTGTAAAAACGTTTTCAGTTCGGCAGACAGTAATCAGTTCAAAGTCCTACTTTGTTCCCTCCCCCTCTGGTTTATAAACATCACGATAGGTGGAATCAGTGACACTCTTTTCAGGAACGTGATATTTACACCTGGCTCAAATCAGTTGCTGTTGTTGGAAAGAGAAACTCAGTTATTTCTGAGAGCTGAAATGGCGCAGAGAAGAGATTCCCAAGACCAAGATAACTTGTCTTGTTCCATCTGCTTAGATCTACTGAAGGATCCAGTGACTATTCCCTGTGGACACAGTTACTGTATGAACTGTATTAAAATCTCCTGGGATGGATTATATCAGAGTAGATTACACAGCTGCCCTCAGTGCAGACAGCCATTTAGGCAGAGACCTATGTTGAAGAAAAACATCATGTTAGCAACGTTGGTTGAAAATTGGAAAAAGACAGTTGCTGCAGCTGATCACTGTTATGCTGGACCTGAAGATGTGGCCTGTGATGTCTGCACTGGGAGGAAAATGAAAGCTGTCAAGTCCTGTTTAACTTGTCATGCATCTTATTGTGGGAATCACCTCCAACCTCACCATGATGCTCCACCATTACAAAAGCACAAACTGGTGGATCCCTCCAAGAATCTCCAGAACAACATCTGCTCTCGTCATGATGAGGTGATGAAGATCTTCTGTCGCACTGATCAGCAGTGTATCTGTTATCTCTGCACTATGGATGAACATAAAGGCCATGAAACAGTCCCAGCTGCAGCAGAAAGGGCTGAGAAGCAGAAGAAGCTCCAGGAGAGTCGACAACGAATCCAGCAGAATATAAAGGATCGAGAGAAAGATGTGAAGCTGCATCAACAGAAGGTGGAGGCCATCAATGTCTCTGCTGATAAAACAGTGGAGGACAGGGAGAAGATCTTCACCAAGCTGATCCGTCTCCTCCAGGAAAGAAGCTCTGATGTGAAGCAGCAGCTCAGATCCCAGCAGGAAACTGAAGTGAGTCGAGTCAAAGATGTTCAGGAGAAGCTGGAGCAGGAGATCACTGAGCTGAAGAGGAAAGACGCTGAGCTGGAGCAGCTCTCACACACAGAGGATCACAACCAGTTTCTCCTCAACTACCCCTCAAGGCCAGCACTCAGAGATTGTAAACCCGAACCCATCAGCAACATCTGTCCTCTGAGTGACGTTGAGTACATGACACCAGAAATGTCACAGCTCAGAGCCGAAATGCAGAACCTCCTGAGAGAAACATGGAGAAACGTTGAACTGAAGGTCACTGATGTGACTAACCTTGATGACGTCAGTGACTGCAGGTCAGACAGACCCAACCAGTTATGCGACAGGACCACACCTCCACAACTAGTCCCATCCTCTCCTTTCTTCATAGCTGCCCCTCCACCTCCACCCTCTCCTTTCCCCTCATCTGTCCTCCCAAATATGGGACGTCCTCTCCCTTACCAAACCCCTTACGTCCAGCCAAATCCTTTCGTTTATGAACAGCCATACTATCCTATGAATTGTTTTTATCCATACACGAAATAATCTTCTTTTGTTGGGATAAAAAGAAAGTTAAGAAGGTTAGATTTTAATCATTTGATTGATATGTAATTCTGTTAGTCTTTTTGTTTTACAGAAACGGCAACAAAAAAGATGCAAGAGGAGAATAATCTGAGAAGTAACTAATAATGATTTAATTTGTCTTGTTTGATAGTAGATGAAGTCTGTGTATTAATAAATGATTCTCATAATCTTGCAGTTATGGTTTTCATGGTTTGTTTAATAATGTGAAATAACCTGAGCTAGTGGGAGCATATAGATATTTAATAAGAGGAGTCCCAGGATTACACCTTGGGGTACCCCGTATGAGACTTCATGGAACAAAGAGAACCCAACCAGAACCAAAGGTGGAGATTTGTTGGTGAAGGGAGCTGAGAACTGATCCAGGTGTCAGTGGTCCGATGCTAGGTTTCTTTTCTCTGTAATGGCTTTGTTAGCAGTGGGGGTTGCTGGACATTAAGCACAAATTGTCCAATATTATTAACCCTTTTAACTGTCGTCCCCAAATTGGAATGGGCCAGTATAATAACCTCAGGTAGAAATATCACAATTTCCTGATGTCACAGTATAAATACAGCTCCAAGATGTGTTATTTTATATTTTCTTTAGCATGCTTTGATGGGACTGCGTCAGAAATTTGCCTCTTTAATGTTTTCTGTTCTAAAAGAACTAGGATATATGTGGATTTGACTGCAATTTTAAACTAGCGTATCACCACTACAGTGATAAACTCTGTTGATCACATATTTGTATTAATAGCACAGATTGTCTGTCATCTTAATCCCGTGTGAATTGGCTGTTAATCATTTGTAAAGTAAAAATTCCCCTTAAATTACCTACTATATTTGTCTATGATGGATTTTTATGTTTTTGCGATTGAAGCACTTTGAGCTGTCATATTGTTGAAATGTGTTATACAAATAAATTTGGTTGATTGACGAGAATCAGCAAGTTAACGTCATATCCGTGAGATGTGAGTAAATTTCATGTCGTGATTTGTTCCACACATGAAGACTGTAGTTCTGTAAATAAGACCTTCAACTTGTAAATGAAAGATAGCAACGGCTGCCAGACCTGGTTTTTAATCAGAAGTGGTGCTGGAGGTACAAAGGTTGTTTCTGATTATGTTAAATGTTTAACTACAGGTGTGGCTTTACAAGCTGCTGTTTGCTAAAAGTTCCTTTATGTAGTTGTTGATCTAACTGGGTGTGCAGTTTGTTTGCTTTTAACTTCAAATCAAATTAAAAGCTTTTAGCTGGAAGGGAAATTTTTTTAAATGAATAAACTTTGACTGAAACTGTGTATGGGTTTGCTTATTGTGTTTCTACCACAAGCCCAGTGGTAGAAAATGTAATCAAATGGACAGTAGTAACATGACTACAATTTCACAATAAAACAACTTTCATCATACAGCAAAATAACATGAAGGGTTAAATTGTTTTAATGTAAAATGTCTGTACTGTAACTTGCAAAAATATACAGTATTTAATCAATAAATAAGCATCAACACCTAACTCTGAATCAGACTCAAAACACCAAACTACAATTAACAAACTGCAACAACAATCAGGCTAAATTCTATTAAAACTGAAGAAAGTCGACTAATAACACCAAGCAGCTGAGGCCTTGCCACCCACAAGAACTAAAACATACTGGCATTGGATGAAGTAATCACAGATCGTAACATTTAATTCAGAAATCTAAAAGACTTCAAATTCGGATGGAAACACAACATCAAGCAATCCCCTGCTGTGATCGAAGGTCTTGCAAATGTTGTGCACTCATTCATACGCTGATGGTGGCAAGCTACTGGATAGTAGCCACAGCTGCCCTGGGGGAGTCTGGCAGAACTGAGGTTGCCAAGCACCGGTTACATCGGGACCTCTGACCTACACCAGCAGGCAAGGCAGGTGAAGTGTCTTGCTCAAAGACACAACAGAGGCAAACAACAGGAGCCAAACCAGCAACCCACTGAATGAGGAACAAACTCCTACCGCCATCGTCCAAACTTTCTCCTGGACAATGAAAGTGGTGATAGCCTTCCATGCAAAACCAAATTCAATGTGTTGAGTGTGCTGAAAATATCAGCTAAGTATGCCAATTTTGTGAGCCATTAGAAATTATCCACCTTTTTTTATGCAATTCATAAGTATGGTCCAGGAAGAGTTTTACCTCATCTTGAAGTTCAAACAGATGTGTGAGAACTTTTCCGATGGTAACCAACAAACCTCTGCGTGAAACACACTTTGTGTGTTCGCTTCCTACTTCATCACACAGCGCTTGGAGAAGACATGCGTTCAGTGGCTTTCTGTTGACGCTGCCATCTTTAAAGGGCTGGAAATGCCGGGTAGTGACGAATGAAAAACACCACAGCCTTCAGTTTCGTTTGGCCCGAGTGCAGCGCTCACCAGAGCAACCTGCAGCCTTCTGTTAGCAAGGCAACACTTTCCTTCGATCTGGTTAATTGTATTCAGACTCGTCCACAACAGATTTTAGACATTATCTCAGCTGTTCTCTGTGGGTGGAACAGTGTGTTGTAGCAGCAGATGAGTAAACTGCACAAACAAATGAATCCTTTCTGTTTTCCTATCATTGCAGTTGCACCATCTGTACAAATCCAGACGTGTCTTTACCAATCCATATTATTCTTCACCAAAAACTTGAGTTTAAAATTGCTTCTCTTGTGGTGTTTGTTGGCAGGGACTGACAGAAGAGAAAGTCATTGTGCACTCCGCTGGCATAAATGTGTCTTATCTCAGCAGGTTTGCCTCATTCCTTATGTTGGTAGATTAATTCAATTATTCAGAAGTTCTGACTAAATATGGGGAACATTTTGGGAAGGAGATATTTTTCTTGAAGTAATTTTCTATAATTTCCTCTCCTGCTACTCCTCTTAAATTATTTGTTGTCTTGTCTTTCCAATTTTGAAGAGAGAATCCAAAAAATGAATTAAAATTTAAGACTGGATCCTTCTAAATGCTTCAGTGTAAGATAATGCCCCTTATTGAACTTATTGAACCCTTATTGAATATCCTTCACGTTGAGTGCCAGTACGGGTGGAAGTTTCTATATTTGGGACAAAAACATCATAAACCAATTAAATATTTGTGACCCATAATCTTTTGTTTATGTACATGATTTGCACATGATTTATGTAGCTTTTTGAATGGTTAATTTTTACTAAGATAAAAACAGGATGCTATGATAGTTTTCATAGCATGCAATTTTGTGGAGTTGCAACCAAATTAGAATAGAAACTGCTCACTTTTAACCTGAGCTCAACGGCCTTTTAAAATAAACTCAATTGTAAAAACGTTTTCAGTTCGGCAGACAGTAATCAGTTCAAAGTCCTACTTTGTTCCCTCCCCCTCTGGTTTATAAACATCACGATAGGTGGAATCAGTGACACTCTTTTCAGGAACGTGATATTTACACCTGGCTCAAATCAGTTGCTGTTGTTGGAAAGAGAAACTCAGTTATTTCTGAGAGGTGAAATGGCTCAGAGAAGAGATTCCCAAGACCAAGATAATTTGTCTTGTTCCATCTGCTTAGATCTACTGAAGGATCCAGTGACTATTCCCTGTGGACACAGCTACTGTATGAACTGTATTAAAATCTCCTGGGATGGAGAAGATCAGAGTAGATTACACAGCTCCCCTCAGTGCAGAGAGCCATTTAGGCAGAGATCTATGTTGAAGAAAAACATCATGTTAGCAACGTTGGTTGAAAATTTGAAAAAGACAGTTGCTGCAGCTGATCACTGTTATGCTGGACCTGAAGATGTGGCCTGTGATGTCTGCACTGGGAGGAAAATGAAAGCTGTTAAGTCCTGTTTAACTTGTCATGCATCTTATTGTGGGAATCACCTCCAACCTCACCATGATGCTCCACCATTACAAAAGCACAAACTGGTGGATCCCTCCAAGAAGCTCCAGAACAACATCTGCTCTCATCATGATGAGGTGATGAAGATCTTCTGTCGTACTGATCAGCAGTGTATCTGTTATCTCTGCACTATGGATAAACATAAAGGCCATGAAACAGTCCCAGCTGCAGCAGAAAGAGCTGAGAAGCAGAAGAAGCTCCAGGAGAGTCGACAACAAATCCATCAGAGAATCCAGGACCAAGAGAAAGATGTGAAGCTGCTTCAACAGGAGGTGGAGGCCATCAATGTCTCTGCTGATAAAGCAGTGGAGGACAATGAGAAGATCTTCACCGAGATGATCCGTCTCCTCCAGGAAAGAAGCTCTGATGTGAAGCAGCAGATCAGATCCCAGCAGGAAACTGAAGTGAGTCGAGTCAAAGATGTTCAGGAGAAGCTGGAGCAGGAGATCACTGAGCTGAAGAGGAAAGACGCTGAGCTGGAGCAGCTCTCACACACAGAGGATCACAACCAGTTTCTCCTCAACTACCCCTCACTGCCAGCACTCAGTGAGTCTACACACTCATCCAGCATCAACATCCGTCCTCTGAGACACTTTGAGGACGTGACAGCAGCTGTGTCAGAGCTCAGAGACATAATGCAGGACATCCTGAGAGAAACATGGACAAATATTGAACTGAAGGTCACTGAGGTGGATGTTCTACTGGCAGAACCAAAACCAATTGCCAAGGAAATCGCAGGTCAATGTTTAAAGACTAACCTTGATGACTTCAGTCGGAAACGCAGGCCAATCATCCCCATGCCCAGACGCTCCATAGCTGCCCCTCCACCTCCACCCCCTCGTTTCTCCTTATCTGACCTCCCACTTACACCTCGATCCTCTCTTATGCCCTTACCTACCCTTTCACGTCCAGCCAAATCCTTTATTATCTGCAGAGCTCACCCCACCCACTCCAACCCTGCACCCCCAGCCCCATCCTCTCTTTTATCCACAGCTGTGTCCCCACCCCAACCAATCTTGCCCCCACGTCCATTCTATGCAAGGGGACGAGTGGTGAGACGGCTATAAAAACCAACTGGCCTAGAAATCTTAGTTCTGGTACTGGCACCGGGACAGTGACTGAACCAACAGTTCCTCGGAGCAGGGCCGTGCAGAGATCTTTGGAGCTGCAGGGTTTCATCGTTAAAAAGGTTCATTGAACAAGATCTTAAAACAACGTACAACAACATAGCAACAACCCATCAAGAATCTAATATTTAATTGGATCCTACTGTGTCCCTGTCATCATGTGGGGACAATGCAAAGCAAATGTAGTCTTTTTTCTTGATAGGTGTAAAGTTGTGGTTTCTGCTGCTGACAGCTGAAGGATTGTGTTGATCTGAGACTGTAGCTGTTAGACTATAGGAGAGAAGATCTCTGGTTATGAAGTTATGAAATAAGCAAATTTCCTGCTTTTTTACTAAATAAACCCAAATAATATCTGACTGTCTATAACAACTTGGCTGCTTTAAACATTGAAAAAGCTCAGAGGGTTTAACTCTGCATAATGTTTTTGATGTTAGCACCTCTGAGAATTTTAAGATTCAGAAAAATCAGGGCAAAGAAAACTCAGTAGCTGCTGGTAGGGCCCGTCCAGACATTCAGGGGCCCGTCCAGACATTCAGGGGCCCGTCCAGACATTCAGGGGCCCCTCCAGACATTCAGGGGCCCGTCCAGACATTCAAGGGCCCCTCCAGACAATCAATGGCCTGTCCAGACATTCGAGGCCCCTCCAGACATTCAGGGGCCCCTCCAGACATTCAGGGGCCCGTCCAGACATTCAAATGCCCGTCCAGACATTCACGGGCCCCTCCAGACAATCAATGGCCCGTCCAGACATTCAGGGGCCCCTCCAGACATTCAGGGGCCCGTCCAGACATTCTATAAATACTTGAATGTAACACAGACCACAGACCTAAAACTGTAGCATTCATTTCTTTTGACAATGACGATGCTGTTAAATTTTACTTTAATGTTTTCAGCAGAGATAGAATAAAAATGGGTTCAGTGTCACAGAGGAGGTTTTGGTTTCCCGGCTTTATGGGGTGGATATTTTCCGATCTCTGAGCAGACGTGTGAACCGCCTGGTAGTAACATTAGGTTAAGGTGAAGCAGAGAGCGAACAGTGAACAGGTGGTACCGGGGATCTGAGCTGCGTCTCGGCGACAGTCTTGGTACCGTTTCTTTATATCAGGATATCTGGTTCTGACCCACAGCGGTGGGACCGACTCAGGCTGTCTGTAGCGAACCGGGCATTTAGTCCAGCACTGGGGCAGAATGATGAAATTAAAGAAATAAGTTTTCTCTGCAGCCGAACCATTTGTGTGCTGGGGAGTGAGGATGGTTTTTATGACTAGAATTACAAAATAAATAGAAACGTTCTCTAACTTCAACATCAAACTTACATTTTTATTCACAAACAGGTGTATGTTGAATAAAATAGTATACATTCTTGCCCATAATATAATAGTTGATGCAGTTCCACCCTCCTCAACTTTACCTTGAGCCTGGTGTCTTAACAACATGGAGGCAGAGGCACTAATAAAAGATGAAAAAAGTGGCTTGCAAGCAGGAAGTGAAGATAATTGACTAGAGGGAATCCTCTTCAGGGATTTTTAGTTCTTTAGAGCCACCTACTGGTAGTTTGGTGCAGCTGCATGCAAGAAGTTCCTCAGCCACATGCTCAGAAAAAATGGAAGCTGGTGGAGACTCATGTACACAGATGTCACAGGAAACAATCAACAAGTGATCACTGAACTAATGATCCCTTAAACCGATGATGGGGACCCAGCATCTCCAAGAGACTGTGGTAATTTGGACCAAAGAAACACGATGTGCAGAAATTTTACAGTACTTTAAGAGTGAATACCTTGTTAGTTATGTTTCAGGTTTTTGGTTTAAATTGTGATTTTCCATACATGATAAAGTCATTTGATGTCAGTTTAATTTTAATCATGTGAATGTTATGTATGTATATTGTACAAAACTCTCCTTTCATTTGATTAAGATTTTTAAGGGAGTCTTTTCTTCTGTTCAACTTTCCATTAAATCTCATAGTAAATTATATTTTAATTACTCTGGGGCTGATAAATGTTCTCCACTGAGACCAGCAGACAACCTGCTTCAAACCCATGTTCATGTCCAACTGGTTGATCTACACTGCCTGGCCAAAAAAAAAGTCGCCACCTGGATTTAACTAAGCAAATAGGTACAAGCCTCCTATTGGATAAGTACTGCATAGGCGATTATCTTTCAGCTTTCAACAAGTTATTTAACCCCAGCTGATGCAATGAGTAACTCCTCATTTCTTAAACAACCATGGCAAAAGACACATCCTGTGGTCGTGGAAAAGACGTTAGTCTGTTTAAGAAGGGTCAAATCATTGGCATGCATCAAGCAGAGAAAACATCTAAGGAGATTGCAGAAACTACTAGAATTGGGTTAAGAACTGTCCAACGCATCATTAAAAACTGGAAGGATGGTGGGGAACCATCGTCTTCCAGGAAGAAATGTGGTCGGAAAAAAATCCTGAATGATCGTGATCGGCGATTACTTAAACGTTTGGTCAAATCAAATCGAAGAAAAACAACAGCAGAACTCAGGAGTATGTTTAATTGTGAACGCAAAAGCATTTCCACACGCACAATGCGAAGGGAACTCAAGGGGTTGGGATTGAACAGCTGTGTAGCCGTAAGAAAACCTCTAATCAGTAAGGCTAACCAGAAAAAAAGGCTTCAGTTTGCTAGGGAGCATAAAGATTGGACTCTGGAGGAATGGAAGAGGGTCATGTGGTCTGATGAGTCCAGATTTACCCTGTTCCAGAGTGATGGGCGCATCAGGGTAAGAAGAGAGGCAGGTGAAGTGATGCACCCATCATGCCTAGTGCCTACTGTACAAGCCTGTGGGGGCCGTGCTATGATCTGGGGTTGCTGCAGTTGGTCAGGTCTAGGTTCAGCAACATTGTGTGCCCAAAGAATGAGGTCAGCTGACTACCTGAATATACTGAATGACCAGGTTATTCCATCAATGGATTTTGTCTTCCCAAATGGAATGGGCATATTCCAAGATGACAATGCCAGGATTCATCGGGCTCACATTGTGAAAGAGTGGTTCAGGGAGCATGAGACATCTTTTTCACACATGGATTGGCCACCACAGAGTCCAGACCTTAACCCCATTGAGAATCTTTGGGATGTGCTGGAGAAGGCTTTGCGCAGTGGTCAGACTCTCCCATCATCAATACAAGATCTTGGTGAAAGATTAATGCAACACTGGATGGAAATAAATCTTGTGACACTGCAGAAGCTTATTGAAACAATGCCACAGCGAATGCGGGCTGTAATCAAAGCTAAAGGCGGTCCAACTAAATATTAGAGTGTGACCATTTTTTGGTGGCGACTTTTTTTTGGCCAGGCAGTGTATTTTGGCCCAGTTCACGTGTTGATGCCCAGCAGAGTTTAAGTGTAACCCTCCAAAACTTAACAACCTTTATTGTTATATCTTTTGAGATAATCTCTTTCAGCCTATCACCTTCCATTAATAATTGGTTTTGTTTTATTGAGAATTTGTAATACTATTACATTTAAGATGTATGATGCTGTTCTAATTAGTGTTTAATTTACTGGTCAATGGTGGTTATTTTTAGATGATTACAGTGTTTAGATTGAATAAATATAATTTCTCTGCATGTAGTTAAATGTGGATATTTTTTTATCAAATTTTCCATCTGATTGCAAAGTTTCTATGGGTGGGGATCAATAATTTTCTTTTATTGTATACATTTGCTGCAGCCTATAATCTTAATTATTCACCTATTTTTGCTGTACCATAATTTTCTTTTTCATATCTGCACAATAAATATTTAGTCGTGAAATTAAACAGTAGTGGTTTGATGTGAAATTCCATGAACCGACTCAAAAACTCACTTCTTCAGATTTAAGATAACCTCTGATGCAAAAGTTTAACTTTAAATAAAGATTTGATGGTTTAAAGTATTAAAAGGTTATTGTGATAATAGGAAAGTGGCTAGCCGCCACTTCTGTGAATAAGACTGTCACTGGATCAGATATTGTCCATACAGGACATATTGCAACAGTTGGCCCGGTTCTTTAACCACAAAAATACAACAAGTGTTAAAGAGGCCAATTTGATTACAGTTTCCTAGAATAAGGCATCCACAGCAGTCAGATGTTTTCTATCATTAACTAAGCCAGTGGTGATCTGCATTATTAACGATCCTGAAACAAATTAAGGGTCTAAACATGGAGGCCCCAAAAGGTTGTCAGATTTGGGTGATGCACAAAACCTCTTATAAATGGTTAAACCCCACATGATGTACAGCTGGCCAGTAACGGCTTTTCAGTTTACTAAAAAAGAAACTTTGAATTTTGTTTCACTTTATTTTTTATATATTTTCATTACCTTAGATGTCTACACTTGAAAAGGAGGGATTCTGTGGAGTTTCATATAAAATGACTGCCCTGTCAAGAGGAGTCTGTATGAGGACAGCTGCTCACCAAACTGGGTCTCCACACATTCATTTTATTCTAATGATGAAGCATTTTAAATCGGTTCCTCTCTACATCCAAATCAATAAACACTTTTCTTCTCCAGAGGAACCATCTAAGGTTTTATATCCAGTTAAGGGGAAACTCACTTCCTGAATCTCACAGTGAGATTTAAGTGTTCAGCTGTGAATTATATTGATGAAGCAGCTTTCCTGCTACTGCAGCTTAGTGCTGTTGCACACATAGAAACTGTAACTCTATAAACATCGTCTATCGTGATTCATTCTAAATGGATAATAGGAGATTCCTGGCCTTGGTTTCAGTGAAGCATCAGGTGTAGGTTCAAAGGTCGCATCATTTCATGATCAGGTGTGGCTTTACAAGCTGTTTGCTTAGTTTGAATGGTTTCTTAATGTACTTGCTGGTCAAACTGGAGAAGCAGTTTGTTTCATTTTAGTGACAGGAATTAGCTTTTTGGTTGGAGATTATTTATTTAACTTAATAAAACTGAAAAACTGATGTCAAAATTAAATAAAATGATAATTAAATCTGAATCTACATCTTAAACACAAACCTTGGGACTAAAGATGCTGCTGTAAACAGAGATAATCAGTTTCTGTTTCAAACTTGCTTTTCTTGTAACGTCATGGACTCTGTGATTCCTACTAAATTACACTGTAAACGCCGCTTTGTTCACTCTGACATTTGTTGCCCACTTCTTTAGAAATATAATGGAAGAGTTCAATGTCTGATTGAATGAGTCACAGATCCAGATTAAAGCTTAAACTAACTTCTAGGAAAGAGAAACTTAGGCGATCGCTATTCCTGATAGTTAAAATGTCTCACAGAGAAACTCAGCTGGAGAAACTCTCTTGTTCCATCTGTTTGGATCCATCTAAGGATTCACCTCTAACCTCACTATAATGTTTCTGGACTAAAGAAATGAACCTGCTTGTAAATGTGCCAGATGCAAACTGTCTCCTTAAAAGAACTAATTTTGGTGTCACTTTACAGTTTCTTGAATCAGCTGTAAGCTTGCTTTCCCAGACAGAGCATCTCCTCTCTTTCCTCATGGTTAACGCAAAGGACAAAAAATATATATTTAATCAGTCTCCTCAAATTGTAAGGTCACGGTCATTTTTGAATCACTGTAGCAGCTAAAATCTTATATTTTATTCTACTGGCTGCTGTTCCTGAAAGGCGTTTTTTTTTTTACGTGCGCTCAGTTAAGATTTATAATGCCGATCTTTAGTTTGACTTATTATAAAGTCATTTATTATCAGAACAATGTCCATTGTTTTACTACTTCCATTTAGATACACATAAATTTGACAATAATTTGAACCAAACAGTTGACTCTTCCCATTAACAACACCTGAACAGAATCACGGTTGACCTTAAATAACCCCATCCCCCATCAGACACTCAGAACTCAAAATGAAATACGCCCCCTGGTGGCAATAAACACAGGAAAGGACAAATGGCTCCTACACCCCCTCTGATTTACAAGCTGAATGTAGTGTGAAGTGCCTTGGGATCCCCTAGACATGATAAAACAAGTTCAGGCCATTTACCCTTTAGCAGAAAAAAACAGCATGTTTATAGTTTTCATAGCAGCTGCAGTTACTGTTCTCTAGTTGGATCCAACTGGGAATAAATCATGGAGCACTTCAACCTGAGCTGAGCAACTTTTTATCTCTACTCAAGCACTGAAACATATTTCAGGGTTAGCAGACAGTGTTCAGTTCAAGATGCATCCTTGTTTCCTCTCCCTCTGGTTTACAAACGTCATGATGGGAGGAACCAGTGACACGCCCTTCAGTTACCCGACATTTACATGAGAACTGAAGCCAGTTTCTGTTCTACAAAAGAAAAACTCACACAGTTGATTTTACTGAGAGCTGAAATGGACTATAGACAAGTTCAAAGGGATAAACTCTCTTGCTCCATCTGTTTGGAGACAGTGAAGGATCCGGTGACTATTCCCTGTGGACACAGCTACTGTATGACCTGCATTAACGACCACTGGGATGGAGAAGTTCAGAGGAGAAACCACAGCTGCCTTCAATGCAGAGAGAAATTTAGAAAAAGACCTGTCTTGAAGAAAAGCACAATGTTAGCAGATTTAGTGGATATTGAACTGAAGAAGACTGGACTCCAAGCTGCTCCAGCTGATCACTGCTATGCTGAACCTGAAGATGTGGCCTGTGATGTCTGCACTGGGAGGAAGAGGAAAGCTGTCAAGTCCTGTTTATCTTGTCCAGCTTCCTACTGTGAGACTCACCTCCAACCTCACCAGGATGCTCCACCATTAAAAAAGCACAAGCTGGTGAATCCCTCCAAGAATCTCCAGCAGAGGATCTGCTCTCGTCATGATGAGGTGATGAAGATCTTCTGTCGTACTGATCAGCAGTGTATCTGTTATCTCTGCAATATGGATGAACATAAAGGCCATGAAACAGTTTCAGCTGCAGCAGAAAGAGCTGAGAAGCAGAAGAAGCTCCAGGAGAGTCGACAACAAATCCATCAGAGAATCCAGGACCAAGAGAAAGATGTGAAGCTGCTTCAACAGGAGGTGGAGGCCATCAATGTCTCTGCTGATAAAGCAGTGGAGGACAGTGAGAAGATCTTCACCCAGCTGATCCGTCTCCTCCAGGAAAGAAGCTCTGATGTGAAGCAGCAGATCAGATCCCAGCAGGAAACTGAAGTGAGTCGAGTCAAAGATGTTCAGGAGAAGCTGGAGCAGGAGATCACTGAGCTGAAGAGGAAAGACGCTGAGCTGGAGCAGCTCTCACACACAGAGGATCACATCCAGTTTCTCCTCAACTACCCCTCACTGCCAGCACTCAGTGAGTCTACACACTCATCCAGCATCAACATCCGTCCTCTGAGACACTTTGAGGACATGACAGCAGCTGTGTCAGAGCTCAGAGACAAACTACAGGACGTCCTGAGAGACAAATGGACAAACATCTCACGGTCAATTAGTGATGTGGATGTTTTACTGTCAGAACCAGAACCAAAGACCAGAGCTGGATTCCTAAAATATACGCAAGAAATCACTCTGGATCCAAACACAGCAAACAGGTTTCTGTTATTATCTGAGGAGAACAGAAAAGTAACGAGGGTAAAAGAACGACAATCTTATCCTGATCATCCAGACAGATTTGATAATTTATGTTATCAGGTTCTGAGTACAGAGAGTCTGACTGGACGTTGTTACTGGGAGGTGGAGACGAGAGGAGGAATTGCTGTAGCCGTTTCTTACAAGAACATCAACAGAAAAGGAGGATTTGGAGTCAATGACAAATCCTGGTCATTATATTTTATCACAAAAGGTTATGTAGGTTTTCACAACAACATTAAAACTCCAGTACTGGATCCTGTTTCCTCCAGACTAGGAGTGTACCTGGATCATATAGAAGGTATTCTGTGTTTCTACAGCGTCTCTAAAACTATGACTCTGATCCACAGAGTCCAGACCAGATTCACTCAGCCTCTACATGCTGGGATTAAACTTTTTGGTGAGGAATCATCTGCTGAGTTCATTAAACTGAAATAGCCAGCAGTGATCTGACGTCCAGTTTTTTTAAAATGTGTATTTTAGTTTCAGGTGTTTGATTTTCCTCCATTGTTGCTGAGAGCTTTGTTTTCATTTCTTCACTGCTCACAGATCAGCTGTCTTTACGGAGTTACTTTATGATCTTTTTATTTTGTTGGTGTTGGAGTTCATTTGAGTGCTGCCCCTTCCTGTTTCTGTTCACCCATGGAGACTCTCACTGCTAAGGAGGATTTTGATTCTCTAATTACATTTACATGAATTACTTTTTCATTTAAATCCATGTAAAAATTAGCTGATGGAAACTGATTGCTACGATCATCATCAATCAGAAAGTTTTTCATTATTTTGTTGGACGAAGATCAGATTATGATGATGCAACTTTTTAAAACTCAAACAGTGTTTAGTATGGGCTGGTAAGTGAAATGTAAAAGGACATCAGCAGGTAAAAATAACTTCCTGCTGTGAGAAAACTATCATCCTTTTCAGCATTTATTGTAGTTGAAAGGTTAAAGAAGGAAAGTGATCAATTTCATAACAATATTCTTCTTTCCAAAGGAAAAAATAGTTTTTGAACATTGAAGCAAAGATGCCAAAGTGTGGAACAATGTATTGGCTTAGAGTGGAAAATTCACTTATTCATAATCTGTAAAAGATGTTTTCAGAATGGAGTCCATTCATTTCTGGATTTAGCAGAGAAGCAAATTCTCTCCTGATTGTAGAGAAGAGCTGATGTTATCTAGTAATGTAGTTATCTAGTAAACTACATTGATTACATTAATTAACATGCTTTATGTGTTTTTTTATGGGAGACTTTATACAACAGCCAAGCTTGCCATGTTTATTTTCTGCTTTAATGATTATATCTGTGTGATGCTGTAATATTGTAAAAATCTGAATAATCTAAATTTATTTGTAACATTTAGTTGATTTTGGTTATTTAATCTTTCATCCTGATTAACTTTTACAAAAGAAAAATAAAGAATGTCAAAGCTAACAGTTTTTGAATCTGTGAGACTGTTGCTTTAAACATGCACAAATTTCAGATTGCTTGTTAACTGAAGATTTGTTGGTCAAAAGGAAAAGGCCAATTCCAAACATGTTGTTTAGATGGTTAATTCAGGAGGAAATAGTGATGAGGTACAGGTGTGTGTGTATGGGGGCGGGGCTTGTCTGGTTTCATTTGGCTGCAGTTTGTTCTCACAAGGTTCACTTTCATGATTGAACAACATTTTTGTAATGAGGTTGTTATCCTGTGTTTCATTTTCTGTTTTAATAAAGAGTTTTAATAATTTTTCTCTTTACTTTTTTCCCTTCAGAGACCTCCTCTGGTGCACCAAGAATAAGATAAAAAAACATGGTCAGGTGCTGAGGTTTCTGCTGTTATGAGCCATTTTAAAGCTCACATAGGTAAAGGAAAACTTGCCACTAAAAATGAGTGCAAACACTGCAAGTTGGTGGAAGGTCCTGTGCTGGCTCAAAGAACAGCACAAAATATCAGGGACTTTGTGAGAAACCGTGGAATAACTGCTATGAGGCAGGCACAAAAGAACAGGCTCCAGATTTTATGTGAAATAATCATTTGTTCAAAAGTGTTCCGTTTTGTTCATGCTACTAAAACATTTTTTTTGTTGCCTATCAAACAATATTATCTGTAAAGTCCCGTGACTTAGAGGCTGTTTAAATGTAGTTGTGTTGTTAGGCAGAAAAGCTTTTTTCTAATGGTGAGGCATTTTCTGTTGTCCAGCATAAAAATGATTGGAAAAGGTGGCAGAATTTTAATTTAACATTCTTTTACTTATTTATTTATATTCAGAATATTTGGCAACACTCTGCACCCTAAAGACCTTATTTTACTTTACTATATGTTTTGTTCAGGGACTTAAACTAGATTGTTTTTCTCTTTTGGTCATTTCAATTTCAGGCTTACTTTTATTTTTTTAAAGAAAGCAGCAGCAGGCGGGTGGGTTAGATACAACAAGGCCTGTCACAATAACAAATATTTACTGAGCGATTAATTTTCCCAGAAGTTATTGTGATAAACTGTAATATTGTAGTTTTGTGACAATTTTTAAATAATCTAATGATAGTAGCACAATAATGCAAGAATACATTCTTAAATATCAATAAACTTTACATTCTAATGAACATTTAACACTGGAAATAGAAGACATTTTAAATATCTAAAATAAACGAAACAACAAATAAATTATAAAGTGTTTGTAAACAAAACTGTCCGTCAAACACAGGGATAGTTGAGACCAAAACACCAAACCGAAGATTTTTATCATCCAGTTTTTGGTAGAAAGAAAGAAATGAGAAAAACAATAAATCATGGTAATGGAAATTATTGAGCTCCCTTTAAGTTATCATGTGATTGCTTTACTGTTTATTGTGACAGACCCAATTACAACTGATTAGACCTGAAACAACCAACAGTTTCTGCCCTCTTGTTGCCTCGGGTACTTTCCCCGGGTACTGTCTGAACTTGTGCTGATTATGTGGATCCAGACAAATAACAACTGTTATGTCGTTTTATTTGTTAAGTATGTCGTTTATTTACTGAGTTGTATTAATTCAGATGTAAAAAAAAATTATTTCTAAAAAATAATGGTACTGGAAAAGTGAGTATTTATCTCTATTTAGATGATCTGAAGAACTAATTTATTCCCATCAGAAGTTCATATCTGAGAACAGGTGGAACCACAATGTTTACTGCAGCAACATGTTCAGACACTAAAATAAACAGCCGTTACCAACGAGAAAGATGACTCAGATTTCTGATGTATTAATAGAACATATGGCTCATCCAGGTTTACAGTTATTCAGTGTTTAACAGCTATAAAAGCTTTCTGTAGTCATAGTGAAGGTTTCTGTACAAGACGATGAAGAGACGGGTGAAGAGTTCATAAAATCTAAAACTCCAATGAATGAAATATAAATGATCTTAATAGCGGGTGACTCAGATACAGTTTTACTTTTTATAGAGTCCTTTAGCCAACACATATAACTATTCATCAGATTGTGCAATATAGCATGACAGGTTGGTAATCCAACAAGCAATAAGCGTTACATTTTGTCAAAGTCAACAATTACACATCAAGTATTTTTGATCAAAGCTCCATTTACTATTAATCAAAGGCTATTTGATTTGTTGCCTAGGCAAGTAATCATAATTTAGAGTTGATGTGAGAGACGATATCTGATCATAATCTCTTGTCTCTATTTGCATGCAACATATACATACTTCATGTAGCTCTGTTTCACTGTGCTTAATGTTAACACTAAGATAAAAACAGGATGTTTTCAGTTTTCTACGCAACTGCAATTTCTGTTTCCTACTTGTATTCAACCAGGAATGAAACCTGGAGCATTTCAACCTGAGCTTAGCAACCGTTTTAAATTCATTCAGTGATAAAAACATATTTAAGGGCTGGCAGACAGAGTTTCGGTCAAAGTGCTGCCTTGGTCTCTGCCCCTCTGGTTTTCAAACGTTATAATGGGTGGAACCAGAGACACACCCTTCAGGAACCGGATATTTACACCCCAGCCAGGTTTCTGTTGTTGGGAATGAAAACCAAAACAGTCATTGTTACTGAGAGCTTAAATGGAGAAGAGGGGAGTTCAGATGGATAACATCTCTTGTTCCATCTGTTTGGATTTACTGAGCGTCCTTAATATTTCTTTTTAACTCATTCCAGTTTGCCGTGTCCATATTGTTGTTATTTTCCTTTTAGCATGCCTCACCATAGTTGCTTTTGGTCGGGTCCTTCTGTCATAAGTTGTGGTGTGAGGCGGTGAGGCAGGACGCTGTAGACCCAGGTAGAGACGAATTATGGTGTTTAATCATGAAAATAATGCACAAAAACAATCCAAAGTCCAAAATCCAGGCAGCACAGCTGAGTGGAAGACAAAAGGCTCAACACTGGTAGCACTGGCAAACAAATGGACAGCGCAGACAGACTAGTTCGACACATTTGACAAGGACCTGACAAAGACACAGTTACACAGGTGATATTAAATACACAGGAGGTAATCAGGGAACGAGACACACCTGGAAACAATCAAGGAAAATATGGAGACTCAGAAGACACAGAAACTTAAAATAAACACACAGAAAACCTCAAATCATGACAAAATCACTGCACTATCTCATTATAGAGAAATACACATAGTATGGTAAGAGTTCAGTTGACTGGGAAAGCTATGTGTAGCTCTAAGCAGCATCTAGATTTCCCAGCCAATAGTTTCAAGACATTTTAGCAAGTTATGGGACTATTTTATGTAACTTATAGAAGTGAACCAAAGACAAATATCCATAAAAGAGGTCAGCTAAACTTTAAAAGGTTAAAGGCTAAATTCTTCATTCTTCAAATTTTTCACGCTTTAGTTTGGGATTTCAATAAGTAATGAGAAATAAAACACAATAAACCTGGAAAAAAAAGTTCTGATCCATAATTTGTTGTCTCCGTCTGCAGAATTTGCATGTGGCACATGTGGTTCTGTTTGACTGTGGTTGATGAAAACATCAACCACAGTCAACAAACTGTTTTCCTCAAGATAACAGTTTGTTTTCTTGGAACACGGCAACTTAAGCCAAACAACCTTTTTACCTCCACTCAGTTTTTCAAACATATTTCAGGGTTAAAGGTCTGTGTTCAGCTCAAACAGCTTCTTTGTTCCCTCCCCGTCTGCTTTGTAGACGTCATGATGGGTGGGACCATTGACAGAACATTTACCTGATATTTACATGTGAACTTAAACTAGTTCCTATTCTGAGGAAGAGAAACTCAAAGTCGTTACTGAGAGCAGAAATGGCTCAGAGAGGAGTTCAGCAGGAGAAAATCTCTTGTTCCATCTGTTTGGATTTATTGAAGGATCAGGTGACTATTCCCTGTGGACACAGTTACTGTATGAACTGTATTAAAAGCCACTGGGATGGAGAAGATCAGAGGAGAAAATACAGCTGCCCTCAATGCAGGAAAGAGTTCATACCGAGACCTGTCCTGGAGAAAAACATCATGTTAGCAGAGTTGGTGATGGATCTAAAGAAGACTAAGCGCAAAGCCGTTCCACCTGATCACTGCTATGCTGGATCTGAAGATGTGGCCTGTGATGTCTGCACTGGGAGGAAAAGGAAAGCTTCCAAGTCCTGTTTATCCTGTCCAGCTTCCTACTGTGAGGATCACCTCCAACCTCACCATGATGCTCCACCATTAAAAAAGCACAAGCTGGTGAGCCCGTCTAAGAACCTCCAGCAGAACATCTGCTCTCGTCATGATGAGGTGATGAAGATCTTCTGTCGTACTGATCAGCAGTGTATCTGTTATCTCTGCACTATGGATGAACATAAAGGCCATGAAACAGTCCCAGCTGCAGCAGAAAGAGCTGAGAAGCAGAAGAAGCTCCAGGAGAGTCGACAACAAATCCATCAGAGAATCCAGGACCAAGAGAAAGATGTGAAGCTGCTTCAACAGGAGGTGGAGGCCATCAATGTCTCTGCTGATAAAGCAGTGGAGGACAGTGAGAAGATCTTCACCCAGCTGATCCGTCTCCTCCAGAAAAGAAGCTCTAATGTGAAGCAGCAGATCAGATCCCAGCAGGAAACTGAAGTGAGTCGAGTCAAAGATGTTCAGGAGAAGCTGGAGCAGGAGATCACTGAGCTGAAGAGGAAAGACGCTGAGCTGGAGCAGCTCTCACACACAGAGGATCACAACCAGTTTCTCCTCAACTACCCCTCACTGCCAGCACTCAGTGAGTCTACACACTCATCCAGCATCAACATCCGTCCTCTGAGACACTTTGAGGACGTGGCAGCAGCTGTGTCAGAGCTCAGAGACAAACTACAGAAAATCCTGATAGACACATGGAGAAAAATTTCACTGAGAGTCACAAAGTTGGATGTTGTACTGCCAGAACCAAAGACCCGAGTTGAGTTCTTAAGGTGTTTACAAAAAATCACTCTGGATGCAAATACAGCAAGTAGATTTCTGTTATTACCTGAGGGGAACAGAAAAGTAACAAGAATGAACCAACAAGTGTTTTATCCTGATCATCCAGAGAGATTCACTTTTTGGCCTCAGATCCTGAGCAGAGAGAGTCTGACTGGACGCTGTTACTGGGAGGTGGAGTGGAAAGGAGGAGGAGTTAATATTGCAGTTTCAAACAAGAACATCAGCAGATCAGGAAGATCAAATGGATGCTTATTTGGGTTCAATGACAAATCTTGGTCGCTGCGCTGTGACACAAGTAGTTGTACATTTTGGCACGACAAAAGACAAACTCCAGTACCAGGTCCAGTTTCCTCCAGAATAGGAGTGTACCTGGATCACAGAGCAGGTATTCTGTGTTTCTACAGCGTCTCTAAAACCATGACTCTCCTCCACAGAGTCCAGACCAGATTCACTCAGCCTCTGTATGCTGGGATTAGACTTTCTGAAGGATCCTCTGCTGAGTTTGTTAAACCTAAATAGTCAGCAGTGATCTGAGGTCCAGTTGGTTAAAATGTGTATTTTAGTTTCAGTTTTTCAGTCTCCACCCAGCTGTCGTTATGGAGCTACTTTGCGTGTTTGTTGACATCCATTCATTTTTAGAGACTGCCCCAGGGCAATTATGGCTACGTAATTTGACACCATCTGTTTCTGAGAGACTGAATCCAATGTGATGTTTTCCAGATTTGATAAAGTGGTGTATAAGAACAGGCCATTTAACTTTTCTGTCCAGGCCTGTGTCATTAATTTACTTGTTAAGATGATTCTGTTGAACCACATTTCAAAAGCAATGTCTGATTTTCATTGGTTAATTTGCATTCCTTTTTTCATGTATTATTACTTATTATTTCACTGACCATTGTGATTGTGATTGTCATTAACAACAATTGTGTCCAGATGTGTATTAGGAAAAACAAAACAACCTCCAAAGAAAACTAATTACATCATGAAATACACCCACAAAACCAAACTCATGACTTTCAACTGCATGACAATAGATGTTGCCGTGTTAAAACATATCCCTAATTTTCTGATGACTGCTTGTCTTTTAAGAAGCAGCAAAAATTATAAACTTTGTAGCACTTTTGTAAATAATTCATGTTATAACACGAATTAATGCTTTTCTTAAGTTGATTTTTATACTTTAACACACAAGAAGTGACTCACTATTTGTATTTTTCTTGAGCTGGAGGAAACTGATGAAAAAGAACAGGACAACTAGATGAGTACTATGTAAAATCAGATATTATCCTTTTTATTTTGAACACAGACTTTCTCCTAAAATGTTTTATTTTGCAATAAAGAAATGTGAGCCTTTTTCTGTGTAGCATGGATTGATTTTAATTGACTAAGCAGATTAATTATTTATATACATTTGGTGCAACATTACCGATGGGCTGTTTTTAATTATCTGTGTGCCCTGAACATATCCAAAAACACAAACGCACAATATTCTAGGGATGGGAAGAGATAGTAGTGCTTACCTTCTGTAGTCGTGCTGATTGGTGTTGTGCTCTCACAAACCTTGGCCACCATGGAAAATATCTTCAAATTTGGTGCTATTGTCTCCATCCTGCACTAACTTTTTTCACCTCCTAAGTTTTTCAGACACATCCATCTCTTTCTCCTTTCTTTGTGACATGTTGGTTAATTTATATCTTAGATGCATGAGTGACAGGACCTTATACTCTTCTATAATATTTGGGTTGCCCATATGAGAATCAACCTGTTTTGGGCCTATTGTTGTCATTTTCATCAAGGATAATCAATTGTAATATAATCAGGCCCAAGCAGTGGAAACACTGTGTAATTCAAATGTTTCTTCTTATTTTTCTTGACACAAAAGAAGAGCCAGTTTGGAGGCCTAGACCCATGAAAACTCACCAAATTCTATCCCAAATGGTTTCCAACTGAAATTTTAGTATTTTAATGAAATTACAAATGGGCGTAGCCAAGTGACTCTACAGCGCCCCCTAATGTGAGATAGGCCAACTGGGATTGGCAAATTCTGCATGTAAGCAGAAAACCCTGAAATAAGAAAAGAAATCTCTTGAACTCATGCCCTTAACAAAACAGGAAGTTGGGCAATTTGCATCAAAGGATAATTTTTGGCCATTTTTCAATTTTCATTCATGTCTAACTTTAGCAAATTACTCATACTTGGTCAAAATGCCCTTAGGGCATTGGGGATTAAAAGTTATCAAAAGCTTGAGTTTTTGTGCTTGTTAAAGGGGCTTTACACTTACACTGAGAAGTGTAACCTCACTCAGAGATACTAATGCTAGACAGTTCATTCAATGCTTTTTAGCTAGATATACCAAACACCAGAGTGTGTTTTGGGGCTGGAGACTGTTATTGACTGTTATGAGAAATAGGTTTTGGATGTCAAGGAAGATTTTTGTGGATGGATTTTGCTTTAAAGATTTTAACCTGTAACTAATTTTTGCGTTTAATAAATATTCTTTCATTTTTTTCTTCTATTACCAGAAATTCTTGCATCTGAGTGTTTTTGCTTGTCAAGTGTTCCTAAAATACAAGTTTCATGTTTCAGTCACTATTAAAGAATATGTATTTAGATTTTAACTCTCATTCAAATTTCCCCCATATATTAAAGCTGCAATATGTACATATAAAACATGTTTATATATTTTAACAAATATGTAAAATAAAAACATTCTTTCTAGAAGTTACATATTGCAGCCCAGTATGTAACTTTTATTCTCCCAAATAATACAATGTCTAAATGTAAAACATATATTTAAAACTATTCAAGAAGAAATACTATTTGTGAAATTAACTGTAGATTTTGCCATATTCTAGGTGAAAACATTGACTACCCTTCTTTTTAATCTAGTAGTTAATAAATATTGAAAATGTCCTGCATTTTTCGTCATAAATAACAAAAACGATAAAGAAAATATAAAATTAAACAATTTTGTTAAAAGTCAATGTGCTCATTTAGCTCTGTGTTACCCATGATGCAACTGTTTGTTTTGTAGTTCCACTTGCAAATTACTGATTCTACACACCATGGAAACCGTGGATGAAACCTTCTGGGATACATATCATCATTTATCCCACATGCCTCCCACCTAGGTGTGCTGGCTGGGTTGGATTGCAGTTATAAACCATTATAACTGCTTGCAGTTCTAGTATATTATTGAAATAGGTCTCCTGGAGAGATGAAGCAGAGGCAGAGGAGGGAGAAAGTCAAGATGGAGCCACCAAAAAGATTTATGATGCAACCCAAAAAATTGGAGAAAGAAGCAACAAATTATCGTAATGTAAAAAGTTTAAATTAACTTTGATGCCAGCTCAGGAAAGACAACGATCATGTGAGCATTTAACAACCACACAGGGAAACTAGAAAATTTCGGAAGAAATTTAGCCGGGGCCTGCCAAGGCGCGCCCGTGGGTCTGGGCCCGGCGTCGTCACGCTACAAATCGGCATCGACGCTAAAGAACGCCGCAACGTAATCAGTGGCACGCGGAGAATCGCAAGAACGTTAAGTAAGGCGGACGTGCACCATTCAGTATTATAAAGTAAGTATATCAGCTAAAATCAGCAGAAACGCTAATGTTAGCGTCATTGCTTTCATCAGCATGTGGGAAATCACTAGGATATTTTCTGTAATTGATTTACTCCATTCAGTATACTAAACATTGCTAAAAAGTAAAATAAATAGCTAATAGCTTATTGAAGCTAAAATGCTAACGCTAATGAACCTTGCATTGAACTGTTTAGTAACAGTTCAATGCTCATAAACTGCAGGAAGGCAGTTCATTAGCATTTACCTAATGATTGTCACAAATATAAATTTTCAATAACGCACACACACACAACATATTACAGTTTAAAAATATATATTGACCTTATGTTAAAGATTTCTACAAACTTTTTACAGGTAAAGTTTACAATGAACCAAAATTACAACATTTAAAGAATACCATAAATTTAAGAATCTAATGTCTCTGCAATAAAAAGAAATTGCTATCTTTTTTATTTTTAAACAACACCTCATATTGTTAAATAACTGATTTTATGTATTCAAGTTTTAAATATTACATTTGAGTTTGCATGGATGTAAAATTACTGCTCAGTTTAAAAATTACAGTATTTTTAAACTGAGCAGTTTAAAAATATGCTCAGTATTTTTAAACTGCTCAGCTAAACTTCGCTCTTTAGCTCGTTAGCTTGTCGATGTTTCAGTTTTATTCGCTGGGAAAATTATTCTTTGTCTGCTTTGAAGATAAGCAGACAAAGAATAAAAAACAAGTTTTGATATTAACTCTCAACTTCATTCACAAAACTTTTTCGTTATTTATTACACAACGAACATGCATTTCACATAAGAACAAAACAATGAGGTGACGTTTCCTGTCCTTGAACACAACGCTGATCCCTCTTCACCCTGTCACCAACTCACACACATCCTCATTGTGTTGTGTTCTGTAAATAAACACAAAACACAAGCAAAATCAATAAACTATATGCATATTCCAGTATACTGAGTTTTGGTTTTACATTCATTCTATTTAAATGTAGTTTGTTTGTGCTTACCAATGTTTTCTGGCCGGATGTCTGGCACCGTTTTCCCCTGGTCAGTTCGTCGATGTCTGGTTTTAGTTCTATTCTGTGGCAATCCGCAAAACGGCGTGTAGGTTTTCGTCAGTAATGCGCGATCTGTGCTTGGTCTTGTTTAAAGTCATTATTGAAAACATCTGTTCGCACAGATAGGTGCTTCCAAACGTGGACAAAACACGAGCTGCATGGAGTCGAAGCTGTGGCATCAAATCAGGGGGCAGTAGACGGTAAAAGTCCTCGATTGAAACATCACGGGACTTCGCTCTTTAGCTTGTTAGCTTGTCGATGTTTCAGTTTTATTCGCTGGGAAAATTAATAATCAGCTTGAGGTGACTCTGCTGCACTCTAGTGGCGAGAAGCCGTAATGTTGGTTGGTAAGAATCGGAAGGCATTATGGGATATGTAGTTTGTAGTCAATTCGTGCTCAAAAACTATTTTAAGTCAATCAATGGGGCTGTAAAACGGTGGTAGGGGGGAGAGGGCCACATAAAATGACGTAGCGGGCCACATGTGGCCCGCGGGCCTTGAGTTTGACACATGTGCAATAGAGGATCTATCTGCTGCTCATGCAAAACAGTCTATTTTAATCCCATGTGTAATAGTCATTGGGTTAAATCAGTTATATAATGCTGAAAACGCAAGTAGTTGATGTAAAAATATTCAAGGCTTTTATTTTGAAATTTTCAGTATGCTTCATTTCAAAGGGCCAAACTAATCCCATGTGTAACAGTGCTTTGGATGAAAAAGTCAAATAAAGCCAAAAAGAGCAATTACATGATGTAAAAATATTCAAGGCTATTATTTTGAAATTATTATTATGCTCCATTTTAAAGTTCCAAACTAATACCATGTGTAACAGTGCTTTGGATAAAAAAGTCAAATAAAGCCAAAAAGAGCAATTACGTCATGTAAAAATATTCAGGGCTTTTATTGTGAAATTTTCAATATGCTTAATTTTAAAGTTCCAAACTAATCCCATGTGTAACAGTTACTGAGTTAAATCAGTTATATACAGCCCATAGCAGCAATTAGTTCTAAAGGCCAGTTCAGTCCTGATCTGTTTCAACTGAGCGGTCCACTATAGATAGAACTACAGCGATGCGTATTTGTAGTCCAAACCAGCAGCCAATAGCCTCTTGAGATCCGTTGCTATGGTAAATAATGGTCTCAGCAGGGTGTGAGCTCTGAGCTCTGAGCTCTCAAACACACAATTGTGTGTTTGAGCAAACACGTTTTACTGACAAAAAGCATTGGAAACAAATCCTTCCTGGTCGGGAACCGTAATACATATTCGAAAAGCGTTTCGAGCGTATGAGAGGCCAATGTGTCTTCTGCGATAGTCCCGAGATTCATATCTGTACCTCACTCAGAGCATTTACAGCGATGAGAGAAAGAAATGTTGTGCCCAGATCTGAAATTCTATTCAAATACATGGGAGAGAGCCTCAGACAGCCTCAGAAAATCCTGTCGCATGACTTTGCTCTGAAGCACCGTGACAGAAAACCGTACGATCTAGATAAATTTCGAAAAGATTTTACCGGAGCAGACAGGCGTATCAATGTCAGGACCGATTGTGATACTAATCGTGCGATATTTGTGGGCGTGATGGCGATTTCAAAAATGATTTGGGTTGAAAAAGTTGTCTTGATCTCTCACTCTAATCAGCGAGAGAAGCACTCTAACTTTAGGAAAAATGAGAAACTTTGGGTCGCTTAGAGGCAAATTGTGGACAAACCGTAACTGGTATCGACGAGCCGTCTTCACTTTCGAAGAGATCACAGAGGTATCTACAAAATGAAATTTGAATGGCATTTCTAGGTGAATTTGTGACGACACAGAAAATCCTCAAAAATAGGGTATTTCCAGGATTTTTCCCATTGACTTATAATGGGGTTTTTTTCGTAGTTTTTTGCGAATTATGTCGCCATGTTCATCCCGAATCCCACCAGAAGTAATAGCTGGAATGGCGTGAATTTTCTGCAGGTTTTGATACCTCATTTGTAGGTGTGCACCAAGCGGTATGAGCCGCATTAACGGTTACGGAAGAAAAATAAAGAAGAAGAAAGAAACACTTTCTCCGACAATAGTAATAGGTTCCTGCCATTGCTTTGCATGGCAGGCCCCAACTACAGCTACACATGGATCCAGTATGGAAATTGGCCTGCAGTACCACTGAAACTCCCATAGAGGGCACTGTAACGCCACACGAAAACACAGAAAGTAGCTTGTTAAACTAGGAGCGAGAACAGGAACACTTAGTTTTTATTATTACTTAGAAACTGTGGAGTACTCATTACTTTTACAAATTTAGAGCACACTTAGAAAGTCCAGAGGATACTTATACTTATTTATCAACCCTGAAAAGGAATTAAACTTGGAACCCAGAAAAACTACCTTAGCAAAAACTTTTTAGACTCCTGTTCTTCCAACCCAGAATTAGACCAGAGGAAACTTACTTATACTTATCTACCAACGCTGAATAGGAGTATCAAGTTTATTTACTTTGGATCAACATTATTAGCTTTTTCTTCTTTTGCTCTTTCTTTTGGTTTGTTATTTTGTTTGTATTTCCTTTTAAATCCTGCAAAGAACTTTGTATTGCATGTTGCTGAAAATGTGCTATATAAATTAAACTACCTTTTTTAAAAAATCTTTTTAAAAGTTGGTTTTAATATTGTTAAATTCATGATGCTCACTGAACCTTACAATGGAAGTACTTATTGCATATCAGCCAGAAGAAAGTTCTTAGCTGCTGAACAACAAGGTCATAAACTTTAATCTTTCTGTACAGAGTTTCTAGGTTCTCTGTTGGTTCTTTCTGGGCGCTCCAGCTAACGTTAATGTTATGTTAGCAGGTTAATTCTTGGTTGTTGGTGTCACATAACGCTGATAAGCACCAGCTCCCCTGCAATACCGCTAGGATAAACAGGCAGACAATGAATGAATGAATGCCATTTTTAATACATTCCCATGAGTTAAATTTTCCAGCTTGTGTTAAAACACTTTTTGCCAGTTTCAAAAAACACCGATGAAGCAGAGAGGTGGGTTGGATTACAACCAACAGTTTCTGCTCTCTAGTTGCCTCCGATATTTTCAACATTCCTGTCTGAACTTGTACTGATTTTGTAACAAGGGAAAAGTTTGCACTTTAATTTATAATTTATTCATCGAGTAGTATTCATTTATATGGAAAAAGAGTATCTCTGTTTAGGTGATTTAAAGAACCCATTTAGTTTGTTCAGAAGTGCATTTCTGAGAGTAGGAGGAACCACAAACATTCACTGCAGCAACATGTTCATAAATTAAACTAGCAGTCATAACTCAGAGAGTTCTGCAGTTTTCAGAGGATTTAAAGTTGTTCTGTGTGGATTGGTAAAGGCTTTCTCTAGTCATAGTGAAGTTTCTGTGTAAAGCCATCCCACTCCTGATCCAATGGGGTTCCATGTGTCGTTGGTCTGCCCTTTGCAGCTGGAACAGCTTCAACTCTTCTGGGAAGGCTGTCCACAAGGTTTAGGAGGGTTTATGGAGATTGGTCACCATTCTCCCAGAAGAGCATTTATGAGGTCACACACTGATGTTGAGCAAGAAGGCCTGGCTCTCAGTCTCCAGTCTACTTCATCCTAAAGGTGTTCTATCAGGTTGAGGTCAGGAATCTGTGCCGGCCAGTCACGTTCATCCACACCAGACTCTCCATTTATGCCTTTATGGACCTTGCTTTGTGCTCTGGGTTATTCATCTCTCCAGAGAACGCGCCTCCACTGCTCTAGAGTCCAGTGGCGGTGTTCTTTATACCACTGCATCCGATGCTTTGCACTTGGTGACGTATGGCTTGGATGCAGCTGGTCACCATGGAAACCCATTCCATGAAGCTCTCTGTCCTTGAGCTAATCTGAAGGCCTCATGAAGTTAGGAAGTCTGCAGTGATTGACTCTCTTGGCGCTATGAGCTTCACGATCCGCTGACCTCGCTCCGTCAGTTTACGTGTCCTACCACTTTGAGAATGAGTTGCTGTTGTTCCCAAACATTTCCATTTTCTTATAATACAGCTGACTGTGACGTATTTAGGAGAGAGGAAATTTCACGACTGGACTTGTTTCACAAGTGGCATCCAATCACAGCTCCATGCTGGAATTCACTGAGCTCCTAAAAGTGGCCCATTCTTTCACAAATGTTTGTAAAAACAGTCTAAATGCTTCATTTATACACATGTGGCCAAGAAAGTGTTTGGAACACCAGATTCTGATAATGTGGATGGGTGAGAAAATGCTTTTGGTAATACAGTGTAATTTCAGCAGCATTGACTCCTCCCCTCCCCCAGCCCAAGTCTCAGGCACAAAAGTGGAGGTCTGTGTTGAACTTTGAGGAAACCTTGATGATTCAGAAAAGTCTCAACAATAACTCTGCTTTAAGTGTTCAGCTGTGAATTATAGCGATGAAGCAGCTTTCCTGATACAATAGATGAATGTTTGCACACATAGAGACTGCAGCTCTGGAAACGGGATGATCAACTCGTAAATGAATAACAGTTATGGCTGCCTGACAATGATTTTAGTCAGAAGAACCGATCTTTGAGCTGCAGGCTTAATAGATGTTAAGTGTTTAGTTTCAGGTGTGGCTTTGCAAGTTGAGATCAAAGTTCAAACTGATTAAATCTCCGAAACACAGGAACTCACAAAGTTGCTGTTATTCACAGGGAATATGGCTCAGAGTGGACCTCTGATGGATAAAATCACTTGCTCCATCTGTTTGGATCTACTGAAGGATCCGGTGACTATTCCCTGTGGACACAGTTACTGTATGAACTGTATTAAAGACTTCTGGGATGGAGAAGATCAGAGGAGAATTCACAGCTGCCCTCAGTGCAGGAAAGAGTTCATACCGAGACCTGATCTGGAGAAAAACATCATGCTAGCTGATTTAGTGGAAGATCTAAAGAAAACTGGACTCCAAACTGCTGCAGCTGATCACTGCTATGCTGGACCTGAAGATGTGGCCTGTGATGTTTCTACTGGGAGGAAGATGAAAGCTGTCAAGTCCTGTCTGGATTGTTTGGCTTCTTCTTGTGATAATCACGTTCAACTTCACCATGAATCGCATACTTTTAAAAAACGTAACCTGGTTGAAGCATCTACTAATCTCCAGCAGAACATCTGCTCTCGTCATGATGAGGTGATGAAGATCTTCTGTCGTACTGATCAGCAGTGTATCTGTTATCTCTGCACTATGGATGAACATAAAGGCCATGAAACCGTCCCAGCTGCAACAGAAAGAGCTGAGAAGCAGAAGGAGCTCCAGGAGAGTCGACAACAAATCCATCAGAGAATCCAGGACCAAGAGAAAGATGTGAAGCTGCTTCAACAGGAGGTGGAGGCCATCAATGTCTCTGCTGATAAAACAGTGGAGGACAGTGAGAAGATCTTCACTGAGCTGATCCGTCTCCTCCAGAAAAGAAGCTCTAATGTGAAGCAGCAGATCAGATCCCAGCAGGAAACTGAAGTGAGTCGAGTCAAAGATGTTCAGGAGAAGCTGGAGCAGGAGATCACTGAGCTGAAGAGGAAAGACGCTGAGCTGGAGCAGCTCTCACACACAGAGGATCACAACCAGTTTCTCCTCAACTACCCCTCACTGCCAGCACTCAGTGAGTCTACACACTCATCCAGCATCAACATCCGTCCTCTGAGACACTTTGAGGACGTGACAGCAGCTGTGTCAGAGCTCAGAGACAAACTAAAGGACGTCCTGAGAGACTCATGGAGAAACATAGAACTGAAGGTCACTGAGGTGGATGTTTTACTGTCAGAACCAGAACCAAAGACCAGAGATGGATTCTTAATATATTCACAAGAAATCACTCTGGATCCAAAATCGGCACACAGGGATCTATTATTATCAGAGGGGAATAGAAAAGCAACAGTTTCTTATGAACAAGAACAATTTTATCTTTATAATCAAACCAATACTAATCCTTGTTTCACTGCCCTGAGCAGAGAGATTCTAACTGGACGATGTTACTGGGAGGTGGAGTGGAGAGGAAAAGCTATTCGTGTTGCAGTTTCATCTACACAGGCAGATCAAGTTATGTTTGGATCAAATAGTAATTCCTGGGCATTGCGTTGTGATGAAAAACGTTATATATTTATCTACAATGATGTGAGATCTCCAGTACCAGGTCCAGTTTCCTCCAGAATAGGAGTGTACCTGGATCACAGAGCAGGTGTTCTGTGTTTCTACAGCGTCTCTGAAACCATGACTCTCCTCCACAGAGTCCAGACCAGATTCACTCAGCCTCTCTATGCTGGGATCTGTCTTTATCTTGGAGGCTCTGCCGAGTTCATTAAATTGAAATCCAGGTCCATATGTTTAAAATACTCATTTTAAACTTATGTTAATTTTATGTCAATTTTGTGCCATTTCTTCACTGCTCAAAAATCAAGTGTGTTAATCTAAAATAATGTGCAACTTACTGTAATTTGGGTTTCAAAGTTATTTAAAAGCCAGCTCTTTTATTTTGTACTCAGACTGAAGCTTTGTATGCCAATGGAAATAATCAATTATTTTGTAGTTTTCAAAAGTTGCTAAGGGTTAAACGAAAATTATAACATTTAAAATAAAAACAATGAAAATACTTTTCGTCATCCTTCTCACAAGTCAAACACATGTAACTTAAATAAGAGATATTTTAAGAGTCCTGTCTCGCAGGATTGTTGTCTGTTCATTTGGCAAACTAGCAACAATTACTAGCAGCAGCTAAAGAAAGACTTGAGGAGAGAGTTTGTGCTTATGTGATGCATCTCTGGAGAAAGATCATAATGAACCAGGCAGAACTGGTTTTCCTCACAACTTCTGCACATCACAGAATCCTTGAGTACGATGTACCAGATAATGTGCTAAAGGTTTTTGGAGCAGCTTTTGAGACATTTGCAAGATGTTGTGGTTTAAGATGAAACTTACAGAGTTGAATAGTAAGTAGTAACATATACTCAGTTACAGTTACTGACATGTTTTTGAAAACATTTACTCTTAAGAGTATTTTTACTCGCTGCGCTGTACTTTTTTTATTTTTACTTGAATAATTTTATTATGAAGTATTTTTACTCTTGAGTAAAATTTCTGAATTTTCTACCCACTGAATGAAAACCAAACATAATCAAACATTCACCAGATCAGACACACATTGCAGTTTTTGTTAAAGTTTCATAAGTTTTTTATTGAAAGAAACTGTAAAAGTTCCACTTAACTTTATATTTTGGTCCATCTGATGATGTAATTTTAAATAGTAAATGATTGATAATTTGATCAGTACTTGAGTAAACTTTTTACTAAATACTTTTTTACTCTTTCTTGGATGGATACTTTTAACTTTTACTTGAGTTAAAATATGTTGAAGTAGTTTTCCTCTTACTGAAGTACAATATTTGGACACTTTACCCACTTCTGCTTACAAGTAACTTTTCTGCAAAAATTAGGAGCTTGTATAATAATAATAATAATTTCTTAATATTGATTAAAAAAAAGTTCTAATTCCATTGGCAGATTATTTTCACTTATAACAAGACATTTTCCCCTGGTTATAAGTACAATAACAGTGGAATTAATACATTTTCATCAATATTAATGAATTACTGACCTAAAAAAAGCTAATTTATTTTGCTAAAAAGTTGTTTATAAGTTAGTTTTGTCTTATTTTAAGTGTAACACAGTCTGGATCAAACCCGGCAGGTGGGAAACTTCCCTATCAGGCCGATGGCCAAACATGGCTGAGATTATTTCAAAGAATTTCTCACTCTAAAATCAGAGTTGTGGAAATTTATCATACAAATGCATAATACCTCCAACCCAGCAGTGAATTTTAGGCCTTTCAGTGGATTTACTGTCACAATAACCGTTTGGAATCAGAGACTCAAGATTTCAGTCATTTATTACAGAAACAGGTTTGTAATTCGAACACCTATAAAAACAGTCAACAGCCAACATGGTTCTCATTCACACAGAAATACAATCTGCAAGCATTAACCAGCAAACACACACACTTCACATGGAAAAATAAACTATCTTTGGGCATAAATAAGAGTATAAACAGGAAGTGTTTATCCGTAGCTGCCGTCTGGAGGTCTGTAGAGTTTGGGGAAAGTGAGGAGCTGAACGCTGCTGAAGGCGAACTTCCTGGTGCCGATGTTCTTCTGGACGTTCTCCGTCCTGCAGCCGTCTCTGCACGGCGAAACGAAAACACAGAAACACAGATCAGCAACCAGGCAGCAACATCCTGTCTGAAAACACATCCTCCTCTGGGGGAGAGCAGATTTTACTTTGACTAGATCTACGGTCCTACAAAAACAGAGGCTACCTGTGCAAACTGTCTGTAGGCGACACTAAAACACTAACAAGTATTTTTGTTCTAGTACAGTTAAAATAAGAAAAAACTAAGCTTATAAGTAACTTTTCAACAATATATAGGAGCTTTTTTAAAGCCAATAAGTCATTAATATTGATGAAAAATAACTAGATCCACTGGCAGATTATTTCACTTATAATATGGTAAAAATGTTTTGTTATTTGCCGATGCAACAAGTATTTTTTCTGCAATATTAAGAATTTATTGACTTAAAACAAGCTCATATATATTGCTTATAAGTTGCTTATAAGTAATTCTTCTCTTTTTTAAGTGTAGTGAGATATTTGCTCTAGAAACTGGATGAAAAATACTTGGTAAAATATAATTTTTGAAGTGATTAAATTCAATTTGGCCACTTGGTGGCAGCAAAACTCAACATAAAAAGCATCAAAAACCAAACGAAGCTGTCAGTAAGAAAATAACCAAGAGTGAATAAATTAACAAGCAGAAATTAGAAAAAATATTCGGACAAGTCGGTTGGTAAATCTAAACAAATAAATCTTAGATTAAATTGAAAAATCAGTAAACTATTGAACAAACAACTCATAAACAATCTTGCTTTTTGTAAAACAAAATCAAACCGACTAATACTGTAAATCATCAGGATGCTAATAAGTTAAAGCTAACTGTTGGATCCGTCGCTCCTAAAACACACAGATCGTCTTTTTCAACCATTAATAAATCAATAAGTTTGGACTCATTTATGCTCTCCTATTGTGGACAAACCTGGAACAACATTATAATCCCTGCCTCCCAGTGCTCCCAGTCTTGTTTATTGGTATTTTGCCAGCAGGATCACCAAGCTGAATATGAGCCAGAGAACCAGCAGGTGAGAGGTCACCAGGAGGAAGGCCACTGGGTAAAAATGTCTTCTGGAGTGAAAACACATCTGAATCCAGGGGCTCTGGAGGCCGGAGGGACATTCTGCCGGGTCAAACCCAGAGACAGAGAACCCGGAGTGGGCATAGCAGCCCAGCATCTGCCCCCAGGACAGACGAGACCTGCAGGGGGCAGTGTGTGAAGCAAGAGGGAGTGGAAGAGAGAAAAAACAGAAAGAGAAGGAAGGAAATTAAAAGAAAGAAAGAACTGGAAATGAAGGTAAAAAATGAGAAGTGAAGATGCAGAAACTGAGGATGTTTTCACACCTGGTCCAGTAGAATCGGTTCATTAGAAACAAAAATACCAACATCTGTTACATTTTCAGCTGCTGCGGTTCGCCTTCGCACCAAACTGAGTCAAACAAACCAAACTAATTGAAAAACCTGTTCCCCTCCTGGCCTGTGGGGGCGCTGCACCAAGAACCACTGAAGGAAACGACAGAAACCTCTGGAGACACTGAGCTCAACAGGTTCTGGCGTGAACGCACCCTCAGAAGAAGAAGACAGCTGAGTGTAAACACACACACACACACACACACACCCCCACACACACACCTCCTCATGTTGTCCAGCGCAGAGCTGAACTGCTGCTGGCTGAGTGTGTGTTGCTCTCTGAGGATCATACACTGCTCCAGCGTCACAGACATCGCCGTGCGATCCTTCGCACTCTTACAGCTCGTCAGCCGCACGCCGTTTACTTTACGACACACCTGCACACAAAAAACATGGAGAAAATTATCTTTGGCTGTTTCTGGGGACCAAAGGTGGAACATTTTTTACACTTTCAGCTGCTGAAAGTCAAACAAGCCAAACTAATTGAAAAGCCTGTTCCCCTCCTCACCTGTGGGGGCGCTGCACCAAGAACCACTGAAGGAAACGACATGAAAACCTTTGAAAAGTACAACTTACTTTTTCACAAAATGCAAACAAAACTGGAGCAGCATCAGGAAGTAAAAAGTAAAACTGACTTTTAAAATAAGTTATTTTAGCTTTTAATTAATAATTAATCATGTGATTAAATTTTAAAATGTTATTTTGTTTTTTAAAAGGTCACAAATGGTGTCCCTCAGGGCTCAGTATTAGTGCCAACACTTTTCCCTCTTCTCTGCAGGTGATGTTGATGTTTTCTGATATTCAAGCTCAGCAGCTCCAGTGTTACTCAGGAACATTTCTTCTACTTTCAACTGGCTCTGAAAAATAAGTTGTTGCTTTCAAACAACAAAAACTAAATCCCAAAGTTTCCCTGTGATTTCATCCACACAATCTACCAGCTGATTTTCTGTCTGTTTCCTAAATTCCTGGTTTTATAAAGTGATTAAATCTCTACTTTTGAGTAAAAATGTAAAACATTAAACTATAGTTGAGTGGTGGTGTTTTTATGAGATTTACCTGCATAGAAATGGTGACAAAAACAACAACTTCATTCTAGCAATTAGCTTTTGAACATGGTAAGAATATTTCTGGACTGAAGGAGATCTATTTTCTGTTTTTAACATTATAAAAATTTATTTCTCAGTTTATTTCAGCTCCTGAGATCCCTAACCTGTAGAGCAGAGCGACTTACTGAAGCTGCGAGCCACAAAACCTCGACGTTTTTCCTCTTCTTGGCCTCTATACTGCGATCAAGAGACGACAGCAGGTCCAATAGTGACTGGATACCAGCTGAGGGCGAGAAAGAGCTGCTTCAGTTCAGGAGCGGTCAGCGATTTACTTCTAAAATATTAATATCATCATTATTGTTATATTACCTCATTTCTATTTAGGGATAATAGAGAAATAAGGCTGGGCAATTAACCAAACTTTTGGTTTTAGAGATAACATTTTTGTAAAATCTGGACTTTTTTTCACCAATGCAAAAAGGGCGGCCATCTTGTTTGAGTTTCACAGCTTCTATTTTGAAATGAGGTCAATTCACATAAACAATAATTGAGATAGAAAAATGTTTTTTTAAGATATTTTCTGTCATTTCAAACTTTTTTTAAGGGAAAAAAATTGGGATTAAAAAAATTCCGAGATTTTATTTCGAAGCTCTACAAAGAAATGAAAATAAAAACAAAAACCTCCAGGCGACTCGGTCTCACCCATGTTAGGAAGTTTTTCTCTCAGCTTGTTGCAATAAGCTCTGAGACGCTCACAGCTCTGCTGATTCACTCTTTCCTGAAGAGAACTGTCTCCAAACCTGAAAACAACAGAAAATAACTCTTCATACACAATTCCCACACGTCTGAACAGGAAGTGATCCGCGCCATCTTGGTAGGCGAGCGCAGCGCTTAGCGACCCCATGGCTCCAAGACCAACACAGAGAAAATATGTGGAAACTCTGGATCAATGTGCGAGAGAAAGATGCAAGAACAAAATGGCTGCTGTCAGGACCGACCCGTATGAGACGGAGAAGGAGAATATGTTTCCGATCTGATAATATGATAAAGTTTATTACCAATTCGTACAACATGGAGGAGCTTCACTGAGATCCATTTATTTAAACGGCTTTTTAAAGAACGTACGAACTCTTCAGGTGAAAAATGAGGTTCTGGCAAGAGTGAGTTCATGAAGCAACAAACATGTAGGATACACGTCTGTCTTAGCTAGCAGATAGAAGCTACATTAGCTAGGCTAATTTAGCGGTAGGTACTACTGTAAATATCACTGATATTTATCTTAGTGTTACACAGAGGTGGGTAGAGCACTGAAAAATGATCAAGTACTGGTTGTAATCAAAGATGGGTAGTAACTAGTTACATTTACTCAATTACATTCACTTCAGTAACGTTTTTGAAAAGATTTACTTTTATAAGTATTTTTCCTACGCTGCACCTTTTGCTTTTACTTGAGTAATTTTATTGTGACGTATTTCTACTGTTGAGTAAAATGTCTGGATTCTCCACCCACTGAACAAAAAACAAGCAGATTCAATAAAAAAAAACACGATGGATGAAAAAACGAGGTGATTTTAACTCCTAGATGTTAATGTCGTCGTGTTTGTACCTCTCAGCCAGACTCTGGTGCTGGTTGATCCCGATATTGAACAGAACCGGCTCGACTCGGATCAAACGGCCGGCCTTCAGCTCCTCGGGGAGCGACCCGAAGCTTTCAGAGGGAAGCGGCACCTCGACCACGAAATCGCCCCTGGATGGAGGAGAAATGACCCGAGATGAGGCTGCGTTCTGTGTGTGTGTGTGTGTGTGTGTGTGTGTGTGTGTGGGTGTGTGTGTGTGTGTGTCAGAGCGCTCACCAGGCCCCTGTGAGCGTCGGCTGCAGGTCGTCGGGTCGCTCGGATTGGGCCTCGGTGATGGCGAACGCCAGGCTGCTCAGGTCGGCCACGCCCACCTCCATGTCCTCCAGCATCCCCAACTCCTCACCTGGAGACACAAACGATTCACACACTCAGATTACAGCATCAAGTTTCCCAAATTTACCAGCAACACACTGCAAAAACACAAAAATCCTACCAAGTAATTTTAGTCTAGTTTCTAGTTTAAAGGAAAATAATACACTTAAAATAAGACAAACTAAATTATAAGTAACTTTTCAGCAAGAAATAAGAGCTTGTTTTAAGTCAATAATTCCTTAATATTGATTGAAAATAACAGATTATTTCTTTATAAGTGAAATAATCTGCCAATAGAAATAGGACTTTTGCTTTAATTTTAAGGAATTATTTATTAAACAAGCTCATATAGATTGCTGAAAAGTTACTTATACTTTAGTTTTGTCTTATTCTAAATGTAGTAAGATATTTGCACTAGAAACTAAACCAAAATTGAATGAAATTCAAATATTTTCAAGGTTTTCAAGCACTGAAGAACAAACAAGAGAGAGAAATCTTTTCTGAATGTTCAGAATTATTTGTGCTTTATTTGTTGCTGCCCCTGTTTTTCTCAAAGACGCTCAGATTATTTTTTAAATCCTGTTAAATAAAAACGTTCAGCTGGTTGTTTGGGGTCGTCGTCGTACCGTAGGTGCTGAGCAGGCCTTCAAACTGGGCCAGGATCCCCACGGAGAGAAGCTGCTGCAGAAACTCTGGATCCTCCAAACCTCCAAACAGTTTCAGCATAAATCCACAAACAATCGCTGAGAGCTGGGAGACAAACAGACAAACCTTACAATAAAACAGGAAGTTACATTTTTATCCATATGGAACAAGAACCTGAAGAAACCATGATGATTAATCTGACCCTAATCCAATATTAAAGCTATTTAAAAACATAAAATGTGCCTGATTCTGATGCTATTATAAAATCACCTTTTGCTGCTTTTCTATATATATTTGCAGATTATCTACAATGTTTTATTTAAACAAAAATACTAAATAAAATAAAGAAAGAATTTTAAGGAAACAGATGTACACATGTACACATGGAGACGATCTCAGATTAAGAAAAAATGTTCAACAGATGCAGAACCACAGACTGAAATGCTGCAGTTGGTCTGCCGGGCCAGTCGGTGGCGCTGTAACACAGCCAGAGAACGACACAAAGAACACCAAACGGCGCCATGTTTGTTATTTATGAGAGTGAGAAACATGGAGCTGCGGTGTCATCGTTTAAAATATGTCACCATGGAAACATAAAACCAACGTTTTTAAACTGGAAGTTGGTTTAAAAACTTTCTGATTTCCAAAGACACCAAAATGACAAAATGTCTTCAGGATAAAATGGCGGACAGGGCCTGAGATTCTTTCTCACCCCCTGGCTGAAGACAGCGTGGCGCCGCTGGACGATCTGCGTTGGACCCCGAGCGACAGTCGCAGCCACCGCCCCCTGCAGGACAACAAAGGTCATGGCAGCTCGGGCCATGGTTACCGCCTCCCGCACGCAGTCTCTAAGCGTCACCACCAGGGGGAGCAGCTGCTCCTGCCAGGAGGAGGAGGAGGAGAAGGAGGAAGGAGAGGCTGCAGGAAGAGAGGAGAGAAACTTCCTCTGAACATTTTATCTTTAATTTAGTACATAAAGTTCACTTTTATCAAAAATATAAACAAAATAAAAACCGATAATTTCACATGTAAACTTAAGTTATTTCTTTATTATTATCTTTATATAAAGATAGTTGTTTATTTTATAGTGAATTAACTTTTGGGAGAAGGTGAAGACCACACAAGATTTTTCATTCAAAATTGTTATTTTAAGCTGTAAAAGAATCAAATAAACAAAACAAAAAAATAAGTAATATAATAAAGTCACACTGGACATCTAACAAACAAAAATAAAAATATCTCCACTATGCCCCCCATTGTTTTCTTCATCTCTTTAAATTAATGGTAGGTAGAAAAGTTACCAAAGTAATCCAAATAATTCAAAATAAATGAAAATAATTATAGATTTTGGTTCTAAACTACCTTAAATAGATTCCAACTGTTTAAAAAATAACTAAACTGATAGAAATTATGATTTACAAAAACAATCACCATAAATGGCCCCAAAAATGACTCATTTTTCCTGATTAAGGTATTTTATGTTTTTTAAATCTTGCTTTTATTTTGTCAAGTAATATGAGAAATGAAAGAACTTTTGAGCTAAAATTACTGTAGGATAAACTGGGACATTTGTCTCTTTCTGTCCCACCTGTGTGTTGGGACTTTGTCTCCCCTGTGGACTCTTGTTGCTCCGGCGACGGCTGCTCCTGCAGGTGGCGCTGTCGCTCCTGCAGCCGCTCCACCATGGCCGTGATGCAGTCCAGACTCTTACCGACGTTCACCCACGTTCTGTCCTACACAAACAAACACGTTTACCCAACCGATGGCCGCAGAAACGACCACACACCGGGTTGCCAGGTTGGAAAAGTTTCCGCTGCTTTTGAACTTTGGGTTGGAAAAAAAAACCTGATTCCGACAGGCTGATCAAAATTTGAGATGCTTTTCATAAAATTTGGCCGGTTTTTCAAAAGTGTTCAGAGGAAAATTCTTTCAAAAAAGCACCAAACTTTAATAAAATGCTACATTATTCACTCCTTTTATTCTTTCTTTTATTCTTTCTTCTTTTGTTTGTTTCTTTTATTGTTAGTTCCTTCATTCGTTCATACATGACTCTATCTAGTCTTATATTAGTTTCATTACATTCATTTGGATGTTTTGTTTTATGTTGTGTTTTTGCTGGAAACTGTCAGACCTGGCAACCCTGTCCCACCCTTTCCAACTTGCCCACTCCTCCTCTCTGTTCTGCGTGTCGTCCTGCGGCGCCCCCTCCTGGTCGCCGGGGGATACCTCACATAGCAACCCGTTGCCGTGCAGGTGGCTGCTGCCGCTGCCGGCCCGGCTGTTCATGTCCTGCAGGGCGACTTTCACCAGATCGTCGTTCAGCGCCTGAATGAACAGCGACGTCTGCAGGGAGGGAGGCAGCGAGTCAGATTCATCTGCCTTCCTGTTAGCTGTGTGTGTGTTTCTCTCACCTGCTCCCTGAGGTCGTCCAGGACGTCCTGCAGGCGGTTCGGGTCGGCCTCCATGGAGACGGAGAGCAGCTGCTCCGCCAGGCCGAAGACCAGAGGCTGCAGCTGTGCCGCGGCGGCCAGCAGCCGCTTCGCTCTGCACGACTCGTCACGGGAAAACGGCGCCGAGCTAAAGGCGAAGGAACGGCGAGAAACAACTCTAACACAAACTGAACTGAGGTATACACAAAAATAATTCTGCTTTTCTTTAAGATTTCTCTATCATGTTGGTATCAAAATACTTGAGCTGTTAAAAATCTACATTTTACAAAGTATTTCTATTGAAAGTATAGTAGTACACTTAAATTTAGACAACTAACAGATAAGTAACATTTCAGCAAGAAATAGCAGCTTGTTTTAAGTAAAATATTGGTCAAATTGATGAAAACGTTCAGATTATTTCACTTCAGTCAGTGGAACTAAACTTTAATCTTTTAATCAATATTCAGAAATTATAATTATATTTAGGATATTTCTAAAAGGTTTGCAAAAAAATCCAAATTATCATAATTATTATGTTTCATCATCATTTTCTTTTAAACTAAAGCAGCTGCTGTGATATTTACACTGATGGCGCCTCCAACACTGCAAAAACATAAAACCATACTGAGTATTTTTAGCTTTGAATCTGAGGTCAAGAGGTCACCTGTGTGTGTGGTCTGTGTGCTTGATGAGCAGCCGCTTCAGTCCTCCATGTTTGAAGGCCTGGTGGTGATCGGCCGGCGCTCCGAACGTGACGACCTCGTACCAAACACCTGGAAGAGAAGAAAACACCTGGAGGAAACAGGAAGAGAGGAAAACACCTGGAGGAAACAGGAAGAGAGGAAAACACCTGGAGGAAACAGGAAGAGAGGAAAACACCTGGAGGAAACAGGAAGAGAGGAAAACATCTGGAGGAAACAGGAAGAGAGGAAAACACCTGGAGGAAACAGGAAGAGAGGAAAACATCTGGAGGAAACAGGAAGAGGAAAACACCTGTAGGGGGCGCTGTGCGTTACCTGAGCTGCCGGGGCCGGTCACCTCCATCCTCTGGCTGTGCAGGTTGGTGGGGATGAACTGCAGGTGTCGGTCCGATTTGCTGCTGCTCGCCTTGAAGCAGGACGCCGCTGGAAGAGGAAGAGGAGGGAGCGTGAGGTGAGGAAGGCTGGACTGAGTCATCGTTGATGATGTCACTCTGATCTCACTGGAGAGGTGGTGCAGCTCCGCCTGCGTTTGTTGGTAGCAGCCGATCAGCTGGAGGGAGTGGGCGACGGCGTCGTGGCGGAGGCCGTCCCAGTGAGGTGAAAGGTCACCGAGCGCCTTGACCTCCGCGACCCTGAGCAACAAAATCAAACACGGCCGACTGAAACTTAACGAGGTCGAGGCACGTCGATGTTATTTCATGTCATTAACCCTTTGTGTACCTGTCAGTGTGCTCCCTGATGAGCGCGCTCAGCAGCTGTTTGGGTAAGGAGAAGGACAGCGGCGTCTCTGACATCTGCTCCCGGACCAGCAGCCACCTGTGATCCTCCGTCTGAAACCGGTACAGCTTACACACCTGGGAGCACAAGGCTGCACAGACGCACACCTGTTGGAGGACGGAGGATCGGGCAGAAACATGGCCGCCGGCCGGAGTCTCACCTGCTCGCATCATCGGACTGTTTTCTTTGTCCTGGACGGAGCCGTGCAGCGCGTCACACAACACGGCGCTCTGGAGGGAGAGAAGAGACGATCAGGCCTGAGTGGAGGTGAAATGGACGGAAATCACTGTTCTTCTAGATCTGTGGCCTAAACAAAACCCGTTCATTACATTTCAAAATCATTCTTAGATAATGAGATTTTAATGTTTTAGGGCAGGGGTGTCAAACTCCAGTCCTCCAGTCGCTGTCCTGCAACTTTTAGATGTGCCTCTGCTGCTCCTGAATAGAATAATTAGGTCATTAAGGTTCTGGAGAACTGATCTACACAAGGAGGAGGTGATGAAGCCGTTTCATTCCAGTGTTTGTACCTGTGGCACATCTAAAACCTGCAGGACAGGGACCCTCGAGGACTGGAGTTTGATACCTGTGTTTGTCACTTTGTCACTTTGAATCCAAATAATCTGCTGCTGGTTGTGCCCCCCCAACTCAATGTTTACACTCACAGGTTAAACAAATGCGCAATTATACAACCGTACATCTTTGAAAAGCAGAAGTGGAGTCTCCTGCACAAACAACAAGAATGCAGCAAGTGGTTTCTGGATGGTAAGTCAACAACTAAACAGCCTAGCGCTGTCAATCACAATCTTCTTAACTTGGCCACTGATGACAACATATAAAAAGTTTTCCTGTAACAGTATGTTGTTTCTCTGCTATTAGCACATTTAGCAGCACGTAGATGAGGATGACTGTCAGCGCTAAGACCCGCCTCCTGGCTCTGATTTTTTTTCTTTTGTGCATTTATTCAGCAGCAGCAGCTCAGGGAGGAGGTGGAGATCAATGTTTCACAGTTTATCTGTTTGGTGACAGTTTTAACAAATATTTAAAGAGCATATTCTATATAAAACTTACGCACTGAACCTTTAATCTAAATTTGACCCATGGCACACATAACAAGATCAACATGCCAAAGAGGAAACTGCAAAGAAAAGTGTCAAAGTGAGACCTCTCTGCTGAGACAAACAAACATTTCTCTTCCTCCACCTTGTTTTCTGGACATTTATCCTCCGTCTCTTCCTCCAGCTGCAGGCGGGAAACCGTCACGTCCCCGACCTCGTTCACGCCGTCCATCGTCCTGCAGCGAAGACAAACGGACAGAAGACAGAACTGAAGGAGGCGGCCTGGTGAAAATGAAACTCACTTCTAAAAGTAAAGCTGCCACTTCCTGTCACACTGTAAAACTAGAGGCAAAGTTAACAAAACCAAACAAACCACTATTATGAAGAAACAAAACAAGAAATTTACAATGTGTGAAAAATGGTCTAAATTCTTTTATTATTTTTAATTTTGAGGTTCTTTAACCCAGTTAAATTAATGAAACTGTTTAAAAGATAAGTTGAAAAAACAAAAAGATGGTGGGATGAATTTGGGAAACAAAATAACTTGAACAATCGTAACTAAATACAATAAGACAGAAGAAAAAAAAGAGAAAGAAAACAGCAACAAGAGGAAACCGAAAAGGAGAAAAATATGATTGATAAAAATAAACACAAAGAATAGAATTGAATAAAATATCCTTTATTGTCCCACAAAAGGGAAATTCAAGTGTAAAAGCAGCAAAGCGACATAAAATCCAAACATGTAAACGAACACAAATATAAAATATGCTTTCTAAAAATAGAATTAAGAATAACATGCTGTACAGTTTGAGAAAAACTAAGATATAAAAAACTATAAAATACCAAACTCCAATCCAAAGAAATGTGTAGTGGAGTAAAAAAATTGAAAATGTGCATTTGTGCACAAAAAACAACAAACTATTTACAATAAGTGGCAACAAGCTGGACCAAACCCAGCAGGGATGTAAATATTGTAGAGATGGATCTATGTTAACGCCACTCTGTGCACCGCGGACGCATCAAACACGCCTGGAAACCAAAAACCAAGCAAGAAAACATCAACCAGAAGGTAAATATTCAAAACAAAGAGAACTAAACCCAGATCAGGAATATGAGCAGTGACATGTGATACCCGACGGTTCTGGTTCCGACACCGGGTCGCATTCAGTCCAACAAAACGGCCTCAGACTGGAAACAGAAGGACCATTACCAGGGTTTTAATAGTTTGTATTTTTCTTTATAGTTTAGTTTTATTTCGTCTTGACCTTTTGACCGTCTGGCCAGTCTCCTCTGACCTCTGACCTCTGACCTCAACAAGGCAGAACTGAGGCTCACTGGATATTTTCTCTTTCTCCCTCCGTTCCCTGTTAACCCTGGAGATGGTTGTGAGTGAAAATCCCAGTAGATCAGCAGTTTGTGGAAAACTCAGACCAGCTGAATTTCACATCAGTTAAAAGGCTAATAAATATAATCATAAACACAAAAACAAAGGATGTTTTATGTATCGTTTTAGTATTTTATGAACACACAATTTGGTTCCAGTTAGTTATAGTTAGTTACAGTTCTTATAGTTCTATAATTACCGTTTTTATTTAGTGAAGTTTTCATTATTTCGTCAGTTTTAGTTAACAATAATAACCTCCATCATAACTCGACAGAGTTTGGAAGAAACTACAAGGTTGTTCTGATGTCTGAATCAAATAATTTTTCTCTAATCATGACTGGATTTCTACCAAAGGGAAAACTGTAGACTATAAACTGCAATATGTGAGGAAATCACACGTTGACGCGGATAAAAGTTTTTATATCAACGTGAAAAAGAGAAAAGTAAATAAATGTAGTTTCTTAATAACTTTAACACTTTACTACTTTTTAATGTATTAAAACTTTTTATGCTGCAATAAATAATTGCTGCAAAACATCCCAGAAACACAGTAACAATAAATTAGAGATATGTTGTGCAGTTAATACATTTAATCTGCTTTTAAACAGCAGCAGATCTTCCAGTTTTCAACCTGCTAAAGTCGATAAAGGGAAACAATCAGCCGACTGATTTCTAAACAACTGATTGTTCGACCTCTAAAGGTCAGAGCTGAAAGCAACAAACAATGACAGCAAAGAACGAGCAAAGAGAGCTAAATATGGATTTATAGCAACATTTGATACTAATATCTCTAATCAATGGTTTTCTAGGGTGAAACCAGAAGTTTACATACACCTTTCTCACAGTCTGAGGTCAAATCAGACCAAACGTCTCTTGTTTTAAGATAAATTCTATGTTAAATAGAATCATCTAATTTATTTCCATTTGCTAAACCTATGAGAAGTTTTTTCTAAAGCCATGACGTCATCATCTGGGCTTTCCCTCATTGCTTAAAGGTGAGAAATGATGCTTCCTTGAACAGGTTAGGATAAGCTTATGTCCTAAACAAAACATGTTCATGACATCTTCTGCACAAAATCATTCCTAGACGATTTTTAGTCTGAACACGTCTGCCTACTTTAGATATTTTAGGGTGTCCTGTCCCTTTAAATCCAAATAATCTGCTGCAAGCAGCCCCCCCCCCCCCCCCCCCCCCCCCAACTCAACATTTACACTCGCACATGAAAAATGGCTAGAGACTGATTTGCAATTATTCAACTGTACATCTTGGAAAAGCATAAGTTGAGCCTCCTGCACAACCAACAAGAATTTAGCAAGTGGTTTTTGTATGGCAAGTCAACAACAAAACACTTGTATTTTCCAGCATTGTACAAAGTATAAAACCAGCAGAACAAAAGTGCTGGAGCTCTGCTTAGGTTGCTAGGTAACGGGGCTGGGGTTGCTAGGTAACTGCGCAGTGTCCGTCAAATGAACAAATTTGAAACGTCTAGGATCCAAAATGGAAGAGTAAAAACATTCAAAATGTGAATTTTACACAACAGATCCCCTTTAAAGAGATGGTAATCACTCTGTGTGTGTAAGCATCAATAAATAAATCTCTGACATATTCTAGCTATTATTATTGTGGCTTTCAGCAAACAGAAATAACTCCAGCTGAACTACAACAAGACAAGTTTTAGTCTTGTTTAAAGACTAAAACTTAAATTAAATTAATTTAAGATTTAATTTCAAATTGTGAAAAAGAAAACATGAATTTAAACTTCTGGTTTCCACTGCGTTAGCAGTTAGTTAGCCCTACTTTATGTTTTGTTGACATTCATGCAACACAAAGCCAATAAATCTACATTGAAACGTCAACCTGGACCGTCACCTGCAGGAAGTGACATCGTACTGAACGTTTCTGGACGGACATCATCTCCTTCTTAAACAAACAAACTCAAAGAGAAAATCAGCCTGCGAAGGAAAACCACAAGCAAACTGCAAACCTGCACTGAGGCATGTGTGAGCTTCCACTCTGCGTCTCCTCTCTTCTTCTCTGGAGGTGATTTGATGCTAAAACAGGAAGAGACTTTTTCCTCTATGGGTCTAGAGGCGGAGACACACGCTGCCCCATTTCACTTCCTCTTCTGGGTAAAGGTATCCGAGCAACAGCCAATCAGCAGGCAGGTAGCTGGACCCCTATCTACAGGCTGTTTAAGAAGAACCTCATTGACTACAAAAGCGTTTTTCACAAGAAATGAGAGCGCAGAGGCTGAATGCTGGTTCTCTGATTTCACTTTAAGCCAGCTTAGAAAGTTCAGAGATGTTTCACAGCCGATCAGAAAGAAAAAGATTTTAGGCTTTTTATCAGTTTAATGGCATTTTGTGATTTTTCTGGAGGATTAATTGTCCTAGAAGCTACTTCTATAAGTGAAATGTAAAGTTTACCTGAGCTTCAGGGAGCAGCGAGGCTCTTTGGATCGGAGGAGATCTCTGATGGAGAACGATGTGAAACCCAAACAGCTTTTCTGAAAGAACAAAAAACAAAATGGTTTCCAACATTAATGATAAAATATGCTTAAAGTTGCAAACATTCAATCAGTTTACTGCGTCTCTGCTGTTTGTTTTAGAGTCAAAAGAAGACATGATGTCACTGGAAAATAAAACTGTAACATTAATAATTTGGTCGCCAGGCTGCTGGACGCCATATTTACCTCAGAGTTACAGTGAATCAACTTTATTATCACAGCAATGACCCAAAAAACTGTCAGCGAATCTCACGCTACGCTGCGCTGCTCTGTCTGATCAGGATTTATTCACCTGCTGGATTCCTGGAAGTGAAACTGACAGCTTGGCCTACTTTCTGATTAATTCAGCTTTTAGTAGCATTGCCAGTAGGGAGCTGATAGAGAATTGAAAACATATTCCCAGATGATCATTTGAAGCAGAAAAAATAAAATGAGGCGTTACCATCGCTGTTAAAGATTCACATTATGTCCAACAGAACCGCACCTTTGATCCCAAAACGCTCACTATTCAAAAAAAATTAAGAGCAAAACAATCTTCTAGCAGAATGTCACTTTTATTTTGCTTTGAGCAAGAAATTAACGTCTGAAACAGCAAAAAGGGGAAAAATAAACAGAATTATTGAAGAAAAAAAAGCTCTTAAGAAAATAATTCACATTTAAATGACGTTGATGGCAGATTTCAGCATTTTTATGACTATTTTGGTCCTATTGAGGACTAGCGTCTATATATGGTGCGTCTGCACTATTTACAGAGCCACACCACAAACCGACGGCCATCTTTAATAAAAGAGTCGAGCAAAGTCCAAACTCCCCACAGCTGAAGTCACTGAGCTGCTGTGAGGATAATCAGCAGCTCAGGGGATTAAAGCTCTCAAATCAGGCGACGCAGTCGACAGAAAATCACAACACTGAAGTGAAGGGAAGCAGAGAAAAGTCCCAGAAAAGGTTTATTAAAGTCGTCACAACCTGAGATGAAGATGCTTTATCAAACACGAAGGAGGAGACTTAAAGAGGAAAGACTTTGGCTCTGAATGCTAAAAGTGATGAAACATTTTGGTTTTGGTTTTCAGATGAATGTTTTTACATTCATTTGGGTTTAGCACAAGCTAACGACATGCTACTTCTTCTTGTGTTACTACCAAGTCCAGCTTGTTCCCAGTAGAGAATCTCAAAGACTTTGGTTTGGGAACATCTTTGGCAGTGGTGGGCGCCATGAGCTAAAATGCTAGCTATGCTAACCCTAAATCACTTAAAATAAACATCAGTTCTGATATCGCTAAGGTGCTATATCATCAGGGTATTTAGTAGAGGCTAATGCTAAATCACTACTCATAAACATCAGTTCCACTAATGCTAGGGTTTAAACCAACAGGTATTTAATGGAAGCTAATGCTAAGGCATTAAATCTAATCCTGTTGACGCCCACCATGCGTCACAACATACTATATCGCCCTCAACAGGTTCACACTTGTTACTGCACACCTACATGTACGGTTTGCGCTTCAGGAAGTGATTCTTTGTAACAAATCTTTCACTCAGAGTTTTTGTTTTATTGTTGTTGAGGTTTGCTAGCTCTGCTGCTAATTTAGGCTAACTACCCACGGTAGCGCTTCGGTCAGAAAGCACACAGGACACTTCAAAATAAGAGCATGAGCCATTAATCAGATGTAAACTGAAAGTTTACAAAACAGCCAAGTAAATTAGCGCTGCACCTGCAGGTAGGAGTTAGCATCACTTAAACCCAATGTTTTAAATAAATTTTAGCAGAAAATCTGCGATAAACCCATAATTCTGGATTATTTTAGAGAATTTCAGAAATCGTGGACTCACAAAAAATGAAGGTCACAACATATGAACCAAACAACAGGAAGAAAAGAGACCAAATATTTCTCACCTGCCCTAAGAAAACCTCAAAATACTTGAAAAATACAAGTTAAAAAAAATATTGAAATATATATTGTCATAAGTGAACAAATCTGCCAACGAAACTAGTTTATTTTAAATAAAATTAAAGAATTAACTTAAAACAAGCTCCTATTTCTTTCTCAAAAGTTACTTGGAAGTTATTTTAGTCTTATTTCAAGTGAACTAAGATAACTGGAAACAAGAACTAAACAAAAATACTTGGTAAAATGTTATCATTTTGCAGTGAATCCCCTCAGACTCTGGTTGGGTTTCCCTCCTGAACCTGTTAACCTCAAATTTAAGGATAAAACTGATTCAACATAGTTTTTTATTCATTTATTCCAACATTTTCTTCTCTAAAACATGCAAATGTTCCAGTTTGTCAGAGAGTATTTAGGAAAATGCTGCAGGTAAATTTCCTTTCCCCTCTTCAGGTTTTTAACTGATCAGTAACAAAACAAGCCTGGATCTGACTGACGCGTTCAGAGAGTCTTACAAACTTTTAAAAATTCCCTGCAGCAAAGTTACTGCATGCTAGAGAAATCCAAGCCGTTGCCTCATTTCCTCGCTGGCGGCTCCGCGTTGGTGCAACCACAAGCCGACGTGCAACGACACGCCGAGCCAATGTTTCTCAATGAGTTCCCGGCCAAACAAGAGGCTTTCAGGATTACGCGTTAATCCTCATCAAACCTAGAAACACGACACACACTGGACGCCACAGCTGGGTGCTAAACGCCGCTTCACGTTTCATTCAAAACAAACTGGGCGGAAACGAGATAAATGGGCCAAATTAATATGAAATCAACAGGAAACATTACCTAGTTTCTGGAGCAAATAATAACTTACAAATAGCTTTTCACTAAAATATAGGAGAATATTCTTAATATTGATGAAAAAGTTCTAGTTCCCCTGGCAGATTCATTCCACATTTTTTCTGTGTTGTAAATGAAATAATCCGCCAATGGATATAGTACCTGTTAATCAATTTTAAGGAAGTATTTACTTAAAACAAGCTTCTATTTATTGCTAAAAAGTCACTTATCAGTTAGTTTCATTTAATTACTAGTGCACTAAGAGATTTGCAATTGAAACTAGACAAGAATATTTGGTCAAATTTTGTGTTTTTGCAGTGTAAACATAAATCAACAACGCTCAAGGGATAATTTTATAGTAGATTTAACACCATAATTTAATACAGGAAGCATCAAGTAGACAAGGACTGAAAAATAATTAGATAAAAGGTTAAAATCTGGTTGTAAATGTGTAAATAAAAGAGATGATATATTAACAGTAGGCTTGAGTCTTGAGCAGGTTCCTAAAGAGAACCATCCAGGATTAGAGGTAAGAGTAGATTTTAAATAAGCAGGTAACCAGTTTAATTAGATTAAGTAGAAAACATTTGGATTATTAGATAATAAAAACGCATGTCTGATGCTTTTTGTTCAACTTTTCTAATCTACACTCTAAAATTAAAGAGGATCTATTAATCAAAATTCACTTCCTGCACATTTTTTGTGCGTCGACTGCTTGTGAAAAACAGCACAAACACTTTGAGTTCATGTTTTTGGTGTCTGGAAAACGAGCCGTTTCAAAAACCTCCCGACTTTTAGCTCACATTTGCAACGAGATGTGCATAACTGCACATCTAGTTGCAGCCATTTTCACCTGGTGGCGTGTTCAGCCGCTCATTTGGATTTAAAGTGACAGAGCGCTAAAACAGCTGACCTGACTGAAACCTCAAGATCTGAGAACGATTTTGTGAACATGTTTTGTGTGGACCTGCCCTAACCTGTTAAAGGAAACATAACAGGTCACCTTTCATCTCGATGTGTCAGCGTTTGGACGCTGATCAGACCCAAAGCTTAAGATCAGCTCATGTAAACAACGGACCTCCTTCCTTCTACTGGAGTAAAAACCCAAAATCACAGTGGATGTTTTCAAACTGGAAGTCAGATAGGTCCCAATCCATGGTTGGCATGGTAACCAAACCCTAAACTGGTGTTTGTGTGGCCTTTAGATAAACTCCTGACCAGAAAACATGTTCTAACTCTAAATAAAAGAGTTTTCTGGCTGAACGAGTAAACAGAGATGAAGGAGATGTGAGAGACGCTGAACTGTGCTCTGCTTGTGGTTAACAGACGAACGCCTCTGCACACTTCCTCCCTGCTTCCAGCGAGCTTTTATCATCAAACAGTGAGAGAAATTCACATCTAAACAAAGCATTCAGCGTCACCTACTTCTTCTATGGCTGGCTGTTCATTTAAATGTGGCTAAAGGTCAATTTAAAGACGACACCTTCAATAAAAACTCAAATTTTACACAATCCTACTCAGGTTTTCACTCAATATGGGGATGAATTATTTCAGATTAATTTGGGTTGAGCTGAATATTTTTACACACATCCAGAGTTGGGAATAATCACAAATAGTCACGATTAATCGCGATTAATCATTTCAGCTCTAATTCAATCACATTCATAACTTTACATGTCGGGTATTTTTCGCCTCCATGTTGTTTGTTTCCGCCGTGTAATGCCCTACCTGTCCAGCAGGGGAGCTGTCGTCTCTTGGAGGACGTAAACAGTCGGCGCAGGCCATCATCGCTCGCTGCATCTTGAGAACGTTTTATTTTTAGGAGAGTTTAAAGATAACGAGCTAGAGTAACTAGAGCTGCTGGATGTAGAATAATAAATAGATAAATCGATCCTCCAGCTGCAAGTTGGAAAAATAATCTACATTTGTCATTATTTTAAGCATTATGTAGTAGAAAGCAGTTATTCTGCTGCTGCTATTTGTTTTTGACTTAATTTTGATCCATTGTGTTGGTTTATTTTCAGTTTCTGTTCAAAAATATCAGTTTGAGATTAAGAGATTAGGATCTAAATGCCAAATAAAAACAGAAATATAAATTTCTGTTTCCTACCTGCACCATCAGTTTAAAGCCTACTGACAGTTTTACTGTTAAAGTCAAACAGCAGCGGAGCGATGGAGGAGTTAAAAGATTAATCCTTCAGATTAGAATCGGCAAAAATTAAAAACAAAGAAGAAGAAGTTTCCACAAATCCAGACAAAAACAGGAACGACTTCAGCTGAAAAATCAGCTGTTTCTCCTCTTCACTCGCTCACTTTTTCCTCCTCCTGCCATTTCATCGTAGCCCAAGGGATTAAAAAAAGAAAAAAAACACGCCCCCCCCCAGGTGCATCATGGGAAAATATTTGGAGATTAGAAAAGCTCCTGGCAGGAGAAACAGAGCTGAAAAACGAAAATTAACTCAGCTTGTTCTCTGTTTTACACATCCACCCATCCATCCCATGGGTGTGTGTGCGTGGGGGTGGGTGGAGGGGGGCGGGGTGTGTGTGTGTGTGTGTGTTGGAGATTAATTTAGAGAGAAATCAAGTCAGTTTGTGCTGGTTTTACACGTCCTCATCATTAATCCTCTTATATACACACAAACACACAGTTGTAGTAAAACACACACACACACACACACACACACACACACTTACTGAGGAGTGTGACCTTAAATCATCCTCTCTGTAAAGTCTGACTTCCATCCTGCTGTGACGCTGCAGCTTGGAGTCGATGCTGCAGCAAACCGACGCTCGATACTCGCCGTCCTCTGACCTCTAAAGATACGGCAAGCCAACGAGATTTTAATCACATTCCTATTATTTCATTTTAAAGCCTAAAACATACAGGAATGTGTGTGTGTCTGTGTGTGTGTGTGTGTGTGTGTGTGTACCTTGACTATCTGAGTGCTGCAGAGCTTCCTGACATCATAGGGGTCGACTGTAGAAACGTGTATTTTGACTTTGGTTGTCACGGCAACCGCAACTTGACACTCTTATTTTTTAAGAAAAGAAAAGTCAAGTTAAGTCAAAGTTTATTTATATAGCACATTTACAACAGCCTCAGTTGACCAAAGCGCTTCACAACAAACAACATCACAGGTAGATAAATGACAAAATAGAAATAAAATTAAGTTTAGTAAAACTTATAAGACAAATATAAAACTGGCAGAGATGCCAAAAGCTAATAGCATGAAAAGAAAAAGGAAGTTTGTTGGGTTCTTGATCCGATTTAAATGAAGTAAAAAGAAAAAAAAGATAAAATCATTAATCTGTGGTGACGTACCAACATGAAGGAGCTGCTGAGACGAGTTAGCGCCAGTCGGGGCGCCACCTTGTGGTAAAATAACGACATAACGTCAGGTTTAAACTTAGCAAACTTTAATTTACTTCACTGATTTTGTGTTTTTCAGGTACTTGATAAAGTCTTCTGAAGTTCTGATTATGTTTTTTTATGTTAGCAGTCTGAATGTTTAATAAACAGCCGTTTTCATCTAAGCTTCACATAAACAAACACAAAGTAATAGATTAATTTTCAATCAAGTTTTAAGCACCAAAGAGTTAAAAATGTATAAATATATTTTCAATGAGGCTCTTTAAAAGTATGAGTACAATTTTAAATAGATGTTTGCAAACAAAATAGACCAGAATAGAGTTTATTTGCTCATTTTTAGCAAGGAAATGCAAAAATAAATTCCCCTATGGCCACTAGGGGGCCCTGTAGTTTTACTAATTAAAATGGGGGAATATTTTAGTCACCAGATGTTGATCATCGGAGGTGAGATGAGAACAGAAACTTACGGTCAGCTGCAGGAGTTTCCAGGTTGTTGTTTTGCTCGCTGCGCGACGCGCGGCTGTCCATCAGCGTCTGCAGGTTGGCGAATCCTCGCCTCAACGAATTCATGACGGCGGGACGATCAGCGCTCCTGAAATCAGACAGGAAAACCAGAATTTAATCTGCCTCAGATTATATTTAGTTACAGTTATTTAAAATGTTTGGATGTTTTTTCTAATTATTGTGTCACCATTAAGATTTAACATAAACATGGAGATGAAATGCAGAGTTCAGCAGTAACTTTTACTCAGTTACTTTTACTTGAGTAACTTTTAGGAGTATTTTTACTAGGCTGTACTTTAAGTAATTTTATTATGAAGTATTTCTACTCTTACTTGAGTAAAATTTCTGGATTTTCTTCCCACTGAATGAAAAACAAATCACCAGACTCAGACACACGGCTGCAGTTTCTGTTTCATCAATTTTTTATTGAAAAAAAAAATGATTTGGAAAAATTATCTTTTGATTGATTTTGTTATTTTTTGTTTCTTATATAAATTATTGTAATTTCTGACCTTAAAATATCAAAATGTCCCTTTAACTTTATATCTTTGTTTATCTGATGGTGTAACTTTTTAAATATTAAATGATCATTTGATCAGTTACTCAGGACTTGAGTCGACTTTTTACCAAATACTTTTTTTACTCTTTAATAATTTCTTGGACGGCTACTTTTTACTTTTACTTGAGTAAAAATATGTCAAAGTATTTCTACTCTTACTTGAGTAAAATTTCTGGGTACTTTGCCATAAGACATAAGTTTTTAAACTCAAAATGTGCCAATAAAGTTTAATGTTGAACAAATAAATTCACTTCCCGTTTTTCTGCATTTAAGTGAGATGTCGACGTTTGCAGCTAAAATTGTGCGTTGTTTGATGATCTGGGTGTAAAATAAAGTTCCTGAAACGGTTCTCATATCTTACAGTGAACAGTAAACAGATCGTCAGAGACGACAGGAAACAGGTTGACTAAAATAGTAAAACTTTAAGATCATATTTTGCAGAAAGGTCGGAGCATTTATCATATTGTTTATCATTTGTCATAAAAATCTTTGGAGTTTTGTTTAATTTCACTAAACTGACAGTTTGATCGGAAATGTTGCTTTTGCTATTTTCCCCAAAGCTTAGAAAACGTATTAAGTTAGTTTAGTTAACAGAATCTAACTGAATGATTTCATGACTGTTTATTGATTCTGTGAAACCTTTGGTGTTCAAAGGGCGGTGCGAGGGCCATTTTCAGCACTCGGCATGACTCTCTGTGGCCCCCCAACCACAGCTTTGGCCCACCAGATGGAGACTTTTTCCAAATTATTAGAGTAAACGTCACACAGAGAAACTGAAATCTACTTAAAGGAGCAGAATTCTGTAAAATCGCCTTTTTTTTAGCTATACATCATGTTATAATGTTTTCCCTCATAAAACAAATCTTTAATCTCCATGGCAACCGTTCAGCCTGGGTGGACGTAGCTCCGCCTTAAAAGACGGAGCTCCTCCCCCACTCAGCTCCTTCAGACTAGCCAGCAGCAATTAGCAAACACCTGGTGGAGCTGCTGAACTTATAGGAGCTACTTCTCTGGTAAAAACGTTGTTAAAGGGTTTTTAATAGAGGAGCCATGTTGGGATGACTTCCTGAAGGCGGAGCTTCAGAAAGAGCAGGAGTTTCTTAAAGAGACAGAGGCCCAATTTCAAGGCTGTAAATCAGGAAGTTAAACTTCTTTTAAGTCACATCTGATATATTTTGCATTTTTAACAACTGATGGCAACACAGTTACTTGACTTTGTTATAAAATGTCTCTATATGACTGGAAAACACATCATACTGTCCCTTTAAGATGGAAAGTATTTAGTCAACAGTATTTGTTTTCCTTTACCCGGGCTTTTTATTTCTATTTTAATTTGATATAAATTGCCACTCACCTTATTTACTCATGTACACACTTTAAAAATACTCACCTTATTTACTCATGTACACACTTTAAAAATACTCACCTTATTTACATGAGTAAATAAGGTGAGTATTTTTAAAGTGTAACCCATTTCCTGTTCTTGCTGCTGAGAATAAATATTTTTATTTAAATGATGAGCTTATGAGGATGCTACATTTCATACGAACATCAGGCTGTTTTGGGTTAGTAAAATATTACATGTTTAATTTATAATTGGTAGAAAAAATATAGAATAGATTTATTTAGTCATGTTTCTGCTTCCAGCTCAGTGGTTCTGGTAAACATGGTTCATCTGGTTTAGTTTTGTTCTGTTTTATTTACTCACAATCAGAACTCTGCCACCTTCTGGAAGCTTCCTGACATTACATCTCCCCTCCAGCTCTCCAGCCTGTAAAAGGTTCAGAGACAAACGTCAAGCTGGATTAGAGTTCAGAGTTTTGCTTTTGTTTGAATTAATCTGGTCTTTTATTCCGGAAGCCGTTTCATTTTGGACAGCCAGGATTTTCCAGGAATTTGGGCCGGACTGAGTCACAAGACGAGAACAGATTGAAAAGTAAAGGAGGGAAATTAAAGAGGAAAGCAACAATAAAAACATTTCTTTCTTCATCCGATCAGAAACTTTTGATTCTATGAATCTGACTGACAAACAGAACTAAAAAAAACTTCCTGGTTTGTCGACTAGAACAGAGAAGATTATAAGTTTATTTGCCATTAAATGAGAATATGCAGCAAATCTGGACAATCTGCTGAGAATCAGAGCCTGGAGCAAATTTATCCAGCAAATAAAATATTTTATTTATAGTTTTTTGTATATTTGTAGCTCCTTAGTGTTTACAGATTTAAAAAATTGCAGGAACAGAGAAAGATGTAAAAAAAAAAAAACTGTAATTCAGTCAGTAACAATAAAAACTGTATAATAAAGAAAATTATAATATTAATGTTACGTTTTTATTTATTTATTTTTCCTTTCTTTCACATTATTCTATTCCATATTTTGAACATTGTAATCTTTCCCTGTGTTTTATTTATTACACAGATGTGCCATTTACTTCTTAACTATTGAATTGTGAGGATATGTTTTGTAAAATTTGCTTCCTTGTGAGTCAAAAAAGACAAAAAGAAAAAGAAAATAGAGCAAATCACAAATTAGAATAAATAAAATCCTAAAGAAATAACAAAAATCAAAACTTAATAGGAAATAACAGTTTGAATCAATAAATCGCATTAGATTAGAACTGAAACTAACACAATAGATGCAAATTAAATAAATCAGATAAAGACTAAAATGAATAAAAAAACAGATGAGAGAATAAAATCATCAGAATAGAAGAAGAAATCAGAACAGAATCTATTTGACGTGAACAGAGTAACGTTGAATAGATCAGAATAAACTAGAATGTGTTTCTCCTTCATGGCCAACCTGCAGCAGCGTTTCCAGGCGTTTCCAGGTGTTTCCAGGTGTTTCCTCTGTGGATCCGAACATCAGCTGATGAAGGTTCGCCCTCATCTTCCTCACCGCTCCACCATCATCACAGGCCTGATTGTTAAAGCAACAGAGACACTTATTTACATAAAATAGAGAGAAAGAGACACATGGCAGCTAAAGTTCCTCACTTCATACACTGCAAAAACACAAAGCGTTACCAAGTAATTTTAGTCTACAGTAGTTTCTACTGCAAATATCTTAAAATAAGACAAAACTAACTAACAAGGAACTCTTCAGAAAAATATAGGAGCTTCTTTTAAGTCAATATTTCCTTAATATTGATGAAAAATGACAAGTTTCCCCTAAAGGAACAAACAAAAGGAATCTGATTCCTGATTATAATTTTCTGCAAGCTGTAAAAAACATAAGTAAATTAAAAACACTGCAAGGCCTTTTGAACAATATCTGCAATAATAATACAATAACTACAATAACTGAAATGAACCAATGGTAAATCATTTTTAAAATATGCACCTGTTTATTATATTTGTGTCCCATTTAAATAAATTGAAAAAAGTTTTCTAAAATTTTGAACTACTTTCATAAACTTAAACTTTGAAACGAAATTCTACGTTTTCTGCCACAGAACAAACCCGAAGGTAAAACACCTGCATTACCATGTTACAAATGTTAATGCAAACATTAACATTTAAAGGTGTTATATTTACCAAAATATCAGACGTTTTAGCCAAATATAATAAACTGACTCTCTATTCGTGACAGATGCAGCCGCCGTTAATAGTTAATTTGTTGTCAAAACCAGGAAACCTAATTCCGAACCGGTCTAAATCTAATAAAAACCCAGTTTGCATGACGTTAAATGTTCAAAATGTTACAATCTGACAGTTATGAAGATTGATTTTAGTTACTTACCGGGTTTAAATGTTGTTTTGAAGATGATAACCAACTTATCCGCTAGCTTTATGTTTGGACTTCAGACAGTAGTAAAAATAAAAAGTCTCGCGAGAGTTGCCATTTCCTGGCTGAGCATTCTGGGTTCGAGCCACAAGATGGCGCACTATTACAAAACTGTCGATTTCAAAATCAAAAGCTGTGGAACAGAAGGCAATAATCGACTGTTTTTGTATTTATTAACTGCCCGGTTTTAAGATATTTTCCTTTTTAAAAGCTTTTTATTTAGCAAACATGGCGACGGAGCAGACATTTTGGTTTTTTTCTCCGTAAATTATGTGTTTGTTTTTTGCTCACCTATTGTGCATAGTTTGTTAAAATGCATTACACTTTTCAATGCTGCATTCAGGTAAAATAAGGGAGCAAATTTCAAAAATATTATCCTTGTAATAAAGAACTAGCAATACTTAAGGATCTGGATGAAAATATGACCTTTAGTCAATTTGTGTCAGGGACTAAAATACATTTACTTTTGGCAAGATCCTCCAGATCCCTCGCAAACTTCTGTTGTCTTAGATTTCCATTAAAGGTAAGAACAAATAACGTTGCTGCATCTTTAAAGTTTATTTTTGTTTAATAATTTCATTTGCTACTGTTTCTGTGTGTAATATTGTTTAATTTCGTGCTGATGTCAGTTTGTCTTTTAATTTGTCTTTGTAACAAAAGACAAAATGAAGTGTTTTGAAGAAAGAAAAAAAAGACGGAAACCAAACGCACCGCTTGTGACCTGCGAACATCACCGCCCCTCCGGTGAACCCAGGAGCATAAACCGAACGCTCCGTCCAACAAACAATCCTTTCAGAAAACACTTCCGGGAGATGCGTTGGACGCTTTTTTTCGCCACTTTTAGTCTTAACGCTAACTTTTTAGATAAACTCTTTCATAGTTTTGCAAAAATAAAAAGTTAACAAAGACGTAGGACTAACCCGACACGTAGAAAGTTGAAGACAAGAGGAAGAAAATCAGGAGGAGTCGCTTTTTCTAACAGGTAAAAAAGAAAGAAAGACAGAAGAGAAAAGCTCGTAGGTGTGATGTCGCCTGTTTGTTTGTGGTTTTGCTTTAATGTCACAAAGAGGTTTTTTTTAAACGGTCATAACGGTCAACCTACCGCTGCTAAAGCTCAGTTTTCTGTGAATTTGTGAATTAAAGTTTGTGGTGAAGTAAAGTTCAGGGGATCTTTGAAACGAACACACCCATCAGGGAAACTGCACTCAAACTGTTTTCATGCTTCATTCAAATATGCTGGCAAAGTTTTAATGTCTTTAAATCTTATTTCTGCCTGTTTTACTGAGTCTTATGATGTACATTTAGCAGATTTATCTAAAGATTATCTTTGTGAGTCTCTGTGGAGCTTTAATGTTGCTAAATTATTGTAAAAAGTAGCGAAAAACCTTAAAAATACTGGAGATTATTTTGTAGATTGTTACAAGGAGGTCTGGATGATTGAAGGACAATATAAGGAAAGGAAGGGTTGATTCAAGACCTCTGCATAATGCTGATTATTTAGTAACCTGTTGCTCTGCATGTTCTGGTTTTAAAGTGTCATATTTTAATAAATAAACAAAAACCCTGAGAGGAAGTAGCAAAGATCTTCCTTATCATAAACAGAAGTAGATAAAACACCTGCAGGGCTCAGTTTGTTCCTGTCATGGTTTTATGCTGCAACCTAACGTTTCAACACACAGTTGCTCAATAACAGCAGATGTGATCCATCGGGATAGTGTGTAGGTCAAAGGTCAGCGTTATGAGTTATCAAAGATGAGATATGTGCACTTTGTACTCAGCCTATATAAAGTGTTTATTAGCAGTGACAGGAGATGCAGGCGTGGGCCAAAATCACTGAGTTACAAGTATTTGTGGGCCAAAAACATAAAATTAAAATAAAGTCGTCTGATTTTTGTTTTGCTTTTTGTAGAAAAAAACAAAACAAAAGAAAAATCAGCATAGATCCCAAATTTACAAAGGATTTTTAATGTTTGCTGTGTTAAAAAAAAAAGGCATTAAGGCATTATTTTTATATTCTTTCAGGTTTGGTTGAACAAATTTATTTTGTTATAAAAGCAGGATTTGGATCACTTTCTTTTAAAACGCTTGTTATATTTAGCCAAGTTTAACAAATTATATAAAAGTTAATTTTAGTGAAGCAAAGTCGGATTTTCAGTAAAAGTCTCTGGATAAACGTGGATCGACTTTTTATAAAAGTTTGTAACAAAATGTCAGCAGAAAGTCAGTCCGAGGGCCACAAATGGCCCCCGCACCACATGTTGGACACCCACGGTGCCGACGTTACCTCAGATCCGTCCTGTTGATGAAAGCAGGTTTTAACGCATCAGAACTGCAGGGTTTTGCGGCCTCCGCTGACTCACAGCGTTTACCAGCTTAAAGCCATTAGACGGTTTTATGGAGAAAGATGTGGATGTAATGTGCTTTTGTACCACCAGAGGGAGACATAATATGATGTTTGAGATAAATTAGTGAGACTGATGGGATTGGAACAGAAATTAGGTAAATAATTTACACCTGAATGAGTCACGAGTCAGTTTATTGGCTTGATTAAAATATAAACTAAAAACAAACCAGTGCAAAACTTGTGCTTCAATTAATTCACATTTATTGTCACATACTCTAATCTTTATTTGGTAAATAAATGAGTTACAGATTAGAAATTAAAGTTGGTTGAAGTTACTCCTGATGCCTTAAAGCAGTAAAATGACCGAAATTCTGATGTCATAAGTCGGTTTATTGTTTCTGATTTGTTAAACTAAATCTTGTTTTTAAGCAGATGATATTTTATTCAAGGTATTTTACAGAGGAGGCAGAAAGTAACAGACCTTTAATTAAACGTCTTTAATAAAAAGTTTTAAACTTTGAGCTGAATTTTTTTCTCTTTAGACTTTAGGAAGATGATGGAGGCTTCGGAGGAGAACGGAGACGTTGCTGCGGCGTCCAACACCACAGAAGAAGAAGAAACGCCTCCAGAGGAGAGACGTCATGACGACGTGGACTTAAAGGTGAGACCAGCGTTTGGACTAATGAGACGGAGCGTTTTTAAGTCCGTTTCCAGGGAACAGAGTTTGATGTGACCTTTGCTGAGGCGCATCAGGGCTGGTTCTGCGTCATCACGCGTTCCTCCGTCTCCTTAATGCGACGCAGCAGCGCTGAGTCTTCCTGCTGTTGTGAGGACCGACCTCACCCTCCTGTGTTTCTGCTGCAGAATCTAACGCACCAACATCTGTGTCAGGTGGCTGTTCCTGTGACCTCTGACCTCTCTGACCCCAAACTGATGGCAGCAGGGAGTAATATTCAATATGGCAGCCCTGATGGGTTTTGATCCGGGCTAATTCGTTTGGTTAGCTTCGTGACCCTTGAACTTCTTACTGCTGGGGCCGTGATGCATTCAGAAACAGTTTGAAATTAGAGTTTAGAGAATAATTTGAGATAAAAAACATTTATCTCAAATATTTTTGTTTTATTTTAGCTTCATTATTTTAGTTCTAACAAACTCTGAGTAACAGCAATAATATTCAGCTAACTGGAGTAGCTTAGCTTCATCTAATATGGATGACAGTGATGGCGGCCCCCCGGGTTGTAAAGGTCACACAGACAGTGGGAAGCCTGGAGACGACTGGTGATGACTGGAACGGTGAAGAAATGTGGATTTATAGCTGAAAATGGTTGTTTAATTTTTCTGACATCTAATGTTTCCTTTACAGAATTAGTTTTCATGTTTTTCTTGCTAATACTCAGTAATTCAGTGCAGTGGCTCGTTGTTTTGTTTTTAACATGTAACATTGTTTAATGTTGATTAAATACACTTGGATTGAATACTTCAAAATAATGTTCCACTTTTGGTTGTTTTTGCCATAAAAATCCCATAAAATGTGTTGAACTTTGTGTTTGTAGCAGGACTAAGTGATGGTTTAATGTGTGAATAAATTGTTTTCTCTCTCTGCAGGAAGCAAACAGTAACTCCAACCACACTAGTGAAGATGCGACTGACAGTTCGACGAAGGCAGCAGCAGAGGTCGCCGTGGAAACAGACGAAAGCCAAGGTAAAGGTTATTGTTTTTTTATTTTTCTGCCAAAAACTGGATGACAAAAGTTTGGTGCTTTGGTTTCAACTGGACAGTTTTGTTTACAGAGACTTTATAATTTATTTTATTTGTAGTTTTTGTTTATTTATTTTGGATATTAAAAATGTCTTCCAGTTCTAAATGTTCATTAGAATTTAAAGTTTTAATAATGTGTTTTTTTCATTATTACACTATTACCATGATATTACTGGAAAATGGTCTCAAAACATCAATATTATCGTTTATTGCAGCAACTTCTGGGAGAATTTATTGTCCAGCAAAATGTATAATGCCAGCCTATATGCAAATACAAATATTGATTCAGTAATTGTTTTAATTTATCATCCGGTTATTTGATTTAATATTTACTGTGACAGGCACTGTCATGACATAAGAATTTTAAAAATATGTAAGAAAAATAAAAATGAAAACTGATTTCTCCTTTGTCTCCAGAGGCGACGGTCACTCCCCAGAAACCCAACGGTGGGCCTGTGGTCATCGAAGCCAGCAACAAGAACCTGGCCAGCGAGAAGCTGGAGCGAGTCCGCAAGTGGAGCATCAGCAAATACAAGGTGGGCGGAGCCTAACCCAGCAGCCTCGCTCACGGCTGCCGGATCTGACGGCGCTGTCTCTGCCGCCGCAGTTCACCCGGCAGGCTCTGGCCGAGCGGATGGGCCGCGGCTCCCGGACGGTGGACCTGGACCTGGAGCCGCGCCTGGAGCTGCTCAGAGACGACCGGCAGCGCTACGACCACATGACCAAGCTGGCTCAGACGCTGGCCAATCAGTTCACCCAGTTCTCCGTCACCCAGAAGACGATGGCCAACGCCTTCACTGAGCTCAGCTTCAAAACCAAGAACCTCCACGTGAGTCCTGAGGAAATCCACTGGATCCACAACAAACTGCTGGTTTTCTGCCTGCTTTACTCTTAGGCTGTTTTCACACCCGATAGTCCAGTAGAATCGGCCTGATTTGGGACCAAAAGTGAATCATTTGTTACATTTTCAGCTGGTGTGGTTCTCTTTCACACTGCACCGAGTGAAATAATCCAAACTTACTGAAACGTTTGGATGTCAGTAAGTTCCCCTCCCCGCCTGTGGGGGCGCTGCACCAAGAACTACTGAAGGAAAGGACTCAAAAACCTCTGAAGAAAACACTTGCTATGTTTCTGTTCAACTGTTAAAATGTGTAAAAAGGAAAATCAACCTTTATTGGTGGGGAAACCACGTCAAGCAAACAAAAAAATATTTTTTCGAGTTTTACCATTTCCAGCAACCTTCAAAAACCTTGATGTAACCACAGCTGCTGAGTGAAACTTCCTTCTTCACGAAACGTAAACAAAAATGGACTAGAGTCCAATTTTAGCAGTTGTAGGATTTTGTCTTTTGACTTTGGTTAAAGACACCGAATCATTTCTCCCACTAGCGTTAGACTCGTGTGTTTGGTTGGTTGTATTTACCCAGAATACCATGCGTTGTAGTCTTCTTCCTGCTTTTAGAGCGGTCTCTGGTCCACTTGGCGTTCACAGATAAACTGAAACCGCACCGGAGTTCACTTCAACCAAATAAAGACTGAGATCAAAGTTCACTTTTTTGATAATTCATACCTCCCCAAACAAACCAACTTTCTAGACAAACAAACTAGAGTTCAGTTATATCCTGGTCCAACCCTGGTGTGAATGTCCTGTAATATGTCAGACTTGTTTGTTTCATTTTGTATCATATCAGACGTCGTATCATCCTATCGTGACCGCAGGTGGAGTTTGACATGAACGCTGAGGCTCAGAGGTTTCTGTCGAAGAGCACAGAGACCCTGCAGTCGGCCATCACCGCCTTCACCTTCGACATGAACACCCTGGTGAACAAAACCATCGAGGACACCATGATCAACGCCAAGCAGTACGAGGCTGCCAGGTGGGTGGAGCGCATAACTCCACAGAGCTGCAGGGGGCGCTGCAGGGTTGAAAACTCTGGTAACAGGTCTTCATGTTTACCCCTCTGGTGTCCAGGATCGAGTATGATGCGTACCGAGTGGACCTGGAGGAGCTGAACATGGGCCCACGGGACGCCACCACCCTGCCTAAGCTGGAGCAGGCCCAGAAAACCTTCCAGGGCCAGAGGGAGCGGTACGAGAAAGTCCGGGACGACCTGTCCGTCAAAGTCAAGCTGCTGGAGGAGAACAGGGTGAGACGGAGCGCAAGGTTCTGTTTATGATACAAGTTACACAACCAACAACCCATAACTTTAAAGGAGACCCGTTATGTTTCCTTGAACAGGTTGTATAAAATCAGTTCGTTGCTTCTTTTTTTTTTATATATTATGTTTATTAGATATTTTAAAAATTTATACAGAAAAGAAAAAGAACAATAACAGGACAAAACTTATGCAGCACAGATACAGAAAGCAAAAACAGGAGGCATGTACATAAATTACAGCAATTATATGAGAAAAGTAACCAATTTATATATAAACTGAAAGTCTTACATCATTCGGGTTCACATTATTGGTCTTTTCATTGAAATATTCAAGAACACGTTCCCATCTTTTTAAAAAAAGCATAGAGTTTCCCATTCAGACAGAATCTCAATCTTTCTCTGTTCGTTACTTTTTTTTTTTGCACAATATAATTTTTAGATGAAATTTCATTCTGCTCAGTTCTGCCTGTGTTGAGCAGAATGAGCTGTTTCAGTGCTCTGTCACTTTAAATCCAAATGAGTTGCTGCTGGCCACGCCCCCCCAACTGAACGTTTACACTCACACGTGAAAATGGCTACAAACAGATGCGCAATTATAAAACTTTACAACTTTGAAAAGCATTAGTAGAGCCTGCTGCACAACAAACAAGAATGCAGGAAGTGGTTTCTGGATGGTAAGTTAACAACAAAACACTTGTCTTTTCCAGCAGCCATTGTACAGCAATAAAACCAGCTGCCCAAACGTGCTGTAGCTCAGCTTGGGTTGCTAGGTGACGAGCGAAATTCCGGAGGTTGCTAGGTAACAGGCTTGGGTTGCTAGATGACGTTACATTCCGAAAGTTGTTGAAACTGCTAATTTTTCAGACACTAAAAAACATTACCTTATTCCCAAAAATGATTGGATGTTTTTTTTTTAATACTTGTCTGCTTTTAGAATCAGTAGAGACTCAAATGGAAGCACAAAAACGTGCAAATTTTGCATAACGGGATCCGTTTAAAGACAGAACAGCAGCTGATTAACCGTGGCTTCGCTCTCTGCCTGCAGGTGAAAGTCCTCCACAACCAGCTGTGGCTGCTCCACAGCGCCGTCGCTGCTCACTGCTTGTCATGTCACAGTTTCCTGGAGAAAAACATGCAGCAGGCCGTTGAACACCTAAGCGTCGCCAGCGCTGACGCCCCCTCCTGGCTGGAGGAGAGCTGACGAGCATCGGGATCAGTTTGAGTGACTTTAAGATGCGTTTGAAAGGTTTCTGTTCGCTTTATGCTCTAAAAGCTGGGAGTTAGAAGGACAGTAATTTATTTTGGGTGATGAAAGGGACATTTGGGTTTGATATGAAGTTGTTCTGAAATTATTATTGTTCAAAAATTGAATTTTCTGTTTTTGAATCACATATTTAATTGAAAGAAAACCAACAAACCCTCTTTGTTTCCTCGATGGCCTGGATTCAAGGCGTTGTTTGGTAAATCCGTTAAATCCTTTGAGAGGCATTAAGCTTCTCTTTGAACTCTGAAAATCTGCTGCCGCTGCAGTCAGAAAGTCACAAAAGGTGCCTGAACGCCGTGTCTGGAAAACAACTTCCGAGTGGATTAAGGATCTCAGTCCTCAGCTCACTAAAACCTCATACCTCTGTTTGCATTTCCTTTATTAGAAAACTAAACACTCAGGCAGCTGTCTGACTTTACAAGCTGGAAAACATCTTTTCTAATACATTTACTTTATCCACCTCAGGAAAATCATTTTTAAGAGCTGAACCCAAATTCAGATGAGAAGCATGAGGTTTTAAAGTTTATAAAGATTCAGTAAAATATTAACAAACCTCCATTCTGACTCCAGACAGCTGAGGGAACGACGATCTGTCTTGTTCCCAGCAGCAGATTCAGCTTCAACACCTTTACCAGCTTTAAGGGACCAGTAGTTTGGATCAAGCCATATCTCAGATGCTGAGGTTTATTTTGAACCTGAGTGTCGGTAGCACTCGTTTTGGTGAACCAAAGACTGAAATTTATTTTGTATTCATGTTGATGATGATGTCTTTTTCTTTGTTAAACTTTAGCTTTATATTTGATGTGATTAACAACCAATTAGCTGTTCTGTTGGTCGCATAACAGAAAAATCTGCAATTCTTTAATTTCTTTCTTCTTCTATCAGTGAAATTAAATGTTGCTGGAAATCTTCCAATGATGGTTTAATCTTGAACTAAATATTTGTGTTTGTTCACTTCCTTAAAGATGGTGGGATGAAAATGCTATTTCCTTCAAGTGTTGTTTCATTCTTAGGCCAAACATTTTTCTATTCATTTAGTGACTCTTCAAACACAACTTTAATTCCATGAGACTTTGTGATTTATTTTGTCCTTATTTATCAGGTTTAATAATAAACTAATACAACTTATTTTCCACAAGCCACAAAGGGAAACAGAAGATCACCGTATGCTGATGATGTTAAAGTCTTTGTAGCTTTGCGTTAACAGCAGGTTGAGCCGTTTTAAAGACAATTCAGTAACATTTTTCTCTCTAGTAACAGTCTACTGTATATAACACCAACTAACTAAATATGGGGAAGTTTATACTTTATCTTTCCTTAGCGGCAGTTAAAGACGCCTTCGCTGGATGGAGACTCTTCTATGTTCTCAATGATTTATGAGAAACGTGGCCGGATCGCTGCAAACGTGGAAAACTTTAGACAATGTGGATGCTGCGATGCCTTCAGTTCTCACCAAACTGTGCTGCTTTGTTTGTGGCAGATACAACCGACCCAAACCGCACCGTTCTGCTCCTCCTTCAGTTGTAGGTCATTAGGTCAAGGGTTCAGTTTGGGGGAAGCTGTTTTTGTCACACAACAGGGTCCATTGATTGGAGGACAAAGAAAAAGTTGCTGATTGCGACAAAGGCAACAGATAGTCGTCACACTAGTATGACGAAACGTTAATCGTTTGGGTTTAATTGCACCTGCCCAGTGAGAGTCAAACTGGAATGTTCTGGACCATAAAATAGCCGACCAAACCAGTCCGTACCAGACCGCTCAATGGAAACGAGGCAACTGTGCTTTCATATCCAAAATGAAGCCGCAAATTCAAGAAAATCAAACCTCCCTAAGGAAGGTTTGTTAAAAGTCTTGTGGATCTCTAACGCTCCATAAAACATAATTATGTCCCCAATATGTCCTTAACATTCTCACAAACACCCACCAAACTCCTCTGAGGCTCCTGAGTATCTCTAATGGTCAGCTACCTCGCACCAAGAGATCTCCTTAATAATGAATCCTTAGTATTTTCTTATAATCCCCACAAAATCTCCACCAAGACTCTGCAAAGACCGACCCTGTTTTAATGTTTTCATCTCAGCTTGGTCTTCATCCAGTTTCCAGCTTTTTCTTAAATTCTAACATTCCAGATTCTTTACAGCTTTCTGCACTTTGTTCAGTTTAATCTGTACTCCAAAGTAAAATCCCAGTTTATTTCCAGGCTGTCATTGTTGGAGGGAATAAGTGAAGTATTTGATTCATTAGAAGATTTCAGAGCGATTATCTGAGATATTCTTCAACACCAAATCTTTAAGTTGGGAGCAAATATGGACCAAAATGTCTCTTGAATGACAAGATTATTGATTTATGTTAAAGATTTAATGAGTTATTTTGTTTACTAAAGTCAAACCTTTATGTGCTTTAAGTGTTTCTTATGACTTTTCTGTTCTGTTTGCTCTTGAATCTATGAATGTATTTCTTTTTTTCTGTCCTTCACCTCGAAAATAAGACAAACTATGCAAATACTGTGGATCCTTGTGTGCAATAAAGTCCTGACTTTAGTTATGTTTAAGCTGCCAATATAACAAACAGCAGCCTTGAATAAATGACACGTTTATGGGAAAGATTTGTTTTAAGGTTTTAATTTTAGAATGCGACAGGAAACCTTCCAGATTTAAACTGTTATATTTTCAGGTGATAAAATCTTTATTTTTTGACTCCCAAACTATTATTTTGATGTTTGACTTAATCAGTTTATATTCTTGTTTCGGTATTATTTAATTTTGAATTGAAGTGGGATTGTTTTTCTTTTTTGTGACCTAAACTTCATAAAAGTTCATTATAAAGTAAAATGACATTTTCATAAGATTAAGTCAAAAGTATGTTGGAATCTGCTGGAAATTAATCAAGATAAATCAACATTCTTTGAGCAAAGGGTGAAAACTTTTTACCTTTTCTTCAAATCTGCTTATTAAAACACATAGTAAGTAGTTAATGCAGCATTATTTCCTCAGTTTCTTTGACTTTTATATTTCTCAGCTGTTTCCACCAGGCTGTTTACTGTTTGGGATTTTTCTCATCCAGGTAAAGTCCTGGATTTTTTTCCCAGTTTTCCTGCATCAATAGCAGGGTTGGTGGTTTCCTGGGGTTTCTCCTTTAGAGTCAGGATGTGTCAGCGTTTCAGCTACTCGCATCAAACAAATTATCATGACAACCCTTATCTAGAAAGATTCAGAGTTAGAGGTTAAAGTCTGGAAAATGTTTACGTTTTTTTTTGGCTATTATTGATAGAAAGTTGTGTGTTTAGCCTGTAAAATACACCAACAAATTACTGACAACACTTTTCTGTTGGATTTTCTGTTATTTTAACATTGATTTGTTCAACTGATTGGTTTTTAGGTACTTTCTACTCTCCCTTAGTTTTGATTTCACCTTCCTCCTCTTTTTCTTTCACTTTTAAAGTCAAGAGACTCTCTGTGAAGAAAACTTTAAGGTGTTTACAGGAAAAGGGGAAACTACTTTCTAAAATAATCCTTACATTTTGGACCTTTGAAATGCTTTGGATCAGGCATTTTTAATTTCTGCATTAGTTTATCCGTTTTAAAGATGTGAATATATTTTAAAACATGTGAAGTTTGAATCATGTTTTGCTTTAACATGATTTCCACTCACTAGGTGATAAAATGACCGACTTTAAATTAAATGTACTTGCAGAGGTGTGGTTTACCTGAAAAATGCTTCACAGTTTTGTGGATCTGAAAATAATTTTGTTTTGTGACTCTTATCTGCGAATCAAAAATAACTTTCAAGATCTTTTTTTTTTGCAACTATTTAAGGTTTAATGTCAATTTTGTGAACATTATGTTCTTTAAACAGGGTGTTGGTAGTCAAGTGGTTCTAAAAATCTAATGTAGGCTTTATAAGTACATTTTAATAAAAGTGACGAAAATATGTTTAAATATGTGTCCATCAATCCGTTGTCTAAACCCACCTGTCCTATCTGGGTCACCTTGGGGCGTCACAGCGAGGAAACGGGGTTCCTGTAAACGTAGACTGGATTTCAAAATGGCGGCACCCATAGCCATTGTTTACGGTACTTCTTACGAACATTGTTTTAAGCTTTACTTTCCACAAGCTAACACCACTTCAAGTTTCTTGAGTTTAGTTGTGTATGAGCTACATATACCATTGATTTTAAACGCATTCTTACGTGTGTGTCTTGTAACAAAAAAACAAATTCTTCGGCGCGGCCATATTGAAACGGAAGTTAGCTTTAAGCTAGTTTACAGTTAGCGCATTGAAACGGGCACGAGGGGGCGCACGAAACACGATGCAGGCCGAGCTTACATTATTATTCAATTCCTGCTCCATGTTTTCCATGAAAAAACATCTAATTATAATTATAAACCACAAATAATCACACAGTCATCTTTCTTTCATTGTTTTAAGGCTTGGATAAAAGGGGATTCCTATGAGTCATCACTGTAATCAGCAAAGCAGAATCTAAAAATAAAACAGCTTATATTGATGGGTTTTTAAATGTTCATCAAAAACAGCAAAACAAAAAATGCCTTTGAATTATATCAGTTTGTTTTAATTTAATTCAGGGTTTAAACAATAAAATGACATCAGTGTGCCGTAGAGTTTGTCTTCCTTTATACGGGAGATGAATGCAGTGATATTTATGTAAGGGTTTGGTCTGTTTGAGCCTGTGCTGCTTTAGAAACACACGATTATCCACCTGGCAACAACAAGAGGCTCTACTGTTTGTCAGTTTGAGTCTGTGAATGCTCTGCATGCAGGCTCATTTCCTTCAACAGCTTAATCTGAGAATGGAGCTTTACAAAGAGCGCCTCATTATAGAGAAAGTTCTGTTCAAAGTGACTAAATGGACTCAAAGAGAAAGAGTTTATGAAGCTGCCAAGACTGTTAAAGCTTAAAATGTATTTGTTGTTTTTTAACCATTACTTGTTTTACATTAATGTGCCAAGCTTTTAGACAAACAGATAGCTAATACCACGTTGTTCTGAGCTGAGATGGCTCAAAAAAGTAGAAAGTACTCCTGAATCAGTGAATCTGCTCACACTGAGCCAGGCTCTGGTTCTGTTGGGAGTTTCTTCCTGTTTAAAGGAAAGTTTTCCTTTATGCTGTCACTACATGCATATCACTATGAGGATACTGTGGTGAAAAATACTTTTAGAAGTACTTTTACTGCACTCTACTTTTGACTTTTACTTTAGTAATATGTAGTTTCTTAATTTAGTTCCTAAAACACCAACATTTGCATTTTCTTCATTAACTGTTGTGTTTAACATCTTAATACTTAATTTTCTTCACTTTCTGTTGATTATAAACACATTTGTTTTTTGTTTATATGTTTTCTTCTAGGAACGAAGCTTATCTGGACCGAACACCCACGGGTGGGCGGGTCCGATAGAGCTAGAGAGAGAGAGCGGGGGAGAGAGAGAGCGCGGGGGTTCCCTCCACCTGAGTCAGCGCGCATGCGTGATTCCCGCCGCTGTCAGCTTTTCCCCCGCACGCGCTGGCAGGTCGGACTCAGACCGTTGGAGACTTTGGCAGAAAAACACGGACCGTGGATCCGGGAATCGGTGTTTCTTCCCTGTTTCTGGCTCGTTTGAAGGATTAAAACCGGGAGACATTCATTCCGGTAGGTTTATTTTGTGTTTTAACGTCTGTTTTTAAACGCTTTACATTTGATATGTTATTTAAAAACACTGATGTTTGGTGACACTGAGGAAGTGTGCAGGTGTATAACTTCATATTTGATGAATTGCTAGCTTATTTGACAACAGTAACCGTAATTTATGAAACATATACTTTATGTTTTTAAACACCTTCGAGTTTGTATTTTAGTCTAACTTTAATAAAAAATAATAATAATCAGCTTCTTTTTGTATTTTCCCTTTATCGTCACTTCCTATCAGTTTTGTGTTGCATGTCATCGTGATGACGTCATTATAGAGCCACTACATAGACTTCTACATTATTACAGCTTAATGACAGAGGCGTCTTTAGGATCCTGAACCTCTGGGGCCGAAGCCCAGCTTGGACATAATATTCAGTTTATTTGTTGCTGAAATAGTAGCTGTACTATGTTTTGTTTGGGATTTTTAATGTGAGTTCAACAAAAGTTAGTGCAATCTGTTTTCTTTTTGCTATATTATTAGCAGGTTGGTTACAACACTAAAATTGTAAAACTTTGACATTGATGACAAATAAATTAGATTCTGACAATAGTTTGTATGGAGCTAAATTGGGGCCTCAAAGGTTGTTCCAAAAAAGAAAGAAGGAAACTAATTTTGAAACTTAAAAACAACTATTTAGTCTGAAAAGTGGTTTGAATTTCAGAGTTCTAATTGTTTAAGCTTTAAAGCTTAAAGCTTAAACACCAATTGTTTAAACCAATAAACGTTTGGCCAAGGAGGTTGCAAACTTTCAAAGTAAAAGTCTTTATCTATCCATCCATCCATCCATCCAGTCCATCCAGACTAATCACTGATTGATTGTTGCTCTAGTGATAAACCAAATCATTCTTGTAGAAAGTGTTGCTGCCATCCCATGGTCACCAGTTTGTGTCCAGTTCTCCTCCCAGTCCTCCCAGTAAGCTCCTTGCCTGGCTCAGCGCTCCAGCTTGACCCCCTGACCCTCCTGTGACCGCGGCGACAACACTGAAGGGGAGTGGGGGGGGTGACATTTTAGAAATGCGATGCTGTTTGAGGGTGTCTGTCCCCGTTGCCATGGTAACCCCAGAGACCAGCGGATGCTCAGCCAGCTCCTTTTGCTTGGCAGTAATCATCCTGTTTCCCTCCGTCGCAGAACAGAGCAGAGAAAACGACTTAGCGGGGATTTGCTTTCGTTTAGCTGTTTTTCTATTATCAGAGTCCCATGATGCCGTTCAGCAGGCGGCTTGGATGTTTGCCTGGTTCCTGTCCAGTTGGGGGGTCCAGGTTCAACCCAGAGCTTCTTAAACACGTGCCTTTGGTGCTGGTTGGCCGTGAAACGAGGCAGATGCTTTCTCCTCCTCCTCAGGGAGTTTACCTGCTGCTGTGGAGAAGTTTGGATGTTTGTCAGAGAGTTTGCTGCTTACAGCAGAACTCCATGTTGATGTTTTCCTTCTTTAAGGAAGTGAGAGAGCGTTATTCTTAATTTATGGGTTGTTTTTTGATGGTTTTCTCTGTGTTTGGACTCTTTCTTCACCAATAAATAAAATGTGGATGTTTGTTTGTGGAAATAATCACACTGCTGATGAAAATAATAATTAGATAATTAGGTGTTAAACTTTGGCGATAAGTTGTTTTAATAAATCACAGGTTTATTTGCCTTCTCACCTTCTTGGCCCATTCAGACGATATTTGTTGGTACTTTAGTTGGTTTTTGGATGGTAAAATGTCATTTATTCACATATTGCTTTATAAGTAGATAGATTTATGATTGGTATTATTGTATTTATTAATTAGATTACTCTGAAAGGGATTTATTTCATTGCCAGCAGGTGCAGAGTTAATTTTTGATTTTGTGTTTCCTGTTTGTATTGTTGGATTCTTAATTTTTTTACATATTCTCTTCAACATTTCTTTAGAAGCTTTATTTGTTTAAATGTTGTGGATAAATATATTAAGTATTTCTTGGATGATTCTGTTAACGCTAAGTTTGTTTTTTTTCTGGCTAATCATGTTTTATTGTAGATTCTATAGTATTTATAGATAATTTGTGAATAGTCATGAGCAACAGCTGTATAAATACTTGCCTGTATTTCTTTTAGGGCTGCAGCTACTGATTATTATAGTAATTTATTATCCACATTTTAAAAAAATTTCACTTTCTATATATTATTACAGAATTAGAACCAGGTGAAGCAAAAATTAAAACTTTTTTGAGTTCTGGGTTCAACGTATTTATAGACCAAGAGGCTTTTTAATCTTATGCAAAATATTCATATTTGCTGTATAGTTTTGACTTCAATACTGCTCTGATTCTGCAATAGTGACTAGTTAACTATACTGTAAATGCACCAGGATTAACCAAAAGACTATTTTTCATTTGGCAATGCTCAATTTGTCCTGCTAAAAAACAGTCAAAGGCAAACAAAGTTAAAATGACTTAACTACTCTAATGTTGTTAATTAATACAAACAATAAATACAAAACAAGGAAACTACAACACATGTATCATAAAATGTTAAAGAAGTAATTAAAACTGGTGACCAGAAAATATGCAAGTGAATTTTTTGCAGGTTTCTGGAAAAAATAAATCTTATTTACATCTGCTCATGATAAAAAGAAAAAAATCTGTGCTATGAATTCAATGTCTAAAAAGGTCTTCTGCACCATTAGTTTACACTGCATTTAAGTGTTTATATTTAAATATTCCCACCAATCGAGGAAGATTGTGATTAATTTCTGGGCTTTAAATCCGTCCCTTCACATCTCTGAACCGTTTCTGCAGCGCTCCGTTTCCCCGTTTGGAAATCTGTCACAAAAAAATGTGGGAGCGGTAATCTGTCAGACTGCTGAGCAACAGGCAGCCGCCATAAAAACCTAAAGAAAATTTAAAGAGATGTTAAAGCTCGTTATGACTCAGTGTCTGAAAAAAAAAAGATTTTTTTTGCTTCCCTTCCTACAAACATACTAAAAATTTTGAGAAAAATGTAAAATCGAAAATAATTATCGGTTCAAAGCTTGAAAATGTAGTAAAACAAAACCAAAAAGCAGTTATTGGCACTTATTGTACGCACTGAAAGAAAAATGTTCATTCACAGGATTAATTTACAGAAGAACTGAACGTTCCCATTTGTAAAATCTTGTAAAAAGGTTCATTTATCATTTATTAGTTGCATAAAAGATTTGTCTTTTATCTGAATTGTTTCTATTCATCTGCAGGTTAGGAATACATTAAAGATGAAATAAAACCACCAATAACAACATATTCCTCCCAAAAATGTGTTCCGTCTTAAAACCTTTTAATCATTTTGCATCAATTTATCATTGGAAACATGTATTATTATGTTATTTTTGTTTTTTAATCCAGAGCTGAGGTTCACCAAGGCTTTGGCCAGCTGTTTTTGGAACAACGTGTAACTTTCCATACACATTTTACAACAATTATTAACTTTTCTTTCATGCATATAAGCTGCAACGTCCTGCAGAGAAGTGTTAGAACCGAACAGAGATTATTATGTTTGACTCCAGATAATAGAATAAAGCTGTTTGCCTCTGATCCGTTTGAGTTTTTCACTTTTAATTTATCAGCAGCACAGGGAAACCTCGTGTTCACGTCATTTCCAGATGATCTGCTTGTATTTGAATAACCCCACAGATCAGATTGTCTCTCTGACTGCGTTACGGTGGATCACATAATGACTTGTGTGCTTTTCTTCGTCCTCCTTTGTGCCACACAGAAGAGGTCAGATGAATCTGAAGTGTCAATATTTGTCCTTGTTTTGTTTTTCAAACAGGTTTCTACGAACCGTGTTTGTTTTGCCGTACACGTTCACATCCCTGAGGAGTGGTGACCAAACTCAGAGCTCACATTGTTATCGTTTTATTCAGCTAATATTGCAGCTGCATGAACAAATACAGGATTTAACCTCTACCAGCCTCTAACATGGCATATTAGGGACACTGCAGATAAAAACAGAGTTTCTAGAATAACAAAGACATTTCTGAGCTTGAAAAGTTGAAAATTGGCTAGAAAAACTCAGAAAATTTTTGATAAATCTCAGACATTTTGTAGAATAAAACATGGAATTTTTGAGCTTCAAAATTTTAAAAAATTTACTAGAAAAAACAGGTAAATTTCTGAGTTTAAAAGGTCAAAAATTTGCCAGGAAAAAAATCAGAAATTTTGAGATTATTATCAGAAATTGTTAGTAAGACCCTAAGAAAATTTTGAGTTTAAAAAGTTGAAAATTTTCCAGAAAAAAGTAGAACAACTGCGACAGACCGGTGACCTGTCCAGGGTGACCCCGCCTCGCGCCTGGAACGTAGCTGGAGAGGCACCAGCAGCCCTCCTGACCCCACTAGGGACATGCGTGCTAGAAAATGGATGGATGGACGGATAAAATAAATCAATTTGAGGTTAATCCCAAAAATTCTTGAGAAAAAAACAAAACAATTACATTTCTGAGTTTGTAAAGTTGAAAATTAAGGGTTTTTTTTAAAGTAAATCACTTTGAGCTGCCTTGTTGCTTTAAAATAAACTTGACTCGTGATCAAAATATGTCAGATTCTCCGACACAAAACGAGTTTGGACTTTTAAACTCCAGTTAAATTTTATCCCGAGCTCTCTGCATATTATTTACTAACACGCTGTGAGTGCACTCAGTCGGTGCTCATGTGACGAAGAGGAGGAGGAGGAAGGGGTCGGTCACTCATTCACCCTTCCTGCCTCCTTCGCCATCGAGGTCGCTGCTGCAGGAATGTGGAGCGAGCGACGGACGGATGCGTGGATCATAACTGGGTCGGTTGAAGTGAGGTTTTGTTTTCTGAATGAGCGCGCTTCACTGGCCCAGCATGCCTCTGGGGCTGAGGCCACCAGCACTGGGTGGTGACCAGTTTGTGAAACAGAGCTGCAGAAATTTGAATCTTTGACATTTAGATCAGGAGTCTGAGGAGTTTGGATAGATATTGTTTTTTCACTTGTGATCTTTTGTTGTTTTTTCTACGTCTTTTGGCCGCCATATTATGTCCGTAATATTTGGCTTCATGTCTTTTTGTTTCAGTAAATTTTTTATTCCTTCCTTTGATCTTGAGTTAATTTCTTATAATTTTGTGTGTCTCTGTAGTTGTGCATCATATTGTGATGGTTTATTTATCTACTTTTTCCTTTTTCTCACATAATCATTTAGTAGCTGCTTTGTTTTTATTTTCATGACTCTCTGATTATTTTAGTAATTAATCAATCGATTATTGTGACGATTAATTGATTAATCAACTAAAAATAACTTGCCACATTCTAAAGATCTTTTATTTAACTACATAAGATTTTTTCTTAACAGTTTTTTGTGTGCGTCTCTTTGCAGTAACATGCACTAATGGTGGCTTGTGAATTTTTATGTTATATTTGGTTTTCTTATGTTTTGTGGGGTTTTCTGTTTATATCTTTTGTGCTTTTTTGCATTTTTTACCCTGACCGTTTCAATATTTTGTGTTTATTTGGATGTTGACTAAAATAAATGCAACTCTGGATGGTAATGGTAGTTGTGAGGCTGCAGAAAATGATCAAAATGATGTTTCTGAAAATGTGTACCTTGTTTATTTTCAAAATTTGAGGCCCAAACTGATGATTTTCCCGGGTCAGCGTCTTCGCTGCCCAGCTGTAAACCTTTATTCTGCTTCCCTTTGAAGACAGGCGGGTGAAAGATGTGAGGAAAAAGACGGAGGCAGCTGTGATGTCAGCGTAGCTTTCACACACACACACACACATATGCTAACTGTGACCCTGTTTTTGTTGTGCGCCACATAAACAAACTGTCATTGTTTGCTACGCGGTCCGTTTCCACGGCAATCAGCGGGTCAATGACCGGCAACACATGGCATCCCTGGCATCTCCTGCACTCTGGACCACCAGCATTATGATACAGAATATCAATCAGTGATGGTTAACTGATAACATTTTATAGTGATGGAAGTGAAACGATCAGAGGGAAAAGCTCAGGTTGAGCCGTCTGGAGGTGAACTTGGTGAGGGTTGAAGGTAGAAATGGAGACGGTTGCTGTGACAGAGGAAGGATGTAAAATATGGAGGCTGATGCTTCGCTGTTGAGCTGCCAAAAACAGAATGAGCCATTTTATAAAAAAGAAACAGCACAACTTTATAGTCTGAAAACATTTTGATTTTAAGCTTCTTTATTTTCCCTTTTCTGAAAAGAAAATGATATGAAGTGAAAAATTAGTTGCATCCTGATATCTGGGAAAGCAAACTCTGTGTGCCAATACAATATGGCCACATATTTGCTTTAAAACGATTCCTTATCGTTTATTTTCTAATAAAAAAAAGTAGTTTAACCTATGAATGAACGTCCTGCCATCATGTTTAAATCCCAACAGGAAGTAGTGGTTTTGATTTACTGATTAGTTTTAGTTTTGAGCTACACTGCCCCCTAGGGGTTTGGCATGTTTAATACAACTTTCAGCGTCGGGTTTGTGTGGATTTATATGGATGAAAACTTTTGTGAAAACTATCCCATGTGACGATACCATTTTCTTTTTTTAGGAAAAGTTTTCAGATAGTAACTTATCTTTACATTTTTTTCTTATTTCCAGGTAAAGGCGACTCATAGCTGTGGTGAAAATGGTCAATTAGAGGACAGAGAATTAGTAAAAAAGTAACCAAAGTCCAAAAATAACACTTTGTTAGGTTCAGGAAGGAATGTGGATGTTAAAATAACAGCAGGAGCAAGCAGCAGCAGCTGGGTCGGGTCGCTGGTTCTCACACACTGGGTGGTTCCGGTTGTTAGCACGATTGAGCAGAAAATTTGATGGAAGGATTCAGGCAATCAGAGATGTGAGATTAGCTTATGTAACGTCGCTGTCGTCTTTAATTCATCAGCAGGAAGTGGAAATATTTGTTGACGTGAATCCAGAACTTCACACGGTGATTTCCTCCCTTAGTGAGCATTAAATTATTAAACCCTGCAGGAAGGTAGCCATATTTGGGCTTCCTGTCACAACACTGCAGCCGTTCGGTGGAGTGAACGAGGCAGCTGATACTGGAAACTTTACATCACTGCTGAGATCGGGTCTTCATTAACCTTTGAGCAGCAGGAGGATTGATGAGAAAAACCTCAAATCAGAGGAGAAAAGGAGTTTTCACCAGTAGAAAAACAAGATTTAAAAAGAAAATAATTAAAGCTGCAAAAAATACAAGTTTAATTTGGTTAAATTTAACTACATGATTACAAACAGACATTAATATGGAAAAAAAATCATCCATCTATAAGTCCGTCTTTTTGTAGATTCTGTATTCATATCCTGACCTCTACATTTTTAATTTATAGTGATTTTTTTATATTTATTGATTTAAAATGGGAAAATACTGAATATCCTGGGGATTTGAGTCCAGAATGACTGAAAATCTGCAGAAAAAATGTCTAGAAACTCGTCACCAGTTTAACAGGATTAAAAAAGAAATCAATAATATAAAATTGAGATAAAATTGTTCTAGTAGATTCATCCAAACAGCAATAAAGTTTCTAAACGTAGCAGCGTCACTCTGGCGTTTGCTTCCAAATTTTAAAAGGGCTATTTAAGACCTAAGCACCAAACTAAAAACTTTTATCATCCAGCTTTTACTAGCAAAATAATAACTATAGATCATTCAAATTGAAATGATTGTGTTTGCTTTAATTTATCATGTGATTAATTGATTTATTGATTATTGCGACCGTACTAACACAAATACCGTCAGATGTCTTCAACATCCAAATGTTCATTGAAATTGTTTTCTACTTGTGTTTATTTTTGTTTCTCTTCAACTTTTCTTTCCAGGCTGCTGATCTTCACCCGCTGATGTTTCGAATGACTCTTCTCCACTGTTACCATGGTTACCCGTGATCCTGGTGACCCTTCAGTCTGCTCCCGTCCAATCAGACGTGGCGATGCACGTCATGGGCAGCGTCTCCCCGGCCAACGACATCCAGGGGTTTTCCTTCCAGGAGGACGCAGCCGTTGCTGAGGCCATGTCTCCGCCGTCCGCGCTCAGATTTTCACACAACAGTAAAAATGGAACCCAACTCGTAGAAAACCTTCCTCCTCCTCCTCCTCCTGCTCCTCTTCCTCCGCCGCCGCCGCCACCTCCTCCTCCTCTGCTGCCTGCAGATAATCCAGGTGGGATGAAGAAGAAGAAGAGGGTGAGGAGTTTCTTCTGGAAAACGATTCCAGCGGAGCAGGTAGACTGTAAAACACAACCAGTGGACTTTACTTCAAAATTTACGCAAAATTATGTTATGCAACACATAAAAACAAATGAAGTTGTTCAATTTATGTATTACAAACCTAAAATAATGAGATAAGTTTTGTTTTTTGTACATGAACCGAATAGCAAAGACATCTTGACACTATGAGTTGTATTCAAAGAAGCTGTTTGATTAAAGCTTTTTCATTTTAAACTGATTACATTAAAGCTTCAGCATGTAGCTTTTATAAAGAATGTTTTTTCTTATTTGTTAAAACTGTCACCATGTTGTGACAGTTTGTTATAAGACAGATAATTTCTGAAAAGATCGATCTCCTTGTCTCTGGGCTACTATTTCTGTCTGAAGAAACACACAAAAACAACCATTCAGATCCAAAAGGTGCTGTCAATCAACCTCATGTACTTGCTACTAAATGTGCTAATGGCAGAGAAACAACTTACTGTTACAGGATAGCCGTTTATCTGCTGTTAACCGCTAACCCTTTATAATCTAAAATCCTCACCACTTTCAAATACTAAACTTTTTAACATAACATAACATAACCAGACATTTTTTAGCCATCAGTTCACGCCGCCTGTTAAAGATGAGTGCAAACAATAAGTTGATGAGAACTTATGCTTGAGAACAAACAGTTGAATCTTTGCTTCAGGTCAAAGGTCACGCCAACCTCTGGACTCAGGGTCCAGTCCAGCAGGATTTCCAGATTGATGTCCAGAAAATCGAGGAGCTTTTCACGCAGAGCGACGGCCCGCCGGTTTCCACGCCAACCAGAGGAGGAAAAACCCGGGTGTCGTTCAGGGAGGCCAAAGACGAGGTTCTGGTCCTGGTTCTGGTTCTGATGCCTGACACTTTGGACCCAGACTCTGACCATCTCTGTGTTTACACCAGGTCTCCATCCTCGACTCGAAGCGAGGGCTGAACATCGCAATCTTCCTCAAACAGTTCAAAAGGTAAATAAATGGAAATATTTATTTTTAATTAGTGGAGAAACTCAATTATAAATTATAATCAAGTTGATGTCAGGTTCTGTAATACATAGTTCTCAAGTTCCAGGAACTTTGTAATTGACAGCCATATTGGTAGGCAGTTGCTATGACAACAGTAAACAAGCCGCCAGCTTAATTAGTCGATACAATGTCGTCATTGTTTGACATCCGGTACCAAATAGTTAATTAAAAGTCCTTCCTGGCCCTTTTGCCTGTTTTCCCTGTCTAAGCTGAGAAACTAATATTTCTTGAAACTTATTTTGGTCACAGAGCCTTTATAATCCATTTTAGTCACTGTTGTTTCAGTTTTTTTTCTTTATTTATTTTGGATATTTTAAATGTTTTCAAGTTCCAGTGTTAAATGTTCTTTAGAAATTTAAGTTTTTTTATCTTGTACTCACATTAATATGACATTATTATCATTATTTTAGTTGAAAATGATCTCAAAATTACAATATTATTGTATATCGCAATAATTTCTGGGACAGTTTATCATCCAACAAAATTCATTATCATTACAGGCCTGGTTGATGCTGACATTACATAACATCTGTGCTGCTACATGTTAGCATTGAGATGCTAATCATAGCTAGAATAGCATCGCTAATAGGCTAACTCCTGTTAACACAACTTGTAAACAAACACACCAGAACATATGAGGGAGGCGCTCTGACTATAAATTATTTTACACTGATATAGTCATATTAACCTGTGCAAAAATTTTAATTCATCTTCATTTCTTCTATTTAACTCCAGATGAACTTGTTTTAAATCTGAGTTTGGTTTATTTTTATTTTTTACAACTGATTAACACTGACCAAAGTGTCATTTTAACACATTCGGAGTGTAATTTAGCTGTTAATTAGATAAAGCATTTTCCCCTGCAGGTCCAATCAGACGCTGGTGGATGAGATTCGCCATGGCAACAGTGAATCATTTGGGGCGGAGCCTCTGAGAGAGCTGCTGAAGCTGCTTCCAGAAAAAGACGAGGTGAAATATTTCATCTGACGTCTGAAGCACAAACATCCTCACTTACAGAGAGAAATATAAGTTTTATAATATAAGTTTTACTTATTCATAAACGTATATTTGTTTTGATAAAACTCTGCTTTTGTTCCTCTGAAGGTGAAGAAGCTGAAGGCGTACCGAGGCGACGTCTCCAAGCTCTCATTGGCCGATTCCTTCATTTATCTGCTGACTCACCTGCCCAGGTGAGCTCACTACTTTATCAAAACAGTTCACAAACTCAGAACTAGCTAAACATTTTAGCTAAACATTTAAATAAGATGTTTTTTTAAGTTGTTGCTAGTAATCAGATTAAATAATAAAGCAAAAAAACAAACAAACTGCTTCAGTCAGCAAACTAATCACTAATCACAAAACGTTACTAAGTATTTTTGGTCTAGTTCCTATTGCAAATATGTTAGTTCAATTAAAATAAAACAAAACAAACTTATAAGTAACTTTTCAGCAACACACAGAAACTTGTTTTAAGTGAACAATTCCTTAATGATGAAAAAGTACTAAATAGCAGATTATTTCACTTGCAACATGGGAAAATGTCTTGTTATAAGTGAAAATAATACTTTTTCTGCAATTTTAAGAAATTATTGACTTAAAACAAGCTCCTTGCTGAAACGTTATTTGTAAGTTACTGTGATCGTATTTCAAGTGTACTAAGATATTCACTCTAGAAACTAAAACAAAATTACTTGGGAAGTGTTTGTGTTTTTGCAGTGTAAAAACACAAACTGAATAGAAAATCTGAATTACTTCAAAACGCTGCTAAGAAATAGACATAGAAATATTAAAAAACAGCAACTTAAATCTTTATTGCATTAAAAAACTTGATAAAGTCTATAGATATCAGTTATTTTTCAAATAGCATTTTGCATTTAAGCATTTTTTCTGACATGAAAAAAACAGAAACAAACCAGCATAAATACGTAAATAACTAAATACTCAAAAACTAATTATGGCATAATGGGAGTAAGAATCCAACTCCTTTTAATCCAACTCCTTCTCCTTTTTTATCTTTAAAATATTTACCAATTACCAGCTGATATCAGTGTCCGATCTTATGAAAACCAACCAAATTCCCTTAGGAATGCGTATTATAAACAATATATTCATATTTACAGAAAAAGGAAAACAAATAACTTAAATAAGTGATCAAAATATCTGTGAAAACAATGTTTTTGTACAACCTGAACATAATACTTAGATTCTGCATGTTTAGCGTGACTTGCTAAGTTCCTCTAGTTAATTAATATAAATTCACTGTACAATAGAATAGAAATGGAGAAATTCAGGTTTATCAGCAGTAAAGTGAAAATGAAAGCAGATTCACATACAGATAAGAATAAAATCAGATAAACACGATTTATTTTCTGCTGCTGAAACCTTTGATGCTGGTGTTACAACCAGCTCACATTCTTCTGTTTCTGTCATTATTATGACACCATCAATCCGTCAGTCTCTGTAAAACATTTGACATTATAATGGGAAATATTACCTTTAAATATCTGTAAGGATCCATGTCTCTGATATTCAAATGTCTGTGTAGTTACTCGGTCCGCATCGAGTCCATGCTGTTAAAGGAGGAGTTTCCTGCTTCCTGCGACGCCATGAAGCGAGATTTTAAAATCCTTCGCTCTGCAACCAAAGGTAGCAAACATTTTACTCTGAAATACCTGAAATACTTAAACTGTTGGTTTTATTTGCTTCTGTGTTTAACTTTTAACCAAAGAAAACAAACATTATAGTTTATTCAACCTTTCCTGAACACTAATGGCATCATATTCCTTCATTTTCACTTCAGTTATTTATTTTCAGAAGAATTTTATGTGACAGACCAACACATAAAAACTGTGTATAATTGTACAGCTAGTGGAGAATTATGAATATTTTTAGAGTTTTTCTAAAACTAAAAAATCTGATCTGATTTTACTTGAATTCAGACGTCAAAGAGTTAATAATTTGCAGAAACACTTTTTGCTGCAGTTGCAAGAAATAACTTTTAATCTAAGCATCATTCATCATCCTGACCACTTTTATCATCTGTTACAGAAAATGAAGATTTTAAAGGATTAAAATGACGGATTAATAAATCATGACTATAATTTGCAAAGTGGCAGTGCAGGGTATATTTTAAAGTAATTCCTCAGACTTCCCTTTGAATGTTTTCCTTTCACTAAACGTTCTGCAGTGATTTTTGTGTTTTTATGAATGAATGCCAGAAAAAATGTTAATCTGAAGACAGATATTTGACAGCAGACGACTCAGTTTCTACTAAAGATAAAACAGCAGAGCGATGCTGAAGAAGCTCACCTGATTTCTTCAGATTCTGTGCAGATGTGCAGAGCGATACGTCATCCTAACACGTTGATTATTTTTAGCAGTGTGTGTGTGAATCTCTGCCAGAGCTGCTAACTAAGTGCTGCCACTGTTGGCTCGCTCTCTCTCTTCTCTAACGACACATTTCTTCCCTCCTTTCGTTTTCCTCTCATCCAGAGTTAATGTGCTGTAAGGAGCTCCACGCTGTTCTGCACTTGGTGCTGCAGGCCGGAAACATCCTCAATGCTGTGAGTGGGGAATAAAAAACAATTCATAATTAATTAGAAAACCAGCTACAAATTGTTAACTCTGTCTGGCTAATGTCATATAAAACAGATTAAAACTCGTTTTTGTTCAGTTTTCATCTCTGGTGCAGAAAACTGCGACATCAGAAAGCTCCCTGCAGCTCGTGATTTTGTTTTTTTTACAAGGAACAGATGTTCACTTATTTCAAGGATCATCAGGGAGTGCTAGACTCAAACCGTATCATTATCCCTTATTGTTCACAATGTCAAACTGGAAACTTCGCCTTCACATGCTGCGCAAATTACAGAGGCAGCAGAAACCTTTCATGTTCTGCCTTTAAAACATTTAAATATGCTTATAATCTTTACCATCAGCCTTCCTCTCATGCGAATAGCTCATATTTTTGACCAAAAATATATTTTATGCACTTCTTATTTGTTATTACAAGGCTTTAAAACGAAATCTGTTGATATATGAAGTTGACAGACGAGGGACGTCAAATTACCATAACAATGCAGCCGCAGCAAACCACAAACAATAACGGACTGAAATAGACAGTGACAAAAAAAGAGACATGGACTGACAGCCGGAAAATCTGTGTGAAAAAATTCATAAAATATAGAAAACAAAAAGAGCATCAAACCCTTCGTACGTCATCCAGTTTGACACAATAAAACTTCAAATCTGAATGTGTTTAACTCAAAGTAGTGCATTATCGTGAAGCTAAATGTATTTTTTATATATTTAGTGATTAAAGTCTGAAAACTGTGACATGGTGGAAACAGCCGACAGATCAGGAGAAAACTAGAAAAAGTATAAAACAGAGAATAGCTAAAATCCACAAATGCATCAAATTTGGCTGAAAACACGAATAAATACCTATTTTAATCGTTTAACACCAAATATACCTTAATGTGGACTAAAACACTATACCTGAACCTTCAGAGCCACATAAAGACAGTTACAAAGTCGGCCTTCTATCACCTGAAGAACATTTCCAGAGCTAAAGAACTAATGAACCAGGAATATCTACAGAAACTCATTGATTACTTCGAAATAAAGATCAATCAGGCAGCTGCAACTGATCCAAAACACTGGAAATAATTCAGTACACTTAAAATGAGACAAAAATAACCGAAGTCACTTTTCAGCAACATATTGGAGTCAATAATTTCTCAATATTGATGAAAAACTTCTAGTTCTGTTGGCAGATTATTTCACTTGTAACACGAGAAAAATACTTTTGTGTTTTTGCAGTTTGAGTTCTAAAGTCCTTCCAATGAGAGAACAGACTTTAAAATACTTTATTTAGTTTATAAATCACTGAAAAGATCTGTTGCTGTATCAACCTTCCAGACCTCTCAGGTCTTCTGGTTCTGGTTCTGCTCTGCATCCAGAACCAGAACCAAACTTGGAGAAGCAGCTTTCAGCTTCTGTGCACCACAAATCTGGAACAAACTTCCAGAAAACTGTTTTAAATCAGGGCTAAAGACCCGTGTTAGCTGGAACATCATTAATTTTAGTCTGGATGAAACCTTGGCAGTGCAGTGGTGAGGTTTGGGCTGGAAGCTGCTCCAGTTGTTGCTAACTGCTGTGTTCTGCAGGGAGGTTCTGCAGGAAACGCCGTGGGCTTCAAGCTGTCCTCCCTCCTGTCGCTTGCAGACACCAAGTCCAACAAACCGGGGATGAACCTGCTGCACTTCGTGGCTCTGGTCAGTGAGCTCAACCTGAAGATGGTGGATTACCACAAACCAGCTTCAATCATGTTCTTTTAACTCAAACATTACGATTTTCTCTTCATCTTAAAATCTAAACTGCAGAGTTTTTGCAACATTTGCAGCTGTTTTGTTCTAAATATTGAATATTGTTTCCTTCTGACTGCAGTTCAGGTAAAGTTGAGATTTTAATTTTTTCTTCAGGAAGCTCAGAAAAAAGACCAAAAGCTGCTGGAGTTTCCTCTGAAACTGAGTCACATCCAGGCTGCATCCAGGTGAGACGGCGCTTCAAAGGTTCTCAAATACGGCTGAGGGTCAGGTCTCACTGCAAAAACACAAATCTGACTAACTGTTTTTATTCAGTTTTCTAGTGCAAATATCTTAGTACACTTGCAGATATAGAAACTTGTTTTAAGTCAGTAAATCCTTAATATTGATGAACATGTACTAGCTCTATTGTCAAGTGACCTGTAACTTGTCCAGGTTACAAATAATCTGCCAAAGGATCTGGAACTTTTTCATTAATATTTTAGGGACTTGTTGATTTAAAACAAGCTGCTATATCTTGTTGAAAAGTTACCTGTAACTTTGTTTTGTTTTATTTTAAGCGAACTAAGATATTTGCACTAGAACATAAACCAAAATACTTAATTTTGTGTTTTTTCAGTGCATGTCTGAATAAATTTCTTATAAGACAGCGCCCCCTGCTGACTTTGGTTGGCAAAGCTTTTTCTACAAAGCCAAATCACATTCCTCAAATTAAACTGAAACAATTGCATTGAAATAGGAAAAACCAATTGTGTCTCTTTTGTTAGGATCTCCATGGAAACGCTGGATGCTGAACTGCAGCTGCTGACGTCTCGCACGCGCTCAGTAGAGGAGAGCATCCAGAAAGACACAGAGCTGCTGCAGCAGCTGGACAGTTTCCTTCAGGTTAAACCAAGTTTCACATCATTTTTCAGGCTGATTCATTTCTGCATTTATTTTTACGCAACGACTCAAAATGCAGGTAAAATTAGCTGTAAATATATCACAAAAAATCAATTACAAACATTCAATTTAATAGTTGTAAGTAATTGATAAGCACCATAAAAATGCAAACTCATGTCTGACAGGATTATAGATTAGTCAAAGTAAGATAATTGATAACACTTTATTTTAAAGGGTGTGTGTAAGTTGCACTAAAACTTGCATTAAAAGTCCATTAAAAGTGCCAGCTTTGCAATATTCAGCAAATAACGGCACTTTTATTTCAAACTTGCATTAAAACTTGCAGTTAAAGTCCATTAAAAGTGTCATGTAACTCCTTCAAATAAAGTGTTACCAAATAATAAAAAATAAATAAAATTCATGAAACTAGAACCATTAAACATCCTGAAGTAGAACCAGCCTGTAACGGTTTGTGTCGTTGCGTCCCAGAGCGCCACATCGTCGTTGTGCTCGCTGCGCGGCGGCCAGCAGCAGCTGAAGAAGGAAGGCAGAGAGCTGATCGACTTTTTCTGCGAGGACAGAGACTCATTCAGGCTGGACGACTGCTTCAGCATCTTCCAGACCTTCTGCACCAAGTTCACAAACGCTGCCAAGGTTTGTTCAAAAACTCTGTAAAACATATAGGACGAAATTTAAGGGTTCATTCACACCAGACATGTTTAGTCCGCATTAATCAAACTCCAGTCCATTTGGGTAGAAAGTCCGGTTCGTTTGGGGAGGTATGAGCGCGCAATCAACAAAAAAAATCAAACTCTGGACCGCCTAAAAACCTTGATCTCAGTTTGGTTGAAGTGAACTCTGGTTTGGTTTGAATGCATATGTGAACCCCAAACAGATCAGTGATCGCTTCAAAAGCAGAATGTGGGCTACAGTGCAGGGCATTCTGGGTAAATAGATCAGACATTTTGATCTTATTGCATCATTTGAAGAGTAAAGTTGAAGTTAAGTTATACCAGTTAATGTTAGGGACAAAATATTTCCTCATTTATGTGGAATAAAAGATCAAATGAAGTTGGTTTTAAAACCTGTTTTCTAAGTTTGCGTTTGTCAGAAATTAAAGAGTCAGTTTGGGAACTGAGGAAACAGTTTGGTAAGAAGTGTTTTTCTGGATCTTAAAGGAGAACAAGGAGAGAGAGGCGAAGGAAACAGCTCGCCGTCAGCGGATGCACGAGGAGGAGCTGAAGAGACACTCATGGTCCGGAGGAGAGGAGGTAACAGAATCCCACTCTGGACAATTTAAGATTATAAATAAAATCCCAGTTCTCTGATTAGCACTTACTTTGTGTCTCACTGACTCCCGGATTGTCTTACTGACAAATTATCCCTAACTTGCACATGAGGTCACGACTCATTAGATTTATGGGACACAAATCTGACAACAGGAAAGAGAAGAAAAACGTTGATTGTCCAGTTGGTCAAATTGGTGGACATTTTAGCTTAGCACCCAGTGGTACAGTTGTATATAGGCTTCTGTGAGAAGTGAGAAGACGTTTTTAAATGACCACTAATTCCTGAAGTTATGGGACAAAGGTCTTGGCTGCTGCTGACGTAGACGTAAACAGGGCCAGCCATTCAGGAGGAGTGAGACACAAAACGAAACCCAAGGACTTCCTGACCAGGTAATATATTTCTCTTGTGCGATTGTGTTGTAGGTGACCGGAGCCCTCGGGTGGCGCTGCAGAAGTGAAACCGACATGTCAACAGCAGCAAAGGATGAGGTTGGACTTCTACTGGACCTCCTGAACCCAAAGTCCCAGTCTCGCTCCTCTCTGAATACCAAGCACGTCACTCGAGGACGTTCGGGGAACTTCCAGCGAAACCGTAACTCTCCATCCAGCTCACCATCTCTCGTTGCAGAGCGGGAACTTAGCGCAATGTTGGAGAAATCCAACGACCTCAGAGTTCCTCGGCAGAGAGGAAAGGAGGACACAAAGAAACATTTCCCATCAACCTCCTCTAAACTTGAGCCTGGGGTTTCAGGACTCTCTCCTACGAAGGTTTTAACCCACTCAGAGACCCCCACCAGAAGGAACCCTGAAAACATCGATGAAGCACGTAAAGATGTAAATAAAGATGAAGCTCCAGTCAAATCTACCTCTGATTCAAAGCAACAGTCTGAGCTCAACAACAGTGGGAATAACTCAACCATCGTCAGCAGTGACGAAAAACTCCCCAACAGTCCGACTGAGTCTCGTTTGAGGAATGAAACAGCTGATCAGACTTCCAGAAGACAGAGTGCTGTCTGTAGCACCACTGCTGCTAAAGGAAACATGTCTGTGCTTTTAGAGAGATGCACCCTGGTGCCTGAGCTAAAGGTGTTTGACAGTACCACCACCACCCGGATGGGCGGTGGCGACTCATTAACCGCAGGTCCAGAAGAACAGGGAGCAGACAAACCTCAGAATAACTCCCAGGAGATTGAGAAGAACATTGAGGAACAAGAAAAGGTGATTGTCTGGTGTGTGACAGGTGTGTGTGAAGTAGGCAGTGAAAACACACCTCTACACACAGAGAAGGATCAACAGGGAGGGAAGACTCAGGGAGAAAAGCAGCAAACTTCCTCTGCAACATCCACTAGTTCAGAAGCTCAGGCAGATGGTCAAACCACAGAGACCGTCCCAATCAGCAGCCAACCAGTGCCTGTCTCCCGCTCTAATAACCCTGGATTACATCCAATAATCCCTGCATCACCCAATCCAGATCCCACTCTGACTGCAGAGGCACCTGAAAAAGCTAAAATGATTAACTCCACTGATCAGAGGACAGATGTGGCACCTGGCTCAGAGGAAACATCTGATAATACAAACATAAACAAGAAGATTTTGAGGCAAAGGACAGTAGAAAGTTCTTCAACTGGTGGGAAAACAAAACCTGAAACTTCAACCAAAAACTCCACCAAGAAGTCCCTGAACTCCAGAACTGGAAATACTGGAGTGAAACCATCAAACACAACCTCTACAGGCGGCAGGTCGATCCGCACTCTCACCAGCTCCGAGAACCAGAACATGAGGCGAATTGTACCAATGACAAGGACCAACCCAGGTTCTTCGTCCAGAGATAAAAAACCTGAAAAGCCTCCAGTGAACACCCGCAGCTCCTCCAGAACCACTAGTCTGAACATCCCCTCCCCCCATCAAGGAGAGAAACCCGGATCTGCTCCGGCGTCCCAACGGTCAGGCTCCACTAAGACCCCGGAGTCCAAAGAGCAGAACCAGGACCTCGAGGGCAGGCCATCCGTCCGGAAACCCCTAAAGAAACCCAAAACCCAAACAGAGGAGAAAATGTGTCTCTCCAAGCTTCGAACTCTCAATCAGGTTGGAGGGGGCAGCGTCAGTGCTCCTGTCACGCCTCTACACAAATCCAGAACCCCATCATCAGCGCTTCCGGGTTTCACCAGAAACACAGCATCTTCTTCTTTCAGAAGAACCAAACCTCCTCTGTCTCATCCCCCCAACACCAGTTCCCCTAAATCCTCCCCCAAGACCTTCTCATCCTCCTCCAGAGCCACAGATCTTCTGAACACCTCTTCCTCTTCCACTCTGAAGAGGTCTCAGAGCGCCAGATCCTCTGCTCCGTCACCTCTCCACAGCTCTCTGGCGCCCCCTAAAGGCCACACGCGAAATGACAGCGGCAGCGACAAGTCAACCTATTCCAAAGACTGGAGCAAGGCCAGCAGACCGAGCTGGAGATAACAAGAGATGGAAACATAAACTCTTGGTTTTTGTTGTTCCTCTGGAGGTCAAAGTGAACTGTAGAGTCCAGATACAAACAGAGGATTCTTCCTAAAACAAACATTTACCTTATTGTTCAGAAATTGTTTCCTTTTCGTTTTAACTCCAACATGTTGGAGGTAAAATTATGGAAACACTAAATATGTGTTCTTTGTACAATCAGTACTAATAATGTGCTTTAAAACCCCACAAACGACACATGCAGAGGTGAAGAATAAGATGTTTTCTAACTGAGATATTTATGTAAACATGGCATTCAGTGTTGAAGATTTATGAACTAAAACTAACTATAGAATTAGACTTTCTTGTCTTTTAAAGCTGATAGGCACCAAACAGTGTAAAGGGGAAAATATCCTATTGTCTCATTATGTTGATTAAAGTCAGTCCCAACATTTGTCAGTAGGGGGGACTGTTTGCCTTTTAAACATGTTCATATGATCCTACATTTTAATATCCGTTTCATTTGATCTCAATAAACAAGAAGCTTTCTGTTTTCATTCAAGTGATACATCATGTACGTTGGTGAAAGTCTGAGTCTGAATTGGTCCAGGTGGAAAAAATGCTCTTGGTGTGGAAGGATTTCTGCTAATATAGTCTTGCTATCTAGCAAGGGGAAGGACAGAGGAAGGAGAAACCTTGGTTAGCTCGCTGGCTTTTTTGCATCTATCATGGTTTAACTGATATTTCAGGGGCATAATGTTACACTAAACCATTTAGCAGAATCCAGCCTTTAAATTAAGTTCATTTAACCAGGTGGACATGCTTAACCCCACTAGGGATAAGCATGTTGGATGACAAATGGATTAATGTTACTGCTTTCCTTCTGCTCAGTTGTGTGCAGCGCCATCTGGTGGCAGCACCTCCACGGTCTTGTCAGTTTATTGTCTGTTTATAGGAGGTCCAACACCCTTGTCAAATGAAGTCACCTAGTTCACATCTGAAACAATATTAAATTGACTTTTTGGACACATTTATGATCGTCATAACGTATTTAATGACTACTAAATAATAAACATTCCTTACATGTTGGATTGCATCTGTCAAGCCCAGATTAGTCATACTCTGGCTGATTCTTGAAGCTTCTAAATAACTGATCCAAACAGATTCACCAACATGTTGACAAAAAAATAATTCCTTACCTAACAGTTTAAATCACAGGTACAAAACACTGGAATGAAATGGCTTAATTACCTCCTCCTTGTGTAGATCAGTTCTCCAGAGTCTTGCTAATGACTTAATTATTCTATTCAGGTGGTGCAGCAGAGGCACATCTAAAGGTTGCAGGACTGCGGCCCTCCAGGACTGGAGTTTGACACCTCTGGTTTAAATGAAGACACAGTGTTCAAGTGAATAAGCTTTATTGCTTAACCTTCAGTGTTAAACTTTACATGAGGTTGGTTATGAATCTTCTAAAAAGACTGAACACAAAGTTTTCAGCACTACTAGTACAACTGGTGATCCCACCTAAAATGAACCAAAAAGAGAATACCCACAAAGCAACACCAGAATATTACTGTGGCTTAATAAATGAAGCAGTGTCTCCTTTGGACCTTTGGAGCCTCAGTCCAGGATAAATGGCCTGAGTGAACATGGTCCGGACTCTGTAGAGGAGCGTCATGGTACCGGAGACACTATAAAAAGCCAGAGTGCCTGCTCTGTGATCCAGGTACACTCCAACTCTGGAGGAAACTGGACCCGATACTGGAGTTTCAATGCTGTTGTGATAAAATGTGTAGCCGGTTGGAGTGCAGTTTAATGCCCAGGATTTGTCGTTGAACCCAAATGCGTGTTCGGCCACTGTACCACTTCTGTACGCTGCAGCAACACAAGCGCCACTTCCTCTCCAATCAACCTCCCAGTAATTTCGACCCAACAGACCCTTATCGCTCATAACCTGAAAGTAGTAAGTGAACCTGTCAGGATGACTAGTAAAACTCTGGTTCTGCTTCAGATACCGTTTTGTGTGATACCACACGGGGAGTAGCATGTCTCTATACATCGAATTTGGATCCTCAGAGACAAAAACTGAGAACTTCAAGAAATCAGCTCGGCTCATTGCGTCTGGTCGAGCAAGTAAAACGTCCACATCAGAGATGACGCAAGAGATGGTCCCGCAGTCCTCAGTCAGGATGTCCTTTAGTTTATCTCTGAGCTCGGCAACAGCTGCTGTCACGTCCTCAAAGTGTCTCAGAGGATGGATGTTGATGCTGGATGAGTGTGTAGACTCACTGAGTGCTGGCAGTGAGGGGTAGTTGAGGAGAAACTGGTTGTGATCCTCTGTGTGTGAGAGCTGCTCCAGCTCAGCGTCTTTCCTCTTCAGCTCAGTGATCTCCTGCTCCAGCTTCTCCTGAACATCTTTGACTCGACTCACTTCAGTTTCCTGCTGGGATCTGATCTGCTGCTTCACCTCAGAGCTTCTTTTCCAGAGAAAACCAATCAGCTCACAGAAAATCTCCTCACTGTCCTCCACTGCTTTATCAGCAGAGACATTGATGGCCTCCACCTCTTGTTGAAGCAGCTTCACATCTTTCTCTTGGTCCTGGATTCTCTGATAGATTTGTTGTCGACTCTCCTGGAGCTTCTTCTGTTTCTTAGCTCTTTCTGCTGCAGCTGGGACCGTTTCATGGCCTTTATGTTCCTCCATAGTGCAGAGATAACAGATACTCTGCTGATCAGTGCGACAGAAGATCTTCATCACCTCATCATGACGATAGCAGATGTTCTCCTGGAGGTTCTTGGAAGGATTCACCAGCTTGTGCTTTTTTAATGGTGGAGCATCATAGTGAGGTTGGAGGTGAGTCTCACAGTAGGAAGCTGGACATGATAAACAGGACTTGACAGCTTTCATCTTCCTCCCAGTGCAGACATCACAGGCCACATCTTCAGGTCCAGCATAGCAGTGATCAGCTATAGTCTTGTTGAGTCCAATATCCTTCAGCTGCAGTTGCTCCACTAAATCAGCCAACACTGTGCTTTTTACCAGGACGGGCCTTGGGGTAAAGCTCTGTCTGCACTGAGGACAGCTATAGACTTTATAGCGATCTTCTCTATCCCAGTGGACATTTATGCAGCTCATACAGTAGCTGTGTCCACAGGCGATAGTTACTGGACTCATCAGTGGATCCAGACAGATTGAGCAGGAGATGGCCTCCTGCTGCAGCTTCGCCGTGCTAGGTGCCTTCTTAGCTTTCATTGCGAGTGAAGGACGATCAAAATGTGGCTTAGCTTTAAACATCTTCTGTAACCTTCAGATCTGTGGAAAAACAATTACTGAAATTAACAATGATTCTTTGTTTCAGCAAAATGCTCATTTCATACAAGACTTCTTTTTTTGTTGCTCAACTAACAAGACAAATAAACTAAATATTTCATTTGTATTTAGTGGAAAGTAGTTTTACACCATTTTAGTGTTTTTTTAAATAATGATCACATTGATTTATGGGTTTCAACTAAACTTTTGCTACTGAACTGTTTTGCAAACATGAGATGGTGCATTTTATAAAAAATGCATTTTGTGTTTAACAAAGATTTGGCTGCAACTTAGCCAGCAATAAGTGGATGTGAGACCAAAGTTCATGCCAGCTTTTCATACTCTTTGGTCAGACAAAAGAATCAGAAGTAACCTCACCTGTACCTGCAGATTGATATCATTTTAGGAACAATATGTATTTGCTCACTTGGTGACTTTTTTTTACAGGTTTATAGTAACTATAATGCAATTTAATTGTAAATGTCAGCAAACAAAAAGTAAAAATAATAAACAGATCTCTTTCCTGCAAAGCTTGATAGAAATCTATATCAGCCTTTTATAATACCTGTATTAATATTATTACCTGTTTTATATCGGAAAATCTTCTCCCTTGAACTCCTGGCACGTAATTCAAATGTTTGTTTTAACTTTTGTCCTGATTTGAGTTCCATATCTTCATTTTGGCACTTTCAGACAAAGATTACATCCCAACTAAATTACATGAATAAATCTCATAAAAAAAGGGGTAAAAAAAATTACTAAACATCTTAAGGGGTAAAGTTTATAAAGAATCGTGAATATTTATTTTGTGTGGAGTTAGAAGTGCTGGAGTTAGTCCACTTTGACTCCACTTTGACACTAGAGATAGGCCAAATGACCTGAAGGATTGCTTTTGTTCTGTAAATAAGGCCATTACCTTATAAGTACCCTAGTAATGGCCTCAACGCATCTCACAGTTGCACAATTGTTCCTTAGACTTAGACTTCGACTTAGACTGGATAATGCAGAACAACATCAGCTGCAAAAGGTCACATCTCTCCAAAAACACTTCATGTATGCTTCAAAACTAGACTGAAGAGCATTACCTACCAGCATTACCTACAGGAGATCTGATCTCCTGTTGGTATCATAGATACCCACCCCCAACATGGACTATTCACACTCCTACCTTCTGGCCTGACGGTCAACGACCACATGTACAATTGAAGAATGGATGCTAATTTGAGCCATCAGAGTCGTTGGTTCTTTTGGCACTGTTTCAGTAAGTCTGGGGAGAAATCGAAAACCTAGTACTCCTAGTGGATTTAAGTTAACACTACATAAAAATGATTCATGTCTCTATTAAACTATTTAAAACATTTCTGTGTCCATGGTACAAAAAGATGAAGGACCACAGAGGCTTGAAACCAACAATTTAAATTTACAAAGACGAAAGAACCACACCACCAGTTACCTCACCGTGAGGCCATCCATCCATTTTCACCTGGAACGGCGCACGTTAAGGATCACAAACCTTAAAGACTGGTAAGCTAACACGCTACTATAGAAACATGAAAAACATGGTTTTTAACCCAGTAATTCCTGCATTTTTTTACATGTTTGTCTTCAGTAATAAAACGGCATAAGTTACAAATTACGGTTAAAAACAGTGATCCAAAACCCGTCTCGTTTTGTTCAGCAAAACTCAAACACATACTTATTAAATCCTGCTTTCGTTGTAATAAGTGATTATATTTTCTACCTTGTCGGTTTTACCTGATAGAAGATAAGAACTGGGCTGTGAACCGAGCGGTACCGGATCCTCAGCAGGTTCTTGTTTGTCCAAATTAACGGAAAATGTGGAGAACTTGTCCGCTTCTCTTCAGCACCGCCTCAGCAGCTGCATAGACGAAATATTTCAAAATTCTACATCCGCTACGTCATCGGTCTTCTTCCGTCTCAGAACAAGCGAGTGGCGCGTTACCGCCACCTATGGACTGAGTTTAGGAACTACACCAACAATAGATAATTATTGTACAAATATATTAAATAAGGAAATATATTAAATTGAGAAAATATACATCCCGTCAGTGACCAAATAGACACATTAACCGTAGTTTGGGAATCAAATATAGATTTAACTTAACGTGTTCTTAGAGCCATTTTATAAAAGGCAAGAAATTATATTTTCTCTTTCCACCTAAACATATTAAGAAAATGTGTTTAATCAGTCTTTGTACATTTGTTTCATAAATCCTCTTTTAAAATGTGAAAATAAAATAACTTAAATAAGGCTCGTTTTACATTATTTTTCACATTTTTAATGGCTTTACAAATGTTTACTACTTCATTAATGGGAGTTTTTTGTACAATGATGCAAACAACGACAACAGTAAATGTGTTCTTTCTACAAATCAATACTAATGTGTTTTGAAACACTCAGATGTAGAGTAAGCTGTTGCATAACAGAGTGATACTTGAGTGATAAATATGACATTTAATATTGGAGATATGATCACATGGAATTAAATTTTCTTGTTTTTTAAGGCAACAAACAAAGTAAAGGAGAAATAGCTGAGATGCAGGAATTAAAAAGTTTACAGAACGTAACATTGTGGATTCAAAATACCTTTTAAGGAATGAAAAGTTCTTTGTTGTCACAAAATTACAAGAAAACCAAAAAGTCTTTGGATTAAGGAGAGTTTATAGTTTCTAGCAGAATTCTGTATTCCCCAACACAATGTGTTACATCATTTTTGCAACACCATCCAAACACAACCTAATGTTTAACCCAATAAAATAAATGAAGCAATTTGCATAATTAATAGAATAGAATAGAATTACTTTATTCATCCCAGCAGGGAAATTATTTAAGATTTAATTAACCAAAAAACCATAATTAAATGAGTAAATATTTTTGGTTAAATGTCCCCAAAAAGCCCTGAAGCCCAGTTTTAATGTCGCAGATTGCAGAATCAGAGACTCCAAGGCAATGACTCAAGGCTTGACGTAGACGGTGCAGCTGTCCTTCACGTCTCTGAAGGTGCTGCAGTCAAAGTCGGCCACCACCGTCTTCAGTCCAGCTCTGTAGGGGGTCGTTTGGATTTGGTGCGTCAGAGTCGTGTTGGCTGGCAGGTCTCCGATGCTACAGGAGACACACAGAGAAATCCTGTTAGAACGTTTCATAAACATAAAATGAGCTCCGGAGTAATTGGTTTACCTCTCGAAGAGCTCGGATCTGAAGAGTCCGGAGCCGTTGATGGTCAAAGAGCAGAACCTCAGCGTCTCATTCAGCGGGTTCTTAAACTCCACCTGAACCGTCACCGGGTGGTGCAGACGAGCTTCACCCAGAACCTGGAGCAAACGTCACATGCCGTTTTCATTACTATTATTTTATAATTATGATTTACTGCAGTATATTCATACTACAGATCAGTACAGTTCACTTTCATTTAAAGCAGAGGCTGAAAAGTCAGTCCTCAAGGGCCCGCATCCCGGTCTGCTTGATATGTATCATTTTTAAAATGCACTTTTGGGCCCACACAAGAATCAGTTCGAGGGCCACAAATGGCCCCCGGGCTCCACTTTGGACACCCCTGACCTAAGTGTTATTTTGTCTCTATGTTTTTTCCTGATAGGGAATTTGCCGACCTTAATGGAGATGGGCGGATCTTCCAGGGTGATGTCAGTGTCGGTCGCATAGATGTCACCGTTTTCGTCTGTGGCGTCGACCGACACCTTCATGCTGTCGTGGGTAACGGCGTATTTACAGTAGGCCGAGTATGGGATCAGGATGGGAATATTCACAGCTACATGAAAGGCAAAAGGTAGACATTTAGGTTATAATGCTTCTTCTACACATGTCAGTTATTGGCACTGATGATTGTTCCAGAAGGCTAAAAATGTTTTTACGTAAAATTATAAATGCTACATGAGATTTCCTGTTAGTTTTCAGAGTAATTGGGTGAAACTGATTGAAATATTAAGATTTCAGATCATATCCATCAGTTGGGCTATTCGTGGACAGACCTTGTCCAGCCATCAGTTTTTGGACATAGGAATCATGCAGGACGTTCGTCACTTTGGTTGCAGTGTAGTTTGTGACTTGGGCATTCACAAAGATGGACATCGATTTCACACCGCGACCTCTGTTGCTCAGCTTCAGGTTCAGTTTGATGTCATGTGAATTCCTTAAACAGGTTTTCTGTCGATAAGACAAAATATATCTGATCGTTTCACTGTGATATACTTTCACACAAAAGTGTTTCAAGTCAAACTTACCTCCAATGACAGTTCCACCTCTCTTACCACAAGGACTTTACAGCTGCCGTGCCCAACATCGTGGCCTGGTGCGTTCAGCCGTCTGACAGCATCGTCAAACACGACTCTCTCCATTATGCAGCCTGGTGAGGATAAACTTTTGAATTGTTTTCAGCTGAACAAACAGTTTTTGTGTCAGTTTGGGACCAACATTACCATCAACCTAAGCTAACATCCGTGAATAGGTGGGGATCCACTGAAGTGATTTTGACTCGAGAACTCTAGATAATTTTTCAAACATGTTTTCTAATCAACAAATTTTCATACTGTCTCCAAGTCACTTGACAGGGCAGAGAAATCATCTCATAATGACTCCAGATGCTGCAGGTAGTGCATGTTTAGCTTAGTCTAACAAATATCAGTAAATGAAATAACTAAAACTGATCAAATCAATCCCAGCTTTTAAGAGGAGTTAGCGTTAGCATCTTTACCTTCTTTAAATTTGTAGGTGTCTGTCAGATCATTGATTGCTGTGCTGCCAACAGCCTTGGTGGAGATTTTCTGGCCCACCTTCGCCGTGTCAGTGAGGTATTTCATTTTTATCTTTGAGCCGTCGGCTTTAATCTGAGATCAAACACATCCGAAATGTTACGGATGGTACAGTAAGAGATTTGAAACTGAAAAAAAATGTTTTTAAACTAAAAAATTAAAGATCTGAAACTGAAAAAAAAAATTAACAAAAGAGCCTAATTTGAAATGGACAAAAAGAGATTTGAAACACTAAAAAAAGAATTGAAACTGAAAAAAAAGATTTGAAACTTAAAACTCTGAGGAAGTGAGAAATGTATGGAGCTAAGTTGGAGCCATAAAGTTGTTAAAAAAGTGAAACAAAAAAAAAATACTGAAACCGAAAAAAAGCCTTCTGAAACTGAAAAATATTTAAAACTGAAAAAAATACCCACAAACACACACCTCACAAATATCAGTGGAATTTTTATTTTCTTTTGATCAAACTTTATGGCCCCAATTCAGCTCCATAAGTTCTGACCTTGATTGATTTTGGGCTTTATATTAAAACATTAGGAAGTCGTTCTGACCTTCCACTTGACGATGTCAGCATTGACCTCGCTGAAGACAAACGGTATGTCATATTTCAGGTTGGTGTGGCCGTCGTGGATGGCGCTCACCGGAGCTGGACCGCAGCAGAACATGCCTGAGGCAAACAGATCCAACTTTAGCAACCTTCAGAAAAGCAAACATCATTAGAGGGGAAGAACAAAAACCGTTTACCTTCACTCCTTTCCTGAGGAGTTGGATCAAAAACCTGCCAGCCGTCGTAGCGGCCACCTTGGTCCAGGTCTGGGCGCTTCATCCAACCCTCCACCCACACATGGAAGTTCCTGCACGGCATTAAGAAATGTCAAAGCTCCTAACAATTAATAAGGATTAATGGTGATTTATTGGAGTAGATCTGATTTATAGGATTTGTTCCTTCAAGACTAAAACTCCAAAACTCTGGTATATTGATAATTTTGTCCCATAAGAGGACTAAAACTGAATGTCAAATGGAAATGGGTTTTAAGAAGCATTTTAAAATGGTAAAAAGGTGTAAAAGCACCTTTACCTTTGCTAAAAGACACAAATGAAAGAAACTTGATTTCACAGCTGAACTCGCTTGATTGTCCAATTTCAAACAAAAGCAAGACCAAGATTTCCAACAGTAGTTTGACAAAAAGGAGTAAGGGAACCAAGGACTGTGTCATAGTTGTTTAAAAATTGAGTTTATTGTTCGTTTGGAAGCTTGGTATCCAACGTTGAGTATTGGTCTTACCAGATACTGTCTGCATTTCCCATTTGTTTTAATCCGTACTCATCAAAATACTCGTCAATCGTGAGGCTGTTGTTTGTGTCATGACCAGACACAAAATTTGTCACAACGCGGCACGGTATGCCGAAGAACCGCATCACTGCAATCAGAACAACAGAAGGCATTTAAATTGGCTTCACGCAACGGCAACACGAGTAGAAAATGAAATAAAGATTCGTCACCTGTGCACATCACGCCAGCAAACACCCAGCACTGTCCGTACTTCACCGCCTTGCAGCCGCTCTGAAACCAGCGCTGCAGGATGCTGACACTGCTGGTCCATCTGGTTGGACAAACGCCATCCTGGTAGTCGCCATCCCAACATCCTTCTAAAACACCCATGTCATCATTGCAGTTGATCTGTCAGATGGAGAAATGTTAATCCTTATTAAATTAAGTCAAACCTTTTGAGAAAGTTTCTCCTCACCATGGCACTGATGACCCGGCCAACATAGATGGGGTTGCAGCGAGCTGAAACATCATCTTCAGGGTCTCTCTTGTGTTTTGGGTTGACATCCAACAATTTGAGGCAAATATCCACCATTTCTTCCTCAAACTGCAAGAAACAGAATGCTGGATGTATGAGCATCTTTATTGACCAAAGATCAAAATCCAGATTGCTGGATGGTCACTGCTTTGGCACCTTAGACTTTTATAGTTAATGTATCTGACTCAACTCGTCCACATAAACCAAAACAACCAAGCTTTGGTGCTTTCTAAGCAGTTCAACAACTGCAATCTTTGCAGTGATTTAATTCATTTTATAAATGAAAAAAATAGAGAGAGAGAAAAGTAGTGAAAAAAATACAGAAATTTGGTAAACATGGATTTTGTAACTGTACCTAAATCAAGATGGACTCCAGGATAGACCTTTGAGGAACTCCACTCGCAAGTATAGCTACGGCCAATAAATGTGTTTGTTGCTTACTACTGAATGTACAATAAACATGTTGGATGGATTCTTGTAAAACCTCACCTGTCCAAAGTCCCAGAACATTGGACTGAAGTCGCAGGCCGTCCCTCTGTAGATGTGTCCCTGTTCATTCATCACATATTCTTTACGCTCCTTTTCGTCAGGCAGGTGGACCCAGTCATCTGCAGACCAAGACAAAGATCTGGTCAGTGAATCAACCAACATGGTCTTTAAGGTTTTTCCCGTTGGGGAATGTTGTCGGGCAGTTTCCTCCCATCTCTCCGTCTTTGGCGGGTTTGTTTGGAAAGTTTCTCTTGGGTCAGTACTCACTCTGACACCAGGGGTTGAAAAGCACCACCAGGCTTTCCTTCACGGCCGACGGCCTCCCCAGCTCTATGGACAGAGAGTATTTCCCCACTGGAGCGTCAGCTGGAGGGGTCACAGAAAGGGTCACACAGCCCGACTTCAGGGAGGACTTGGCGTCGATGCTGCAGGTCCAGGGAGCTTTAGTGCCCTCACCACACATCAGTACTCTGGTACCAAAAGTACACTTGGTCCCTCTGCTTGGTGATGGAAAACGACCTTTGGAGAGAATCATTTCAGTACACAAGTGACATTGATTTCTATTTTATTAGATTCCTGATTTGTATTGACCCTTTGCAGCTACGTCACAATTATTTTCCAAAGTTGTTTTTTCCAGTTTATTAATGGCTTTTACTTGTCGGAGTCGATTTGTCTGTGAAGGAAACTGACCTGGTTGGGGTTTATAGACGGTGGTATTAACAAAAGTTGGAAATAGTTAACTTAGAAACCGACTCGTATCTCCTTCCTCTTGACGTGTTGATCAAATTACCGACTTTGCCTGAATTCACACCACATGATTTATATTAATATGTCATAAGCAGCGTTTCCTTCACACCGGAGCAGCACTGAAAACCAGTTTTTTTTTATACATCCTAGGCTACATGACGGTGTGCCAGTGTTCCCATGGTTACCAACGGTTAGACGCTACCTTCTAGTAATGTGATATTTGATATTTTTCTAATCATACTTACTTCTAAAGGATATGAATATTAATCTTATCTTATAAACCGTGTTCGCTGTAAATCCGCGGTTACACAGAGAACTGAAAGTCGTTAGCTTGACGGCTGCTATCCATCTCGCTTCTTTCCTTATTAAAAGTTATAAAATAAAATGACAAGTTTGGTTTGCATCCTTGTCTGTTTGTGCAGCTGATCGCGCAGCTTCCTATGACCATTTTTAAAGCGAAATCAACTAAATAGAAGCAATATATTAGGTTAAAGGTGTCTGTTTTTAGACTAGCTTTAAAAGAACTCATTGGTTGTTTTGACGTCCGTCATGGCGGAGTGGTTGGAGTTCCAGATAGCGTGACGTCACATGCAAAGGGCCAATAAGGAAGGACAGAAATGATGATGCAAATGCTGTTTACTAGTCCTTCAAGTTCTCCACCTTTAGGATGTTTTTCAGAAACGGATTCAAGGCCAGGTGAAAAGTGTGGCACCTGTTTCCACAGTGAGCTTGACTGAGTCCGATGTGCTGAAAGCGAAGTCCAGCTCCAGTGTGATGCTGAAAGGCTGCCCCCGTCTCACAATTAGTTGGCTGGTAGAGATTTCATGGGTATTATGGGCAACATTGTTGGCGTGGCAATGGAGGTCCACTCTCTTGACTGCTGGAGAAACTCAGCAGAAAGGATAAATTAGTGGTTTTATGTTTAATATGAAACTTCAGCACCAAAACTAAACAGATGCAAACAAAAAAGGGCGACTGGAGAATAACTCCGGTGATTTTATAATTAATTCAGATAAAGTGTGCTTGATGGATGAATAATATAAATTCTGGATAAATTCTGAGATTAATGTAAGAATTAATTTTGGCCCTAATTGTCTTCCGTAGAAAGCAGGTTTATCTTGTTGAAAGCAAACAGAGTCGCTCCTTCAGTTTCAAATCTGAGATTAAAATAAATCCTTTTAAATTGACAAAAGGAAGAGATGTAGTGATATTCAAAAGAAAAACTGACCCATTCAATAAATCAGAATATTATTTTAAAAATCCCATCTATTCATTAAGTGGAGATCATTATATAGATTAATTCCACAAGACTTTAACACAAGAAAAAACACTCCAAATTAAAGTTCAATGATGAATTAAAGGATATGCACATTTTTAATTTGTTAAAACAGCAGAAAAAAAACTGTTTTTATGTCAGGGAGAAACTTACTTATCTTACAGTCTGCACAGTAGAAAGATTTATTTTAAATAATAGTTTTAAACTGGGACAGGAAAGTAACCTGCATTTAAAATGTATGTCGAGAAATAAAAAGTTTGATTAGAGGCTATTGTGATGTACAAAAATGTACATCACAATATGTTTAAAGTTTGAATAGATCTGAAAACAAAAAAATATTTTTAAAAAGGTTAATTTTAAGAGAGTTAGTTATTTTTGTTTAAATGTTTCACTTGCTTTTATTTAAGACCATTTTGACATTATTCGGCTTCCGTAATTTTGTATTCAACGTAAATAATTGACTAAAATCTGAAATATTTAAGAGTTAAACCACAACAGAGAAAAATAAGCTACCAAGTACCAAGCTACCAGAGTTACGTTTTACTTTAAGAATAATAAAATGAACATTTCTCTGTGTAGTTTTAGCTCACCATTAGCAACGCTGCACATCTTGTCTGTTGGTTCTTCAGGCTCTGAAAGCGAAGAGTGAAGACGTTCTGCAGCCGTCTGAGCTTTAAAGGCGCTCTTATCACTTCCTCCATTAGATAACATCTCTGGTCCAACAGCTCATCGCAGCTAGAAAAATATAAAACTATTTGAAACATGTGGTAAAACTGCTGCAGGTCATAGTTCAGTGAACCTGATAAATGTGCTGCTAGACCGTAGCTGCTGCTATTCAGGTTTAATCAGATGGAGGAACCAGCAGGTGGAGCAACCATTGAGGATTACCTGCAGAATTTACCTGACAGGTTCTGAAATATTTTCATGACAACAGACAAAGTTCTGTCGCTGGTTGATAGTAATTTGATCTCTTCAGTCTGATTTACCTTTATTTCACGTAACAATAAAATGCAAAGCTGCACTGCAAAAACAAAATCTTACCAAGTATTTTTGTGTAGCTTCCAGAGCAAATATCTTCGTACACTTGAAGTACGACAAAAGTAACTTAGAAGTAAGTTTTCAGCAACATTATTTTCAGTAAATAAATGTTTTAATAGCAGGTTTCAGGTCAAATCCTTTAAAAACTCAGAGTGAAATCGTCACGTTTCAAAAACTCACACTTGTAAATATCACAGAAAGATACCTGCAGTATTTTTAAGGAGGACTGCTGAGAAAGTTTCAAGTCCAAATGGAGGTTTGGGTCAGGAAGCGTCACCCAGGAACATTTCCAGGGTTTCCTGCAGAGGCTGGTGGTAGGGGTCACTGAGGTCGTCCATCAGCGGCCTGCTGTGGGTTTGGGCCTTGGCTGGCATGATGCTGCCATCACCTAACCGTTCTCCCTCTGAAGCTTTTCACTTCCATGAGCATAGAAAGTTCTCCTGGGTCAGCTGACCTGTTGTGTCTCTGCTCCATGTCCTCTCGTGGCTGCTGGTTCTAAACCCGGTTCTGGTTCTGCTGCAGGTTTCTTCCTGTTACAGGGGAGCTCTTCCTCTCCACAGTCGCTACATGCATGCTCGTTATGAGGGATTGCTGTAAAGTCAGCGATTTGCTGTCGCAGGAGTGAATTCTGTAATGAAACATTTTAAACTGCTTCAATAATAAACTGATTTATTGATAACTAGGATCAACTGGAACCTGTGACTGAACTCAGTGACTTTCTGTAAAATGCCTTGACAACATTGCTGTGGATTGACATTATAAATACAAATTAACTGAATAAATCTGTTATTTTACTGCTTGATTTGAGGTTTGGTTGTGGGTTTGGTGTTTGAATTATGATTTTTGTTTTAGCTGTCGGTGTTTTGAACATTTTGTTTTGGTTGTCCGTGTTTCTGTTCTCTGTACAACTGTTCATCTGTTTGCAGCCATTTTCACCTGTGACTGTAAACACGGAGTCGGGGGCGTCGCCAGCAGCAGCTCATTTGGATTTAAAGTGACGGAGGCCCTAAAACGGCTCATTCTGATGCTTATTTCATACTTTTCTCTCACCATAAGCTTCACATATGTAAAAATCTATTTTATTTTTATCTTTAAACTTATAACCTGTCATGTCTACGTCTCCTGCGTCTTTAGAGACAATCTGATCACTTTCTCATGAGATAACATCTCTGGTCCAACTGCAGCCAAAACAATATAAAACTATTTCAAACAGCAGGTGAAGCTGCTGCAGGTTCAGTGAACTTGATAAATTACTGATGGATTGTTGCTTTACGTTGACTGTATACGTTTTATCAGACGTTTTCTTCCTCTGCAGGCGCCATCAGGTACATGGATCACTAACTGGGAATTATGTGCAGTATTTGCTGTTCAGATATATTTACAATACATGAAGATATCAGAGTATTCTGACTTTCACTGATCTGTCATTAGCTGATAACAATCTGATCTCTAAAGGCAAATTAACTCTTAACTTTCTCCCAAAACTGTTACGTTTATTTTATGTTACAATATAATTGGTAGTTTGCTAGTCTTTAAACGAGTCTCTTTGTTCCCTGTAGTTCAGAAGTGAGTGGAAATGAACAAACTACAATAACGCAGGAAGAGAAGAGCAGAAAAACTGTGAGAAAAAACATAATCAGCATCTTAAAGGCACTGATATGTTTGTCACCACAAGTTCAACTGCAAAAAGCTACAGTTTTGTGAACAAATGTGTAAGAATTGTTTTTATAGCATTATGTTTTCAAATAATAAAATAAAAGTAGACTCTGTGTCGTTTAGCGATGAAGTTACAGTTTGCAGCTGTTGCTATCATGTAATATTTTCAAAAAGTCAAAGTCGTATCAATTTTCAACATGATTACTTTCTTCCTTATAGGCTGCTGGGCTTTATGTTAACTTCTGAAGCAACACAACTTGCAGAGATATTCTCTGGTACGTCGCTTACCTTCACATGTTATATGAATAATCAAGGTGGGTAAAAATACTGGAGCCGTTATTTGGTCCCAGTCCAGACTGGAGACATTAGAGACGCTCTGAAATGTTTTAGCCTCCAAAATCGACTGAATCTTGTGTTCGGATGACGAGCGACAGATTACCAGATTTCACTGACAATGTGAGCAAAACACAACATGACAGTTTTCAGATTAAACCCACAGATAATCTGATGCTGTTCAGTCTCAGGAGACGTGACTTGGTGATGATTTGACAAAATGTTTCTGCATGACAAAGTTTGACCTGTCAGGCTGATTATTTGTGAAAAGATTAGATGTTTTATCTTTTTTTAAAAATGTGTATAATCTTGTCTAATTACACAGTGTTACATATTAGGATACCATTGAACTGATTAGATCGTTAACAATTTAAAAAATAATTCAAGTTGAAACTAAACCAAACATTAATTACAATTTCATAATTGTAACATTTTATTGGAAGATTTTCCACTTTCTTTCAGAAGCCTATTTATTTAGCCAAATATTGTATTTAAGTAAGAAGATCTTTTCTTCAACGTATTTTTACTCAAGTAAATGTAAAATAAATTACTCAGAGCCCGGAGCAGCTGGTGAATCTCAGTTTATAGTTGAAGCATTGAACAGTAATCTGGTAGACGGTCAGACTGCATGTAACAAAATGCAACTTTTGTTGAATTTTCAGCTGCTGCAAGTCAAACAAACTAAACCCTTTGAAAAACTTATTCCCCTCCTCACCTGTGGTGGCGCTGCACCAAGAACTATTGATAAACAACAGTAGGACACCGAGTGCAACTTCTATCTTCATGAAATGTCAACAGAAATAGATTTTAGTGTTGTATGATTTCTCTTTTGTTTTTGATAACCGACCAGAAGACATTTCTCCCGTTAGAGCTAAACTAGCGTGTTTGTTTCAGTTGTATGTGGAGGTTTTCATGTTGTCTCCTTCAGCAGCGCCACCACAGGCGAGGAGGGGAATTGGTTGCTCAAAGGGTTTGGTTCGTTTGATACAGTCTCAAGATGGAATCAAAAATAAAGTAGGTTCAGATTTCCTCCAAATACCACTAAAAGTACATTATTTTCAAAATGTTAATCAACTGTATCACCTGGACACCAACAACACAGTAAAAGTGTGAGCACTTTTATTGATAAATTGGTTGTTTTAATCTAATTTTTTTGCATATCTGCGAGCAGTTCACGGACGTCAGAGTAGGGGACGCCACATCTTAATATTTTGGCCCGTAGGAGCGGTTTGATGAGGTGAGGGGGCATGCCGCGCCTGAGGGCGTCCTTCACCACGGGGCTGTTCATCATCATGGCCTCCTCCAGCTGGTTGGTCTCCATGGGGATCTCCTGGTCCAGCGACGACGGGAGGCCATCTTGTTCGAACAGGTCCGCGACCAAATCTTTCAGGTCGGTGTAGTTTGACCCGATGGTTTGAAGCCTTTTCTGGACTCTCCTGAGGACGAGGTGCCGAGGCAGGTCCATTCTCAGCGCTTCACGGACAATCAGTGAGTTTTCTGGAAACGTCCTGGGCGACACGTTGGAGAAAATTACGTCTTGGTTTCAGTGGATTTCAGCTGCTTGAGATAAACCTGTTGGGGTTTGTGTGTTTCCTACCGCTGTGTGATTTCTAAAGAGTCACAGCTCTTTCCAAAATGGACATTGGAGGTTTGGCTTGCATCCTGCATGTGAAGAAACAAATACTCACCAACAGCAAAATTCAAACAAATGGTTTTGAGCTGATGTGATGTGGAGTTTCCTCACCATTAAACGGATGCACATCAACGCTTGTGTCAGCTGGGAGGATTTTGGCAAAGGGGTTTGAGAGTTTGGTTGCATTGAGGTAGACAAACTAAAAGAGAGAACCTGGTAGATTATGTTGAAATAAATCAGCATATAATGTTTTTACCACGCAAAAATACACAATTATATCATCAGCATAAAGAGGTAAGTCATGAATCCTTCTAGTTTCTCGAGTATTTATGCCACTCGCCTTTCAGGTGTGAACACTGCAAAAAAACAACAACACAAATCTTAAGTATTTTCATCTAGTTTCTATTGCAAATATCTTAGTACACTTGAAATGAACTTAAAAGAAACTTTTTATCAAGATATAGGAGATTATTTTCAGTCAATAATTCTTCAATATTGATCAAATTTACTACTTCTTATAACCTCACATTTTACCATGTTATAAATGAAGTAACGTGGGAAAACATTAATATACCTTAATGTTTTCATCAATATTAAGGAATTATTGACTTACAAAAAGTTCCTTTATCTTGTTAAAATGTTAATTGTAAGTTAGTTTTGTCTTATTTCAAATTTGCTGTAGAAACTAGAAAAATAACACTTGTGTTTTTTGCAGTGTGTATTTTCACAGCTGACTCGGTTTAATTACAGAATAAAACCGCTACATTTGTTACATTTTCAGCTGATGTGTAAAACCAACCAACCAAACTAATTGAAAAAACTGTTCCCCTCCTCGCCTCGGGGGGCGCTGCACCAAAAACCACAGAAGAAAATGACACAAAACCTGTGAAGAAGACACTGAGCGGAACTTTCCTCTTTATTAAATGTAAACAAAAATGGAAGCGCGACAGATTTTCGTGGTTGTAGGATCCACTTTTGAAAACAAAAAGGATTTCACTTTTGTCTTTGGTGGAAGGCTACAAGTCATTTCCAAGCGCTAGCTGTTTGTTTTGGTTGCATTTACCCAGAATGCCCTGCGCTATAGTCCACTTCCGGTTAATGGCTCTTGAGCCACAATGCTCCACTTTCTACTCTCATTTGTCTTGATTAGAAAATTAAATTTGGTTAAAAGTTGTTTTCACGTTTAAAATATTAAAAATGAAGTCAGGAGTCATTTTCAACATTAAAAGGAAGAAAAACCACATTTTAATTTCTATTCATCTCTTTTTAACAAAAACAAAAAAAAATGACTTTGTTGTAATTTCATATTTCTTATTTGTAACAAAAAATCAAACGACTGTTTTAAAATTCCATCTATATTCTGTGTTAATTTGTCAATAGTCGAGCCGCTTTTATAATTGAATACATCTATAAGTCAAATGCAAACTGTTTTGCAAAATAAATTTTTACTGAGGATTTAAAGTTGTTCTAATCTGTTATTAGAATAACTAGTGATGTAAACATTAGGATGATGCCAATTAAAAGCCTAATTATCTTCACTAACTCAGGTGTTTTGGACGTAACTTGGAGCTAAATGACATCACACACAGAGCTCCTCTGGTTGTACTGTTAACCTAATCCTTAAATCATAAACATGTTTATGATTTATAAGATGCAAAGACAAGACCTCAAAAACAGAAACATAAGGTCAGCTGTGTTTAATTAACCAAAAATGGCCTCATGATGATTCTGTACATTTAAATTCAGTTTATTTCAGGCGTTTTTCATCTCCTTCAGTCTACAAATATTTTGAAAGCAACTTTATAGTTTTTTTTATTTTATTTTAGTCAATCTGGATGGTGGAATAATAAAATATTATTAACTAACAAACAAGTTAAAGCATGAACCCGAAACTGGTTTGAAAACTGAGCCGAAAAATTTGAATGCAATTTTACAGCAAAAATCCCCCAAAAATAAACCATTAAATGAAATTTAAATTTGATTTTCCTTTCCTTAGAGGCAGAAATTAACTAAAAATAACACTTTAAAGAAAAGTGACAACTTGAAAACGACTGCCTTTACTTTTAAATCTAACTGCAGCAGAGAAAAAATAGCATTTATTTACTTTGATGACTATTTCAAACCACAAACAGGTGAATATGTTTCTTCTTCATTCAGTTAAAAATAAAACTCATGAATTTTTCTGTCATTTTCCACATTAAACTCAGACTTTTCTGTGTGAAAACTCTGATTGTTTTGCAGGTTTAACTCCACCCTAACTCCACCCTAACCCTTTGCAGGATTGTTTCCAGTTTTCCTACCTGATTTTAGTAGATTTAACATGAAAGCAGCAAAATCTCCCAACAAACTGAAGCCAAGAGCTGCAGAAGCTGCAGAACCAGAACCAGAACCAGAACTGCTGTCAGCGCCGCTGTGACTTCATAAGAACGTCAGAATGTTCTGAAGAATCCGCCGAGAAAAAACCCAAACTGTTTTTATTTAAATCAAAACCTCTTAATATCTCGTTGTTTCAAATGCAATTTTAACAGAAATAACAAAGAAAGAGATAAAACTCATGAACTACATCAAAACAAGATGTAAGAATCACATAAAATGAAAATATAAAGATGATCATTTGAATATAAAGCAAATAAAAACGAACTCAGAAAGAAATCTTTAACATCTACTCATAAAAAATAATAAATAATGTTTTGAGTCCTGATCTAAAGGAGAAACTAATATTATTGATTAATTTATTGCTTATTCTGACTATTAATCAATTAATTCATTTAACCAATTAAGATAATTTTACACAATATTAGAAGAACATAAAAAATACAAATAATTAAATAATTAAATTACATTTTAAATAGGAGAATAAACAAGAACATTCATTTAGTGAATGTTTGATTATTTGTAGCAAAGGATGAATCTGCAGCTAAAAAATACTTTTAACATCAACATGAAATTAACTGATTAATAATTATGTAGCAAAAGGTGAATAATAGGAAGGTTTGAAAAAAGAATTACAGAATATGAACCAGGTGATTCTAAAACTATTAATCGATTATTAAATTAGTTGAGGATTATCTCAATAATCGATTTAACACGAATGATTTTACTAATCATTTCAGTAACTAATAAGTTGACAAATAAGTTGTAAAAGTGTTAGAAAATATGTAACAAAAACAGATTAACAATAATAATAATAATAATAATAATAATAATAATAATAATAATAATAATAATAATAATGTACTGTACAAAAACAATACTGTGCAGTTATTGGACCAGAAACATTGTTCAGGATGTGCAACTGATGACTTTTTATTTAAAAAAAAAAAAAGCATATATATTGAATTTTAAAAAACACAACACAACGTTTTGTTTTGTCAAGATACTTTAATGTCCTAATCAAAGTTCAGCATAACGAGAAAACCTGTGAAAAACTAAAATGTCTCCAATGAAGGACGGTAAAGAATAAATTGTTTTATAACGCAGCGAAATCAGATCAGATTCACCGAAAATTTAAATTATTTCACAGAAATTTGTTTGTCTCCCACAGGTTCACCCTGACAGGCGTCATTAAGGTCTTTGTGTGTGTGTGTGTGTGTGTGTGTGTGTGTGGGCGTGTGTGTGTGTTTGATATGTGTGTGTGTGTGCGGCTGTAGTCGTATCAGATTGTAGCCGGGTGTTTGTCGCCGAGCAGCCGAGCATAAACGGCTCGGCTAATGAGGAAGCAGAGGCCAGGCGTCATGGATCAGAAGAAGAAGAAGAAGAAGAAGAAGAAGAAGAAGAAGAAGAAGAGAGGAGCCTCCAGTAAGAGGTCAGGTTGGTCTATATTTAGATCCAGAATAAAACGTTTCACCAACTTAAACTCATGTTTGTTTGGAGGAAGAGCAGCAGGAACCTTCAACCAACTCAAGGTGAGACTTTATTCATCTTTTATGTCAGAGAAAGTTTGTAACTTTAAATAACTTTGTGTCATTATTGTCTTTTTTCCTGTTTTATAAACATTTTTACCAGTTATTACATTTTCTCTGCCCAGCCAGCTGATCTTTAGCAGCAAAAGTCAAAGGTCAGCAGACGTTGGTCTCAGCAAAAAGACGGGATGTAGCATAAATATTTAAAAACGTTTTGTACAAAAGGTTTTCAATTTGCGAGGTGAACTGATGGTGCGATTAAAACCATGAAGCGTGAAAGAAGCTGATTTATTATTTATACAATTATGAGAACCTATAACTGCGGCTGGATGCATTATTGATCAGGACCGATAATAACGCTGCTGAGTTTGGCAGGGCAAGGTTCTGGGATTTTACTGAGCCTCAAAATGGGAGGAAAATGAGATTAAAAAACAACGTTTTATTTCCATAAACTGCAGGTAAAACAAGTAAACTAAGGAAGATGTAGAAAATAATAAGAACAAATAAGAACCTGGGAGGTTTTTTTATATGGTACAGGAAGGAAGAATAAGAATAAAATGAAGGGAAAAACAATACAGAAGTCTTTAATTTTATTATTAATCATAATAAAATGAACAACAACACTACTAATGAAGAGAAAAATAATAATAAAGTTATAATTCTAGTAATAATATAGGAGGAAATTACAGAATGGCTGTGATAATGAAACAACGTCAAAGAGAATCTGGTGAGAAAAACAAAAACTGCAAACCGTCATTAAATCAGGAAAAACAACTTTATAATTTAATTTTTATTCCGAAATTAAAATGTCCAAATTCCAACTTCAGATTTCAAAACAATCTTTCCAGAAGAAGAAATTCCAACTGGGAGAGAATTTATGTTGCTTGTAGTACGGGAAACAAGTTACACTAGTTGCTAGTAGAAGTAATCTTTTAATTTTATTATCTGTATTAAGGAATTATTGCCTTAAACCAAGATCCTAATTTTGTCTTATTTCAAAATATTTGCCCTGGAAACTAGACAAGTACTTAGTAAGGTTTAGTATTTTTGCAGTGTATTATGTAAAATCAACATTTTTTTTTAGTTTTAAATCATGTTATGATGTTATTTCCTCATCAAAAACAAAACTGGATTCTTTCACGCATGTCTGAGAAATCTTTTCATCTCCATGGCAACCATTTAGTTGTACAAAACGCCTGGGAGGACCTAGCTCCGCCTTCGAGGCGCAGCTCCATTTTTCTAAAGACTTAAAGAGAAATTGTGCTATAAAATGGCACTATGTGCCTGGAAAACACATCATACTGCCCCTTTAAGGGTCCGCTCTGTAGTTGGTGTGAAACTCTCTAAACTTCCTGTTCTGTCACTTCCTGTTCTGTCACTTCCTGTTCTGTCACTTCCTGTCCTCCAGATGTCGTGGCGCTCGTCTTTCCGATGCTCAAAGTTTCGTTACGTCTTCGGGAAGCCAGCGACCAAGGAGCACAGCTACGACGGAGTGCCAATCACAAGAAGCGTCCATGACAACCACTACTGCTCAGCCAATCCCTGCTTCATCGCCGTGGTGACGGAGTGCGCCGGGGGCGGGGCCTTCCTAGTCCTGCCCATTCATTGTGTATGTAGGTCAAACTCGGGTTACTTTCAACCAACACAACAATAATTTTACTGCTACTTATTAAACTGACAAGGCCTTGAAGACCTTTTGTCTGTCTACTGTCCAAAGAAAACTAAACAAACTGAACTTTTGGTTAGAAATGTTTAAATAATTAGTTTAATTTAGCAAAGTAAAATGTCTTCCAGTTGGGGAGAGTAGACCCTCACTGTCCGAGGGTTTGTGGTCACAGCGGCCGAGTCCTGGACGTCAAATGGAATCCATTTAACGATTATTGCATCGCCTCGTGCTCTGAAGACTGCACTGTAAGCAGCCATGTTTTACTCTGTTTATTCACATTCAAAGGTTCTTTTTCCAAAGGTTTTCTTTGGTTCAGACTTTATTTTATGGTTAGACCTAAAATCAAGGTCAGGTCAACGTTACTAGAAATTACATCATAGAGGATAAAACCATGATTATGCGTCTGAACGCAGGTGAAGATTTGGGATATTCCAGTTTGTGGGGTCCAACAGAACCTGACCAAGGCCAGGAAGACTCTGACGGGTCACAGCAGGAGGGTGGCTATCATTGAGTGGCATCCAACTGCTGAGAACCTGCTGCTTAGCTCGGGCTACGACTACAAGGTCAGCCGCCTCTTTAGTCAGTGACATTCCTCTACGGATAAAAGTACAAATAATACTTAATAAAACGTCGCTTATATTCCGCTGAAGATGAAAAAAACAATTTCACAACTGCAGTGTTTCCATTAAATAAAAAACACAATTAAAATCAAAAATTAAGTTTGTTCACAAACTTTTTATTGAAACCTTCTCCAGGTTCTCCTCTGGGATGTGTCCCATTCCGGTTCTGTGATCAGACACCCGGTCCGAGTGGTCCTGATGCCCGTCCACCATCGCTACCCATCCGAGGCGCTGCTGCTTTCCGTCAGCTTCAACATCGACGGCAGCAGACTGGCGGTCACATCTAAAGACAGGCGGATTCGGGTTCTGGAGCCGCGGACCGGGAAGATCCTACAGGTTGTTTTTTTAGTGTTTCCTGTTGGATTGTATATCGATTGGTGGGACTGGTAGTCATGTTACTATTTGGTTTTACAGGTTTCCAGCAACAAGACGCACAGGGCTAACAAGGTTTTATACATCAGAGGGCTGAAGATGCTCCTGTCCACTGGAAGCTCGCCCTGGAACCACAGACAGATCCTCCTCTGGGACCCAGTAAGACTTTATTCTAAAACCAGCAGCTAGAATTAGTTTAGGGTTCAGCTGGAGACCAAAACTGCAACATTTTTTACATTTTCAGCTGCTGGAGTTCACTTTCACAACGCACTGAGTCAAACCAGCCAAACCTTTTGAAAAACCTTTTCCCCTCCTCGCCTGTGGGGGCGCTGCACCAAGAACCACTGAAGGAAACAGTTTGAAAACCTCTGAAGAAGAACCTGAGCGCAACTTCCCTCTTTGCAAAATGTAAACAAGAATGGAGTAACTCAGATTTTAGCGGTTGGAGGATTTTTCTTGTCTTCTGTTAAAGACCACGAGTCATTTCCCCCGCTAGCGCTAGCCTAGCGTGTTTGTTTTGGTTGAATTTACCCAGAATGCCCTGCGCTGTAGTCCACTTCCTGTTTTTCATGCGTTCATATGCATTCAAAGAGTTCACTTCAACCGAACCGAGACTGAGGTTTGTAGGCGGACCAGATTCACTCTTTGGCCAACCTTCCCAAACAAACTGGAATCCAGAACAAAATCTTCCAGAACAACAACACTTTGTTTTTATCATTCCTTAGAAACTGTGGAGTACTCATTACTTTTACAAATTTAGAGCATACTTAGAAAGTCCAGAGAATACTTACTTACTTATTTAGCAACCCAGAACAAACTTAGAATCCAGCAACTCTGAACAGGAATGGAGTATTTACACCTACCTAGCAATCTAGATCAGGAGGATCTAGTTTATATACTCTAGTTTCTTTTGCTCTTTCCTTTGGTTTGTTGTTTTGTTTGCATTTCCTTTTAATTCATGTAACGCACTCTGAACTGCCTTGTTGCTGAAAATGTGATATATAAATAAAATGACCTTCGATTAAAACGAATGAACCCCCAGTCAGGCTGTAACTAGAAAATGAACCCGTTTGTAATTCATATGCAAGATTCAGTCCAAAACAGGAAGTAAATTATCCCTTAATAGGTCCTTTTGCCGTTGTGTTTCCAGCTGTTTAAACCTAAAACATCTTTCCTGTGTGCAGGATGATTTATCAGAGCCTCTGTATGAAGAAGATCTGGACGGATCTGCAGGAGTTCTCTTCCCGTTCTACGACCCTGACACACAGATGCTCTACTTGGCTGGAAAGGTTTTAAAAATGCTAATTAAATCCAGAATAATTAATGTAACATGTTGGGTCTGAACACTAAAATGTTTTCCAAGTTCAGTAAAGTATTATTTACCCATCTTTGGTTCAGTGTAATTCCTGTGATGTTTACAAGGTTTTTGGTCTAAATTGGTAATCAGAAGTACTTCTGATTGGTTCCTGATTGTAGTATTTGCCTCTAAATACTTTAGTATTAAAAACAGCAGCAATGAGGTTCGGCATGAATGTTGTTGTTGTGTTTTAGGGGGACGGGAACATCAGATACTACGAGCTGAGCTCTGAGAAACCCTACATCAGCTTCCTGATGGAGTACAGATCTCTGCTGCCACAGAAAGGACTGGGTCGGATTATCACACTCAAAACAGCAAATCACTTAAAATGGAGAAAACAAGTTCGCTTTGAGAAAGTGCTGATAATAAAGAAGCTACATAGATTCTGAATATAGTGGAAGTAAGAGTTGGGGACAAACATCCCGAAAATGAGTTTGATCTGCTAAAAGGAACCAGGATACAAACCAGAAACAATGTCATAATGGATTGTGAAACACTAAACAATGAGTGAATATTCAGGACTCATGCTAACCAATTCAATGCTAACTAACTTTGGTTTAGCGTTAGCTTTAAAGTCATTTCAAGGGCCACAAATGGCCCCCAGCCCAAACTTTGGACACATTCTGAAAAGTAACAAGGAGTGGCAGCTAATAATGGAAAGAGTTCAGATTAAATCTGTTTTTGAAACATTTCATATTTGTGTTGTGATTTCAGGTGTGATGCCGAAACGCGGCCTGGACGTGAGCGCGTGTGAGATTTTCCGCTTTTATCGGCTGATTACCGTCAAAGACCTGCTAGAGCCTCTGTCGATGATCATACCACGGAAACAGGTATCGATCATTGTTGTTTCGTTATTATTGGTGATAGCAGCCGATCAGGTGAGGTTTTCTGTTCCAGTCTGAGGTTTTCCACGAGGATTTGTATCCAATGACAGCTGGAAACCAGGCAGCTTTAACGGCTCAGGAGTGGCTGCTGGGCATCAACAGGGGTATGTAACCCTGGTTACTGGTTACAGATGGTTAGGGTTAGGGTCATGTCAGCGGGGATCTCTTCTCCTCTTCAGGCCCGGTGCTGATGTCCTTGAGGCCGGAGGCTCATGTGGAAAACCCGTACGCTGAAATTCCTGCGGATAAAAGCCAGTTGAGGCAGCTGAGCGCCGTCAGGTTCCAGACAAACACAAACCTGGACTTTATGGAAAAGGTACGCTGATACGTTTAGTCACAAAACACTGAGAGATGCAAGACGGAGTATCATCAAAACAAGATGGCCGCCGGGTAGCGCTCACATCAGTCTGAACTATGGAAACCAAAGGGAAAAATCCAAATTTTCAAAAAATGTAACCTTTAAGAACCCAAATATCTGATTAATTGATAAAAAAAACAATTGGGATGACTTTACTTTCTGGTTGTGTAAACGTCTCCACTTGGTTTGGTTTAAATGTTTTATTGTTTTCAGGCTTTCCTGGAGGAGCAGCTGGCCTATCAGGACGCCAAATACCCCAGAGAGCTGAGCGATCTGTCGGGCTGGCAGCCGGATGAGACGGAGAGTCCGCTGTGGTCGTACCGCTGCACGCCTCACTGCCGCGAACCGGCCGAGAAACCGCCGCCGACAACCGAGAGCGAGGTCCAACAGAACCACAGATCCATAATTAAAGACAACATTCCTTAAACTCTCAGAATAAACTCACAGACAGACTTTCTGCTTCAGCTCCTGCAGGCATTTTACAAACAACAAGACGAGATCAGAGGCTTGAAGGAGGAGCTGCATCAGAAAGAGGTCGGTTCAAAAACAGAAAATGGTTTTATAGTTTATAAATGACGGATGAAAAAAATGACTTTTCACTTTAACATGTGGAAGTTTGTCTGCATTTTGTTTGACAGGTTAAGGAAATGTGCATTTTTCTTGGTCAAAAATATTTGAAGGCAAACTCATTGTATGAATTTATTAATCATTTATTAATAATTGATCTTTGATGATCTGAGTAATCACAAGAAGCTTTTTTATAGGTCCAGCAGTGATCTACACAAAGTTTAGGCACTTAAAAAAAATTAAAATAATTTAAAAAACTGTATGAAATGATTCTGACTGGTTGTTTCCATCCTGCAGGTGAGAATCGCTAAACTGGAGGTGGACATAAAGAACAGGAGCAACCTGAGGGCGACCTTCTGACCCAATCACATTTATTCACACTGACCTCAGCAACATGGAAGCTGTTTCACTTTTGCTCCAGAAACAAAGAACTGTTTAATTTATATGCATAAAAATTGTGAAAATAAGATTAAAACTTGATAATTAAATGAAATGAATAGACAGAAAACATCAGTATTTGTTTGTACTAAATGTTATAAACTGGCGACTCTTCACTCTGGAAGTGTTTTCTAATGCAGCAAAGTCACATCTTGGTGCCAAATCCTGAAAATTTCCAACAATTTCACAGCATTGTGCAAAGTACAAAGTTATTTACAGTAAACATTAGAAACAATCTTTGAGTAAAGCTGAGCAACTGTAAACAATAATCAGTGGAAGATGAAGTTCACCTGAGAGAAATGATTCAATCTGGGAAAATTCTCTGAAAAAAACAAGAAATGCATAAAACTGTCAGATATTGAACTACTTTATTTTTGTTTGTGACATTTCATGCAATGAAATGAAAATTATTAGTTTTATTGGGATAAACTGTTCAGCATCCAATAGTATAGATAATTTTGACTGACAGTAAAAGCAAATGATGTTATAAAACATCATAAAATTGATGTAGATCCTAAATAATTATAAACTGCTAAATGTTGTGGAGGTTAAACTTCATAAACCAGCTTAATCAAATCAAATTTTGCATTCATAACGATTAAATATTTAAAAGTCAACCATTTCGCTTTTACAGCTTGTATTTAGTTGGACTTTGAATTCAAGTCAATTACCAGAAGAAATGATTCAAATAAAGGCGACTTTTAAAAACTTATTTTCTGTAATATGTCATTTCTTTTTAGGAAAAGTTAGAGAAGAAAAAGATCTAATAAAACTGAACTTAATATGAAAAAAAAATAATTTACAGATTAATTTTTAACCCATATCGTTCAGCCCCAGGCCGAACTAACAGATTGTCGAGAGAAATAAATTAATTTCGTCCTAAAATGTTGATTTGTTGCCCCCTTGTGGACAAACGTCATAACTAGAAGTTACAGAAAATTTATTTTGTAACTTCTTATAATATATACGACATGCATATGAGAGTCATTTCAAATAGAAAAATAAGATATTTTATTGATCCCAAAGGGAAATTAAATGTTGTAACTCATTAATTCAGATTCTTCAGTTGTATTTTTCTAGAAAAAAGGACATTTCTGAGCTTAAAAACTCAAAAATCTCAAACTTTAAGATTTTCACAACATGACAAATTTTTAACTTTTGACAGTTTAGAGTTTTTTCTAGAATTTCTTTTAGATTAATTTAAGAAATTTAGAATTTTGGGGGTAAATTTCTGTTTCTCTACAACTTACAACTTTTTATGTAGAAATTTACCAAGAAAAGTTTAACAAAAACATTTTTTATTAGGAACATTTTCGTGCAAATTCAGAATGAAGACATGAAGAGACACCAGAAGGAAAATGTTAAGATTTTATTTACAGAGTCCTTTTGTATGATTTCTCATTTTTAACTTACAGAAAGTAATAAAAATAAAACAAGCAAACGACCTCATGGCTTCGCTGCGACAGTGACGGATCTCTCTGGAAACGAACGCCGAGGCAGACGGAGAGAAAGACAGAGAGAGAGAGAGACGGCGCCTCGAGGCAGCCATACAAAAGTAAACAAAACTTTCTCTGAAAAAATAGATTTTTTAAAAAGCTCTGCTGGCAAAAAAACACAAACAAAACAACACAGTTTGCCCTGAGCGCAGCTGGCTGCGGGGAACCGGGACGACAGATCGGGTCAAAGGTCAAAGGGGGGGGGAAAAAAAACGAGAATCAAACCTCAAAAATACGAAAACCTGCATCCACCGACCTGAATTTAATCATTTCACATATTATTATTTTACATCACCACACAAACGCTTCTGATGGAATCGACCAACGAAACGTTAAATCAACTGACGCTTTATTTTATGGCTGCAGATGTTTTGAAGAGGAAAATATTAGATTTTGTGTTTTCTGTGAAGATATTACAAACTTGGTAAAATATAATCGGATGTATTCAGAGAAAGAAATTAAACTGGTAAAAATTAAATCTGGTCATTTTCCACCTTGAGCTCCTGAAAAAGTGACGATTGTATAAATATGACAAAAAATAATAAAAGGGAAGAAATCCCATATTTTAAGAGGAAAGAAAATGTTTATAAATGTCTTCTAACTTTTTGTTTTTACATTTTATTCCTGAGTTTATAAGAAATCTACAAAAAAACGTAGGAAGAATCTGAGGAGTTGAGCGGATTGTTGATAAAAGATAAACGTGAAGCATGGAGGAGAAAGTTATTTTGGTTTTGGAGGATTAACGGATGGGATGCAGCCCAGTGGGAGTGGAAGCAGAGCTGGTGTTGGCTGATGGGAAACTGGGAGGGTTCACTCATCATCATCTTCATCCTCTTCGTCTTCCTGGTCTCTCTTCCTCTTCTGTCCCTTTACCGGAGACGAATTCTCGTCTGTGGACGAAACAAGTTACCCGTTGAACTTCACTGTTTACTAATTCAGGGCATCTGCAGGTTTCAGAAAGTCAAATTTAAAACTTTCAAGAACTTTAATGCCAGTTTGAATAAAAGTGAAGTTTGAAATTTCTTTTTTCAAATGCATAGAAGCTAGCTAGCTAGCCAGCTAGCAGGAACATATTAGCAGCTAGTAAACACAATGAAGATGTTTGTGTGCAACTCAAATTTTTGCCTGACAGAAAAGAACCACAAGAAAAACACATAACTACATATGATATTAAATATTTATGCCACAACAAAATTTAATACCAGTGACTAATGCATATAAGGCCAGCTTACATTTTTAAAATTAATTTTAGACATTTTAAGGCCTTAATCATAGATACATGAATTTAAGACCTTTTAATGCCAGTTTGAATAAAATTTAAGACTGAAAAATATAAATCTAGGAGATGATTGGGTGCGACTATGGGTTGGCAGCAGAAACTTAGCAATTTGCATCCATAATAAATGCAAAAAAAAAGCTAGCTAGCACAGGTACATTAGCAGCTAGTTAGCAACCGCCTCAAACTACAGAACGCAATTTTCCTGACAAAAAAGTCCTTCAAAGAAAAAAAACAAACTACATAGAAGATTAAATATTCCTGCCACAATAAAATGTAAGACCTGTGACTATCGTATTTAAGGCTAACATTTTGTGTAATGAATTTAAGACATTTTAAGGCCTTAAAGATAATTAAAAAAAAAAAAAACCTCTGTAAATAATTCCACCAGGATGTATTTTATTTAGGTGCATTACTGAAGAGGGTTGAATATTTCAACCTTTCCATGGTTTGAAAAGTTATTTAAGGCGTTTCAAAAAGAAAATCATGTTTTTATCTCAGACTGGAGGTTAAACCAGAAGAAGAGCTCGGCTACTCACCTTCATCTTCCTCGTCATCCTCTTCATCATCATCCTCGTCATCTTCCTCGCTGTCCACCTCTCCGTTCACCCCCCCCTCCTGCCAGAAACACCAGCATGTTAATATGATGACCAACTTGATGAAGATGAGATGAAGCAGGAAGCTAACCTCATCATCACCGCTGTCGTCGTCGTCCTCTTCCGCCACCACATCTTCTTCATCGTCCTCTTCCTCCTCCCAGAACTCCTCCGACTCTCCTGGTTGGGCGCAGAAGGTTCAGATTAACGTCAAACACGGCGAACCGTTTGTTGAGCTTTGGCGGCGCCGCACAGACCTTCATCATCGACGGCGTCGGCCTCGCCGTCCGAGTCGGACGCCTCGCAGTCGTCAGCGTCGTAGCCGTCCAGGTAGGTGAGCTGAGGCAGCAGCGAGAAGATGGAGTCCCGGTAGTCGCCCAGGTTGGTCACCTCGCAGTTGAACAGGTCCAAACTCTTCAGCTGAGGAAGTTTCTTCTGCAGCGGCAAAAAACCCCAAAAATGTTCAGCCGCCTGGACCGGAGCAGAACCAGGAACAGAACCGGTTCCCTCCGCTTCACAACTACTCACCAACTCGGCTGTCAGTAAAGGGCTAGCCCATAAATTAATCATCACATTTTTGGCTTTTGAAAATTACATTTTTGGAAAATCCACCGTTTTGTCAGTACGGCCAGGGCGGCCATCTTGTTTTAAATATTAGGGCAGGGCTAAGGCTGGACAATAAATCAACAACAACATTGATATCAGAACGTGATTCATATCAATAGAAAACGCATCTCAGAGTATTAAATAACTGATCCAGAAACGCAGAGCATTCTGGGAGATGTAGGCATTGGAAAGACTTTAGCTACTGAACCTTTCAGAGCTCGCTAAGAAATTACTAATTAATTTAAAGTATTTTTGAATTGAATTGAAAAAGTTGGTGGAATAAACTAACTCACTCACTCTTTGGTTGCCTAGCAACAACCTGCTACGTAACAAGCAATTTCAAGACCTCCCTCCCCCAACTTTGGTTACCTAGCAACACCTTCTGAATAGCTTGTGCAGCAACAGATTCAAGTTTGCCTCATAAATGCTTAAAAATTGATGTAAAAACCAGTTTGGCTGCAGTCGACATGACGCTGGCTCCGCCCCCCAGCAGAAGTAGAGCTGTCCTCCGACAAACACACCGTTATTAAGGCAGACTAATGGACCTCAATGCGTTACCCCCAGACATTTATTGAGTCATTTTTGCCTTATAAACCAACACTGAGGCAAAGACAGCAGGCAAGAAAATTCTGTAACTAGTCCTACGTCAGGTCTGTAAGGTTATTAGCGGGAAATAATGCAGAAATCAACAATAAAAATCAAGAGGAAAAATGAGGGCCAAAAAAGTCTGGTTAGATGTAAGTATGAACGCTGTGGGACGCACTTTGCACGTACAAAATGGGTGAGCAATCACTAAAATAAAGCCGGCTTCTGAAAATCTGCCTTCAGGAAAATCCTTAGAAATAAACAGTAGCATGAAACGATGTTTAAATGCCAGTATAGCAGTTACTGCAGTCTGTTTTCATGCTGCCATAGAGCTACTGTTGGAATCTACACGCATAAAATCCAGGACAACTACCTTCACTCATTGATCTGGAAATGAATAGATGTTTAGCATTGTTATTTTAATTTAACTGAGTTTATTTGATGCAGTGAGTCGTTAGCACAGAGCCGTGAGTCGTTAAGTCGTTAGCACGGAGCCGTGAGTCGTTAGCACGGAGCTATCAGTAAGTGTCGTTATGTCAAAAACTGGGATGTTTACTACCGGTTACAAAGTTTCCGGCCATCAGTTTCGTTCAACTGGAGGTGAGGTGGGCTGCAGTCCATCATCCATTTCTTGCGTTATTCCAGACTCCTTTTTGATTTTGGAAACGTAATGAATTGTATCGCCCTCTATGTTCTGGGTAACGGCTGTCGGAATCGCATATTACCCACCGACAACTTGGACCATTATTATCTGTTATTTTCCTCAAAATCTCTCTGACCCCAGCATGTTTTCTATGATAGATACTCTACGTGTACTTGGAACACTGATTGGTCAGTTCCTGACAAGTGCCCTGGAATGATTGGGGGAGGATTGCTCTTTGTCAGAATGGGGGCGGAGCCGGCGTCATGTCAATCCAGACACTGAAAACAAAAGGCTAGATTGTGTCTTCATTCAGCTAATATTATGACTATATTCCGTAATTAAACAATTAAAAATAATTGCAGCCTGCCCCTAATACAAGTCACAAAAGGGATTTGAAAGTACTTTCTGTCATTTGTAATTTCTTTTCTTAGAAAAGAAAGTGAGACAACCTAAAAAAGTCAGATTATATGTTTAAGTCGTTACGTCAGAATGCTTCAATATTCCAGTTTGAAGGTCGACTGTAAGCTAACACAGCCAGCAGGCATCATGTCTGTCGGTAAACAACCAAACTGGAAGTGTTAGCGTCTCATTTCTGACCTACCAGCGGCTCCAGCGTACTGATGTCTTTGAACTTGTTGCCGCTCAAGTTGAGGTGCGTCAGATTGACGAGCCGCTCTGCCAGAACCTCCAGACCGCCTGATATCCTGTTATCACTCAACTCCAACTACAGACACAGAGGGGAGTAAAATTAAACATTTAGTGGGATTTAAAGCGACTCTGCAGTAGTAAAAAGTCTAAATGTTCTCAACATCACAACAAATCTCATAGATCAACAGCTCATTTAAAACTGCAGCATGTAGCTTTTATAAAAACATGTTTATGAGAATCTGTGAAAAGAATTTATCTCCTCCAGCTCCTCTCTGGGTTATTATCAGAAGAAACACACGAAAACAAACCAATCAAAACCAGAAAGAGGGGCTTGGTGCTGTCAATCAACCTTGTGTACTCGCCACTAAATGTGCAGTTGGCAGAGAAACAACTAACCGTTACGGTTCGGTTCTGTTCACTCTTGTTTTCTAGTCCATAATTTGAGGGGTTTTTTTTCAAAAATATTTAAAATTAATCTCAGAATTTTTTTTCTACAAAATTTGTGACTTTTTAAACTAAGAATTTTAAGTTTTTTCTAGAATTTTGTTTAGATTAAAAAAAAACCTTACAAAATGTTTCAAAAGTCAAAAATGTTCAAAAATAGAAATTTTGAACTCAGAAATGTTCACATTTTATCCAGAAACCAGATTTTTTCTAGCAACTTTTTTACTTTTCAAACTTGAAAAGAAAATTTTAGATTTTTTTTAGATTTATGAAATCACTGATGACTGCTAACTAGCATTAGCATTCACAACATTCACTGCTAGCTGCAGCGTAACAGAGAGTATGAGTGATTGACAGCACTAAGACCCGCCTCCTGGCTCTGATAGGTTGTTTCCAGTAAGCACTAGGTGAAGATGGAGGAGCTCGCTTTTTTTTCCACAGATCATCTGTCTCATGTTACGGTACAGTGACAGTTTCAGCATTTATAAAAGTTACACTCTGCAGAAACATCAGCTTATTGTTGCCAGAGGATTCTGAATAGACTTCACCTTTTTGAGCTTGTCCAGTTTGGGGATGTCCGCTACGCTGGTCAGGCCGACGTTGATGAGGCTGAGCAGCTCCAGGTTGGAGAACTCCTCTGTGATTCCTTCGATCTTCCCCTCACTGGAGCGGCAGTTGTCCAGGACCAGCTCCTGCACCTGAACGCATCATCAGAACCAAACCATCTCTTTTCGTTACATGTTACAGTTACGCATTTATTTCCCTAGTTTACAGTAATAATGATCTCTATTGTAAAGTTTTTATTTTATAAGCTCAAGTTTTAAAAAATATTTTATGATTTATAAGGAGCTGACGTGATTGAAGTGGCCACCAGAGGGCGCAACAGATGATCAGGCAGTTGCAGAAGCTTCCAGCTAAAACTAAGGTATGAAATTATTGTAATATTTTAGTGGAGGAACAAAATTGAACATTTCTATAACAACAGTAGGATTCAAAATAATTCCAGTATCAGAATGATTATATACATCAGATTTTCTCATAAATTTATCAGTGGACATCAGGTGACTATTTAAATTATGTTTTTAAAAGCTAAGTCCACTGTGATAAACGGGTTACACACCAACGCATGCAAAACACATATAATCTCTATAAAAAGAACAACATGCCCACAATAATAACTAGCAAGCTATTGGTAAAAATCTTTAGCATAGCTCAACCTGAGCTTTTTAAGTGAATCCCAGCCATGTTGATGCCTAAATAATAAAGTAATTAAAGCTCCTAAAAACTACAGAAACACCAGCAGACCTGCTGAGGTCTTGTGTGTGTGTCCAGCCCACAACAATTTAGCAGCGAGAGTGTGCTTCTTTGTGCGTTTTATTATCATGTAAAGAGTGATCTGATCACTCAGCAGGACTTTATCTTCAGGTGTGGAGGGTTTTTATTCACATGTAAAGCTCTGCAACTCAACAGGGATGCATTTTAATTCCAGGGCTTTAATTTGAAAAGGAGAACATCCATCTTTTTTCAACGACTGTTTGATACCTTGGTAACTCCCTGATACATCAATCACTTACCCCCCACGTTCTAGACATGCTAGCTACTTGCTAATTAATGATTTACACACCTATCATTGGTTGCCCTGTGGACCAAGCTACAGCTAACTTAACCTGCCGGATGAAAATGAGTCTGTAATGGTTATAAAATATATTTCACTTCAATCTAAATGGAAAACACCCCTCATCAATTTGATACTGGAACAGAGTAGTTTTATAAAATAAAAGGGATCAGTTAGCAGTTTTATAAATATAAGGGAATCCTGGGTAGTTTTAGAATTGGAACGGATGCTGATCAGTTTTAGAATTGGAACGGGTCCTGATTTGGAACAGGTGCTGATCAGTTTTAGAATTGGAACGGGTGCTGATCAGTTTTAGAATTGGAGCGGGTCCTGATCAGCTGTAGAACCGGAGCGGGTCCTAATCAGCTGTAGAACCGGAGCGGGTCCTAATCAGCTGTAGAACCGGAGCGGGTCCTGATCAGCTGTAGAACCGGAGCGGGTCCTCACCAGGTCTTTATTGGAACCCAGCCTCCTCTCTGTTTGTAAACTCCCGACGCACGAGCGGCGTCACGTGGGTCTCATATCTGCTAACCGTCGCTTTGCTCTATTTAACCTCCATAAACGCTAAAAAAAACAAAAAAAAAACAACAATATTGTTCTTCTAAGTTTAATGTTAAACCTGAGAATTTTAACTGACATGAATAACACATCGGACAGATTTCGATGAATTACCGTTAGGCTACTTTAGCTTCAAGCTAGAGTTAGCGCCCTAATGGCACGTTACAGCCATGGGCTCCGACTACTTTCTGACACAACGTTGGTACAGGCAGCTATTAAAGTAACAAAATGTACAAATACACACAAAGGGCACAAAGTTCAGTGTAGGCAAACTCAAAAATTAATATTTAAAGCTTAACCTTCTATTTTAATGTTACTTAATGTAAAAAGATTAACATTCAAAACTCATTTCCTGCCGACTTTAAATTATAATACGTCGTAATATTTAAACAACACATATTTATTGGTGTATAAACATATTTAATAACTTCCATGAATTGAAATAAAACAATGTAAAGCTATTTTAATAATTTGCAGTAATCATCACTTTATATTATCGGAGTCAAATACAGCTGCGTAGTAATGTAGTTCCAGATATTAGCTAGGCCCAAGACACAAACACGGATGTATGAGGCTGAAGTTGGTATCCAATTCAGAGCTATAGTAAAGGGGTATTTCACAAGTTCAGGATTTGGAATTATCATACATCGTTTATAATTGCAAAACTTAAAGTTTGACTGGATAATTTACACAGTACAAATATTCTTAAAAACGTTTGTTCTGTTTGTTGTCTTAATTTTGTGAAATTTTCAAAATTACAACAGATACTTATAAATTTCTCTAATTTATGTCTGTTTTTAAGAATGCATATTCAGTGTATAACTATTCAGGTCAGGCTAGACTGGTGTAATCGTTGCAGTTTAAACTGCAATATTAAAGAAAAGAAATGGGTATTAAAACACTAGTTTTAGTTTCACATTAAAACTAATGTTTCACAATTCACCAATTTTATGAAAAATACTATTCAGTTTAGAATAATAAAGTCCAGGTATGAGCAGTATAAGGATTTTATATTTTGATCCATAGTTCAACAAAGTCCAAACTCTCAAAATTATCCCAATAACCCTTTACTAAAGTTTCGAAACAGACACTAACTTCAGCGTCACCAGCACAAGTTTATACTCGCATTAGATACATGGTAGAGTGAACAACAGCAAATAAATTTACCTAAAAAAATAATAATTTATCTGTTATTTTAGAACAACTTTGATTTCAAGAGATAAATAAATTAGTTTGTAGTTTGGTGAAGCTGCAGATCCAGCTGCCATGTGCTTTACCACCTCTCCTCCTCCCCCTCCCGCTGCCGGTTGAGTTCACACCGCAGTCAAATAGTTAAAAACCCGGGATTCTCACCTCCGCTGGAGATCGGTGCCTCAACTCTAAAGAAACCCTCTTCTTCATGTCCATTTTCCTCTACTTCTGACTCTCTGCGATGCAAAAACACTCGTTTCTACACGATCCTCTCTTCAGCATCAACACGCGGAAACAGAGTGAAGTTAGCTACAGCTAGCACAAAGAACTTCCAGCGAAGACTACAACAATAAAAGTCTGAGACGGTCCAGTAGACGCGTTGACCATTAACTTTACTTATTTTACATTCTAGCTCATAATTGAAATATATATCAGTTTGTTTCATATATAGGCAAAATAAAAGCGTCGTATTTATGAAATAATATACAAAGTATGTTTATTGTTTTACATTTATTTTGAAAAAGCAAACAGTTTCCGGAAGTACGCTGCTTTTGTATCATAAAGCGATACAGTAACACAACGTTTACATAGCGTGCGTGAAAGTGGGTCAAGGCGTTGTTGCTTTCAAGTGTCAACAGAAATTTGGATATTTTAAACGACAAACAGCAAAATGAACACATGTAACTCGAGTTAGATGACTAGTTGATGGGATGTTTTAGAAAATTTCAGCACAAATATTGCTTCAAGGCGTCAGTTAAAAAATAAGTTTCATGATTTTTCATTCTTGTCAAAACAGATCCGGGCTTCTCTTGAAGCACCTGAACATATAAAAACGGAGGGAAACGGCAACATGAAGGAAACATTGACTTCTAGCGTCTCTAGTGGATGTTTGTATATTAAAATCAAACAGGAATTCATTTTACAGTGAAAATAATCACACCTTTTAAACTTTATAAAAACACTCATAAAGTTTGAGATGAATCTAAGACATTTTCCAGTAAAAAAACCCAAACATGTCAGTTTCTGAGTTTGAAAAGTTGTAATTTATTTTTTTTTTGGTCTTTTCTAGAATAATTCAATGATATTTTGGCGGAAATTTATTCCTTCTTCTACAATGACCCTAACATGGCGTCATATTTCACCCATTCTGGTCTCAATTAACTCGCTGCTTTATTCGTTTGCATTATTCACTCTAAAAAGCAAAATCTACCCTGATGTAACATTTTTGAAGTTCATATGCTTTTGCTAGTTGTTCTGGAAAACAAGCATTAAAAAAACACATCAATCTTTACACTATAACAAACACTTTTTTCTCTTTGATTCAGATTTTGAATGAGGACTGTATATAAAATAAACCTTAGACACATTATACACAGCTTTTGATTGTGGTTTTAGTTCTTTATTGTCATATCACTGTAGATCATCTTCACAACAAGCAGTTATACATACAGTGGTCTTAGAGTATATCACTGTCCAATACGAGGAGAGCAACAGTTAGAATCACAGCTATGGTTTCTTTCTCCACCCCACCCACAGACCCTGAAAATAACCACCTCCTCCTCTCCGCTACACCACAAACCCAAGTGATTACAACCATCAAAGTAATGTCACAGGTGCCTGACGAATAAACAGGACTCTGGAATAAATAAATCAATAAATAACCAAATGAATATGTACAATACTTAAATAAATAGTAATGAGTTGTGTATATATATTTACATACACACAAGTAGCTCACCAGAGAACAGCAGGTTCCACAGGCATAGAGCTGTTTATTTTTACATCTCATTTTTAATACAGCCACAAGGCGTACAGCTTCATTATGTAACACAGCCACAGGTCAGACCAAGGCCAAATTATTATGCCTCAGAAATCATAGTGCAAACATTTTCAGAAAGCAGGTTGAGCAACGTCAGTTTAGATCCAATATGGCCGCCACATGCGGGACATGTGGTGACAGATGGAACTGTCCAACTGCATTTATGACTGTTGAAAATTTGCTAAAACACACACATAAAACTGTATCTATTTTCAAAACAGTCATAGATAAATGCAGAGAGAAATAACCTGTTGCTGTTGGTTGGCATTGCTAGCATTCAATCTGGTCACTGAAGACAACGATTACAGACTCTCATCTGACTTTTACTGAAAACCAGTTAATCTGGTCTGAGATGTTATTCTCAGACTGAGTCCCAAAAGTACTGTAAGACATACTTTTACAAAATCCCAAGTTATTTTCACAGCATCTGTAAGATTTTCCAATATTTTGCCAGAGATCCCAAATGGCTTTTGGAAGATTCTAACATTTTTTGTTTCGTAAGATCCCAAAAAAGGGTCGCAAGATTTCTTAAAAGTTCTCAGAGATTCCATACATGTTCAGAGATCCTGGCTTGTTTTTTTTTTTTTAAGATCCCATAAAGGTTTTTGGGTTCCTGAAAAAGATGAGGGTTCAAGAGACAGATAAGGGAAAGACTCTGCATCAGAAATGTGTGACTTCCACCTCCATTAGCCATGGAAACAAATATACTTCATGATCATCACCCGCTCTCAAAATGATCAGAACATGTGAAAAAATATAAATACAATTGTTAAAATGTGTTGGTAAAACCATAATAGTTTCAGAATCTCCAATAATTCAGTAGTTGTTTATAAAAAGACGTGGCCATGTCTTTTTATAAACAAATCTCTACGCCACATTTATTAAAAAAATAATGTCATACACACAGGATCAGTTTCATATACGTTTTCATCCAGTTGAACCCAAACAAATTCACCCCTGAGCGTTGTATTAAGCATGCCAAACCCATAGGGGGCAGTGTAACGCCAAACTAAAACCTGTCAGCTGATCAGATTGTTTAAAAACAATCACGACTTCCTGTTAGGAATTAAACATGGCGCCAGGAGGTTCATTTGTGTGGGCAGATTAATGGGTTGAACTATATTTAAATAGTGTATTAGAATATAAAGTTATTAAAATAAGACTGTCGATTGGGAACTGTGTCAAACGAGGTTTGTGGATATATTGTTGATGTTTTTTGTTAAATACATAGTTCTCCCAAATCTCCGCTTTGTTTGGAGTTTTTATAATCATTTTAGTGATATTAAACATAGTTTTTGTGTGGATAAAAGGCAAAAACACATAAAATGTATTCGTTTGACCAGATATTGACCTACATGTGGTTTAGGCCTGAGACAAGACAAATAAATCATAAGTTTGAGTTTCATTTAAATGTTCATCAATGTAGACAAACTGCAACAACACTTGGGCAGTGACTAGGCCATACTGAAGACTAATTGCATTAATCCTTCTTAACTTTTGCTTTACCCAATACAACTTTTGTGGGATTTCATCACTCCTCTTGATCTTGCAAATCTTTGCCTGATGTCACAAGAAAAGTTGAAGGGGTTTTGCAAAGCCTTTCTGGGATCTTACACAAACAAGTCAGGGTCTTGCTAAAGCACATTTTGCTTTTTCTTCTTTGGCTCTTTCAGGGCTCACAGTTCCTATCTTTGAAGTAAATGGAAAGCTGCACTAAGTTACGTCATGATGATGCAATTGAATTACAGGAGAAAAATGTCTGTTTTGGTGCCGTCGAAGCAGAAAGAGGCTAACTCCATTCAATAAAATCTTTTAATGCCCCCATAAAAAAAACTAACACACCAAAGCAGATGAAAAAGTCTCAATTTAAACTCAAACTGAAAAAGCATTGCATTTTAATATCAATGCTCAGCTTTTTTCCTTTCCTAAATAGTTTGAAGGTCATCCCAGATGAGTGTTTTTGCTAGCTTCCAACCGATGAAAGGCTGAGATGAAACCAGGTTTGGTTTAAGTGCTACGTTTTATCCTTCAGTCCACACATTACGCTGAAAACTAAGAAGAGGCAAGTAAAGTTGCCGAGGTCTGACACTCACGTAAGTGAATAGTGAACATGGAGAATAACACTGTACAACAAGTTCCTCATTGAGGTTAGAATACATGTCGCCATAGAGGGCAAATCGGCAAAGACAGAAAACAGAAACAGGTAAAAGCAGGGCCGAAATAAATTAAGACATTTAACAGAAAATAAAAAAGTCATAAAGCACTTTGTAGTTTAAATAGGAATGCTTAGACCTAAGTGGGATAAAAGCTTGCCCACGGAGCAATTGTATAGCACTTTCTAAAATAAGCTAATTGCTCACAATGAAAGCTGAGACAGACGTCTCACTAGTCGTATTTTTACTGATTTTGTGTTTGGACAGCCATCCTTGACAGCAAACATTAAGCGCTTCGGTTGCGTGCAGCTCACAAACCTTCCGCAGACAGAATCTGAAAATCAGATTTTTAGACACAGAAGTTCACGCAATGAAAAAAAGGTAGAAAATAAAAATAAAAAAACATAAAATAAAAAAGAAAAACACTGAACATACATTGTGCTCCAAACCTCCATCTTCTAAAACCTGCAACAGTTTAGGAGTAGCTAGAATGTGGCAGAGAAAGTTCATTAGTCTTATTTTGGTGTCGCACATCGGACTGTTAGCTAGAGATTGCTAACTAGCATGCAAGCTAGTTAGCCAACAGATACACTGTTAGAGCTAGAAATAACTAACTAGCATGCAAGCTAAGTAGCCAATAGATAGATAGACTGTTAGCTAGGGACCACTAGCCAGCATGCAAGCTAGCTAGCTAACAGATAGACTTATCTACAGATTGCTAGCGAGCTAGCATGCAAGCTAGCCATCTAGCAGATAGATAGATAGATAGATAGATAGATAGATAGATAGATAGATAGATAGATAGATAGATAGATAGATAGATAGATAGATAGATAGATAGATAGATAGATAGATAGATAGATAGATAGATAGATAGATAGATAGATAGCTTGTGTTCTTATTGAAATGTTAAATTTTATTGTTTATTGCCATGGTGATTATTGTTTATTTGACGTTAGATCTCTGTGGTAAGCTTGACACTGCAGTTTCATAATATTAGCATTCATGTCTAAAATACTCTATTTTTTGTTTTTACAGCTTCAAAGTTCACTATTCTCCAGCCAAAATAGTGTATGACATGTTAAATCCTTTCATCACTGGTTTGATTCTAATGTCACTTGATAAAGCAATAATGAGGTAAAGTTGCTTCTGTCAAGTAACCACAAAGCTGAAGAACAATGCAAATATTCTGAAGACAAAAATCAGTAGTCTGTGTTGTTATTATTAAAACAACTGGAAATTTAGAGAGAAGTAATACTTGCGGTATTTTTCAACTGAATTTAGATGGATAGTATATGAAGGATACTCATGTGTCTGTTTTAAAACTCAATACAAAAGTCAATACAAAAACAATGATATTTTACTTGTATCGAAATCCTTACTAATGGAAATAAGTCCATGTATTCTAAAATGTTACCACAGACGTTAGATTACCTATTTAAAATAATTTAACTAATAAGACGTGACAAAAGCGAGCAGTGCTTATAAATGAAGCATGACCCTCTGACAGTCTAATCCAAAAGATGTTGCTAACTTCGCTTAATGTTACATGAGGTATTCAGTATTTAGCCAGTGTATACTGATGAGTTCTCTGCTCAACACTGTCATTAAAGCACTAATATACGATGCTAACGGTTGTGTGTGATTAGCCACTCTTTACACAGTTAGCATTAGCTTTGCTAGCACAGATTCCTGCTGATATTGTTTGTTAAATGCAATTATTACCAGGATAAAAGAGTTTGCATTTAAAATTAATGCTAAATATTAGAATTAAAAAAGTCTTAATGTAAATTTGGAGCTGTTTAAAAATAGCACTATGGTACAAGAGGAAGCCGCAAGTACAACATTTAGCACTCCGGTTATATTTTTTGCTAGCAAAACTCCTAGAAATGTAAAAATGCCTTTTCAGTTTTGCAAAATCAAAACTGTGAAACAGTTATGCCTCATCAGTATGTGAATTTCAACTGGCTTCTGGAACACATGCTAATCTTAAACCTCTAGATGTTAAAAACATGTAACTAGCATTAAGTCAAAAATCGAACATCTCAGATGTTTCACTAAAGCATTTAAGTGAACTAAAGGTTTTTTATGAATGTATTTTTTATTACTACCAGTATAGCTTAACTGCTTGATAAACTACTGTATTATTGAAGAGCTATATGCAACAGTTACCAACTTAATCTCTTTCATGAGGTTGTAACAAACACCTTTAAACCCAAATACAAAGAACGCTACTGATCCAGAAACTAAAACAACTGTAGTACCAGTCCTGCCCCGTCTAATTATACATCAACTAGAACAAGTATGGACAATATTTACCACCAACAATGAAACTGGTTTTATGAACAAACCCAAACTATATCTTGTATATTTTCTGCTGAAAATTCTAGAACCAGAACAAAATTCTCGGAGCACCATTGAGGTTCTAGGATTTTCCCCATCCAGCTGGAAACCTGGAGGGAGTTTCAGACCGGTGACGACATTCTGGCACGTTTAGCGTTTTAATGTTTATGTTGACTCGACCCAGTCAAAAATAACCTTCTTATGTTCTGTACCGTTGAAGACAGAAAACCTAATTCTATATTTTTTGTTTAAATGAATATTGTTCAGGTCAGTTAAAGAATAATTTATTGATCCCAAAGGGAAATTAAATATGATAATGTTAAAAACATAATAAGTTTGGTTGATGCATTAAAACAGAATTTGATGATGCAATATCTTGCAAATAGTTGTAACTATAAAGTTTAACCCAAATAACATTAGGAAATAAAAGGCTAGCAATAGTTGCTATAGTACAGGAAATGATCAGTGTATCAAACTATATATAAAAACAAGATTTAATTATGTTTTAGTGATGAAATTGTGTTTTTGTTTAAAGTTGAGTTCATATTTTAGGCCAGAATTGGTCATTGACAGTATTTAGAGTTCACTCCTTCAAATAAATCTCATTAATGCAGAAATCAAAGTCAAACTCCTTCATGTGACTTTTTTTATCTGATAAAGATGATCAGAAATTGCCTTTTTGTATTCCTAAGAAGCTAAATTAATCATTTTAATTTTATGTTAAAATCTGACTGATGGTAAAAACTGGTTGTTGGTGAAATTACTGAAAATTGTAATTGCTGCAGAAGATGAGTTTTCTGTAAACTATTTTGTTTCCTGCTTCAACAGTTATGTGTCGTTTTAGGGAGGCAGTGATCAACATCTGAACTGAATGCATGTTGGACCAAAGTCCTGAACATTAAACGTTAAGATTTCAGCGAGTCAGTCTCGCGTGCAAAGGCAGGGAACTAGACAAATCTGCAAACAGCTCCACACTTTAAAACCAACAGATGTGACTCTAGAAGGACAGAAAAACAAAACCTCTCTGTAGCTCAGTGCAAATCTTTCTACAAATGGTTACCAGTTTATTTTAGCCGCTGTAGAACACGGCAACCTCAAGGTTTTCCTCTCTTTCACCGATCCGACATGGCTGCTGTCTTCTAAAACGCAGCTAAAGTTTCAAGACAGATAAACTCAAAGATTAAACCTCGTATTCACCCTGGAACTGGATCTAATCTCCTAAACCGTTGATGTGGCTGGTCCATGCATTCAACCACTGAACTGGAAATCTACGCCGACTCCGAGAAAGGCAGAGTTAGTAAAATGACAACAGCTGTAGCTCTACAGGTTACGGAGCCATGCTAAAAGGCAGTGCTAGTAAGACGGAGAGAACAAAAATGAAAACTTCTAGAAAAGCAGAAGAAGTCAAAGCAAAGAGATGAGGAAAAGCTGTCAGGTTGGTAACCGATGAGCAGGAATTTGTGCTGGCTTCGTCATAACGGAGTACGGACAGGTTGAAACACACATTCAGACATGCATGTACATAATACACTGTGCCTTGTTTGCAAGTCTCCAAAGCCTCATTGGTGTCCATTGCTGCCAGGCTATGCACCATGCTTTAACAGACCAACATCTCTCCATCTTCTCGTCTCTTTCAGTTCTCCGTTGCTGCACCGCTTACCCTATAGTCTCCTCCTCCTCTCCTCATCGTCTCTTTTTGAAAGTCCTGTGTTGTCCAGCGCCTCTCTCGGTTTGGTCCATTGTAGTGAAAGCAGAATTGCACAGAAGCACAGAAGAAGAAGAAGAAGTAGAAGGAGGGCGTGGTTTGTCGTTTCTGCAAATACAGGCTGTTTCAAGGGTGTCCGGATTGGTCGAGAGGGAAGAACCGGGCGGCCGGCTGGACACTAGTGGGGCAGCGGCACCAGGATATCCACGTAGTTGATGGGGAAGAAGCCCGACTGGCCGTTGATCATGCCCTCGTACCAGTTCTCGTCGATCTGATTGGTCAGAGTGATGATGTCGCCCTCCTTGAAGCCTAACTCGCCCTCGTTCTCTGGCTCGAAGTCGTAGAGCGCTCGACAGCAGGGCTGGTCCATCGGCGCTGAGAGACGACGACAAAACACAAGCTGGTCACTGGACCAGTCAAAGTCATCTCCACCAATCAGAAATACACGGAGAAACACTTTATATACATGTAATCCATAATATTTTATACCGGAGATCAGCAGAGTAACAGAAATTCTACTCAAGTAGCAAATAGCAATACTTCATAATAATATTAGTCAAGCAAAAGTAAAAAAAAAACAAAAAACAATGTAGTAAAAATACTCCCAAAAGTTACTCAAGTAAATGTAATTGAGTAAATGTGTCTAGTTACTACCCAACTCTCGTCATTATGGCACAATATGAGTTGGAGTTATGGTTCGTACTCTTTACCGACATTAAAATTATTCTCAAGGTCTCTAAAAAATATAAAAAATAAATTTGACATATTTTCTACAGAGAATTTTGACTAATGTCTGGATATAAATGACAGTATAATTAGTAAAGCTCATCTCTGATCCCATTGATTCTTTTTCAATAGACATAATTATGAGGTGATGGCATGAGTCTGCCACCTGCTGGTAGAAACTGGCAACTGCATCATATTTTCTTAAAATTGAAAGCTAGAAAACAGAAATTTGGCAGAAAATTTGCCAATTTTCTCGAGGTTATTTCAACTAAATCAATAAACATTTAAATATTCTCTATGTTAAAAGGCAAAAAGATGGCAGATTTTTCTTTTTGTGCTTCATTTCTAACTCTTTTACCAGTTTTCAAGTTAATTTCCATCCACAGGTTTGAATTTAAGCCTCAGTGTGATTTTATTTTTCCGGTTGGATGCATGTTGGATACCTGGTGATTTCCCCGGGGATTTGGCCGAGTGGATCCCCCCGTTGTGGCTCTCGCTGGGGGGCAGGAGCTCCAGAGTCATCTTGGGTTTGGGAGTGTACTCCTTCCGGGGTTTACTGGACACTTCTTTTATCCTGGAGACGGGAAAAGACAAACGTTTCAGTGAAAGCGCGCAGATCTACGTTCACTGGCTTATGTCTGTGCCCAGGTGGGAGGACGGATCGATACCTGTCCTCCATCTTGCTGGAGAGCTGCTGGAGGATTTCTGAGGAGCGGCTGTGGTATTCCAACTGGGCCTGGACCAGCGCTGCCAGCTGGCTCACCTGCTCTATCTGGAGCACACACACACACACACACACACACACACACACCCACACACACACACACACACACACACCCACACACACACACACACACACACACACAGGTTGTTATGGTTCTGCCTGCTGGGCCTGAATCTGGTTCTGCTCTGCAGGCCTGAGAGTCTTTTGTTTTCCTACTGCTCTGATAAACAGAGACGTGGCTGAAAACGTGGAACTGACAGAAGAAGAAGAAGAAGAAGAAGAAGAAGAAACTGTTTACAAATAAAAAATATTCAAATATCTGATTAAGTTTCTGTTTTTAGAAGATTTTTTTTTTAATGAGTCAGTTTGTTGTTGTGATTATAAATAACAGAAAATATGAATAATACCTAATCCCTAAAGAATAATAAAAAAATATATATAAATATATAAAAAGTGCTAAAGATTTTTTTAATATAAATTAGTTACAAATTAAAATATAAAAACAAAAGTGTGAAAGTAAACTACGTAAATAAAATACAAATATATTAAAAGAAATAAAGATAAAATTAAATAAATCATATAAAATTTAAACAAATCACACAAAAATGTCAGAATTAATGGAGTTATAAAGATGAAACACAAATTGCTTTAAATTTAAACCATAAATATGCATGAAAGGAAGATTAATATCATTTAAAATGTTAAAATGATTGCAGATAATATAAACACAGTGAAAATAACTCATGAAACTGTTTAATGCCGTTTTCATATATTGTATTTCCTGTAAGTCTGGATTAAATCGTCTCCTAGCAACAGCAGGCCAGGCTTCAGCCATGTTTCTTACGTCGCTCTCCAGCAGGTTGAACATGCTCTGCTCGGCGATCTCTTTGCTCTCGTCGAACTTCTCCAGCGCCTGCTTGATCTCGTCGTCCTGGACTTTCCCCTGACGTTTCTTCTTGTAGTCGAAGTCCAGACGCCGGCCCTCCATTTTCTTCAGATGATGCTGCAGCGATCAGACACAAGACGTTAGCCGGAGCCGGTTCCGGTCGCCGTTCGGTTCGTTCGGCGTCTCCTCAGCGGTCGGCCCACCTGGATCTCCTTCAGGTCTTTATCGTGGAGGTTCTGCAGCGGGTCGATGAAGTTCTGCTTGACCTCCATGTCCAGAGCGTCCTTCACCTCGCCGAGCTCCTTCATGGCCTCGCCGGCGTCGATCAGCGCCAGGCCTGGACGAACAGAACAGAACCGTCAAGTCAAAAGTACTCATTACTAGAGTTGGGTAGTAACTAGTTACATTTACTTAAGTAACTTCAAGGAGTATTTTTACTACACTGTACATTTTACTTTTACTTGAGTAATTTTAGTATGAAGTATCTCTACTCTTTAGTGAAATTTCTGGATTTTCTACCCTCTGAATTAAAACAAACATGTTTTAACCAAAAATTCATCCTGCTGATTTGTGAGGTCACATTCAGATAATTTTTCAGACACCAACAAACATAAATTCATTACAAAAAAAAGCTGGCTGTTTTTTAAAGTGCGTCGTCTCTTTTTAGAAGCAGTAGAAACGCAAATGGAGGAATAAAAAAGTGCAAAATCTGCACCTGGAATCAACTAAACTGTTTTATTTATTAATAACTTATCTGTATTGATATTTAGTAAATTTCCCAGAAGTCTTGTGGTTCTCTGGAGCAGAACTTTGTAAACTTAAGTTCTGCTCCAAAGAACCAGCCAGAAAGTTTTTATCTCCTCTGAACAAGACAGACTAGTTCAGTTTAAATAAAAACACCTTAATAAGGGTCCACAGAGTCGATCCTGGAGGGCCGGCATCCTGCATGTTTTAGTCTCTCCCTGGTACCAACAACCTTCTCAGCAGGTCAATGTTCTTCTTGGGCCTTGATCATTTGATCCAGGTGCGTTAAACCAGGGAGAGACTAAAACATGCAGGATCCCGGCCCTCCAGGACCCACTTTGGGCCCCCTGCCTTAAAGCCTTGAACCTGCTGAGTTTCCAGTGTTTTTCTCCCCAGTATTGAAGGAAAACCCAGTTCAGTAGATGGGAGCAGCTTCCTGCTTACCAAAGCAGGACTCTTCTCCCAGATCCCGGCCAAACTTCAGCATGGCGTCTCCCAGGATGGACTCGGCCTGCGGGTAGCCGGGCCCCTTCTCCTGGCCGCGGATCTTCGACATGGTGTTGATCATACTCAGCTTGGCTCTGGATGCTGCCGGCAAGCACAGGCTCTAACTGTCAGCCATGTTTTCATACTGTGCATGTGTGTGTGTGTGTGTGTGTGAGAACCACACCTGGATTGGGCTGGAGGTACTCTGTGGTTTTGGTCATGATGTCCAGCACCGCTCTGCTGGTGATGTCCACCTTCTGCAGGAGAAAAAGAGGAACAAACTAATACATTCAGAACCAATTATCACAAAAATAAGTGATTTTTATAAGTAAAAACATAAAATAAACTAAGTCTTAATATTACACAACAATGTCAAAATAAAACAAGTAATATTAGCAGAATAAAGTTATATTGCCAGAATAAGGCAATATAACTTATTGCCTTATTCTGGCAATAAGGCAATTCTAGTAATTTCTGCATTACTAGAATGCAGAAATTTTATGAGAATTCTTCCATTAAAAATAATTGAAAAAAGTAAAATAAGGAATGTTGATACTTTGGTATCGGTTAAACAAATTAGGATATTTAAAATATTTAATATTTTAGCACATTAGAATCAAATTAGGACTTTTAAACAATAAACTACTGATTTCATTTAAAGAAAGAATCATGCCAGTTTTTAAGTTTATCAAAGCTTTTTGATCATTAATCAGAATCAGATCAGGGTTGATTGACGATCGGCCAGAAAACTGCAAACGGTGCATCACTAAGATTAAGTTATATTTGTGTTTAAACGATTAAAACAGGCAGTTATAAGCATCACAAATGCCTTGATTCAGAACTTTATAGATACTTTTAAACGGTTAATTGGACGTTTAAGGATAAATGACCTTTTCCATTTCCTTGAAGTCATCGTCCAGCTTGGTTCCTTCTGCTCCTCCGACTTTCTCGCTGACTTTCTGTGACGACGCCCGGAGAAAAACAGGAAAGACAGAAAGAGAGCGAGTTAATATTCTCATCCAGCAAACATTTTACAGCCAACAACGGGCTGATCTGAGAGCTAATGGACGGAAAACAGAGGAGAGCTGCTGCTGCTGCCGAGGAGGAAGATGGAAAAATGAGCTGATGTGTCTGATTATTTATGCAGGAAACATAAAAACATAAAAACTTTTGATCTGATAAACATCAGACCAAATACAGCTGTGATTATTATAAGATTTATAACTTTTGACATGTAGAGTTAATATCCTGAGTTCCTCTCTCCTTTGTACCGACTCCAAATGTAACATCTTCCCTTTAATTACTTCAAGACGTCTTCTTTTATCTCCATTTGTTCATTTAAAGTCATAAAAGAGCAATTAACCCTCCTTCACTTAAGGCCAGGTGACTCATTAGTTTCAGCTTTATCTAATTTTCTTGCTTCGTTTCTAAGAAAATCCATTTCAAGAGAATCCTTCAGTCTTTAAACGCCTCGGTGAGCAGCAGCAGCAGCGTCTCTGTTTTCATCATTTCTGCTGCTGGATAGATGAATATATTCCAGATTTGAAGGTTTTCTAAACAGAAATCTAAACCAGAATCTCACCTGCAGTAGATAACCTTTCAATTGATTGTCAGTTAATCAGATTGTCAGCGTTGGAGCCAGATAAAACGTGATGTATACAGTCTTATAACAGTTTTCTAATTTGCACACATAATTTTCTAACCTTCAAACTGTTGCCACATTTTTTTTAGTTGTTTACATAGAAAGCTGAAGGTTACAGTCGGCAGAAACAAGCTTCACTGTCACATCCATACTGGCAAACAGCAAACAGGTCAGAATAAAACCTGAGGGAAAATAAAGGCAGAGCAGAAATGTTATGAAGCCAGAAGGTTAGCTTAGCCAGTTAGCAAAAAAGTTGACCTGAATTCAAAGTCCAAATAAATACAAGCTGTAAAACAAAATGGTGGCCGCTGGTCAGACTGGTTCGTTTGTATACAAAGTTTAGTTTGTTTGGGGAGATGTGAACAAAAAGTGAACCTACAAACCTCGGCCTCAGTTCGGTTGAAGTGAACTCTGAGGCGGGCCGAATGTATACAAGCAGAATGGAGACCGCGCCAAAAGCAGGAAGTGGACTACAGCGCAGGGCATTCTGGGTAAATACAACCAAAACAAATGCGACAGTCAAGTGCTAGCGCTAGCGAGACTAGCGCTAGCACTTGATTTTTTTGCCAAAGACAAAAACATTTATCTAACAACTGATAAAATCTGACTTTGTGAAGAAAGAAGTTGCGCTTGGTGTTTTTTTCATTGGTTTCTGTATCATTTCCTTTGGTGGTTCTTGGTGCAGCGCCCCCACAGGCGAGGAGGGGAACAGGTTTTTCAAAAGGTTTGGTTTGTTTGACTCGCAGAACCATCGCAGCTGAAAATGTAACAGATGTTGGAGTTCTGGTCCCAAATCAAACCAAACATATCGAACTATAAAGTGTGAAAACACAAATCTCTGCAAACCTCGATGAACTAAAGCAAGATTGTAAAGAAAAGTTTGATAAAGTCAGAAAGTAGAGTAGAATCATGGAGTTGACTATTTTGGCCAACAAATGAACCAACAAATCAAGCATATAAAAACTACATAATAACAAATATAAATAAAATAGTCCATTTAATTAGTTTTCTAAGCTAACAGAATCCACTTTAAGTGTTGAAAAGCTGTTTAATTCACATCTAAAGGTTACATAATGGCACCAGTGAGGCAGCTGGTTCAGGCCTCTTGGGTCACTGTGGGAGCAGGAAGCTGCAGAGCGACAACATTATTCGCTCTCATCGCCTCAGGTTGCAGCCATGGAGGAGCAGAGTGGGCCATCAGCCGCCCACGCTCCGTTCACACACACTCACACCACACACTCACACCAATACGCTGGTAAACAAACACATAAAGACCTCACATGGCGCCAGCAGCACCATGACCCGGCCCATAAATTACTGTAATGAGGCTAATTAGCAGAACAAAATATTTATATATCGATGGAGGGATGGGAGAAAACTGTAGCCAGCTGGATTTTAGGAGTTATGAATCGGTAACCCGTCCAGGCATCCTGGGATTCCTGCAGGAGGGAGATTATACTGTCTGGTTTTACAGTGGCATCAATCGAATAAAGCCTAATTGTTAACTGAAATTATTGGAATGTGAAGTGAATTTTATGTAGCAAAATTCAAAAGCTGCACACAGATATTTCAACTAGTGTGAAATATCTGAATGTGAGCGTCTGGGATCTAAAGCAGCTGCCTCCATCAAACAAACCAGCCAAACATGAACAGCTCTGAGTGCAGGTGTGAGTGACGATGCGTTCAAAGCCCCTCCGACGGAGGAAATATGTCACAGAAAAACACGAAACCACGGCGTTTTTAAACTGAGGAGCTTCTCGGAATAAAAAAGAAGTCAAATTTAAAATTAAAACAACGCTAGACCAAGACAGGAACGAAAAGTGTGAAGGACCGACAGATGGGGATGCAGTTACCATAGAGACGAGGATGTGAAAGCTTTCTATTATGCTTCCAGGAAACAAACACAAACCTATAAGAGTGTTTTTTGCCTGCTAGGGAGGAAACCTCAGCCTGGTCTCAGTGAGGTGTGTGTGTGTGTGTGTGTGTGTTAAACTCTTACATAAGTCAGCCTATCTCAGCAGTTTCATCTTTGCCATCCTTTATTGAGGGAAATCTAAAGTGTGTTTGACCTGTTTTTACTGCCAATATTATACAACAGATGGTTCAGTTGTTTGGAACCTGGATGATAAAGAGAAGATATGAGCTGCAGAAAGTAGACAACAGACAACAATCACATCAATGTGAACAATTAGGCAGAAATTAGTCACCAAGAAGTCGAGCAAACCGCTAATTAGAGGCAAGCTAACAACTCAGAGCCCGGCTGGTGGTTGAGTCAAATGTACAGTGAACCAGAGTTATGCTAATGTCCAGCATTAGACATTAGCATAACTAATGCATAACTAATGCTAATGTCTAACTGGATTCACTTCTTACTTATCAGAGTCAAGAATCAAGCTAGCAGTAACTCAAACTTAAGCTAACAGCTGGTCAGACCTGAAAAGTCACTAACAGTCAAGTTAAATCAAAAATAGTGAATCCTAAGGAGATTTTTTTTCATCCAATACAAGAAATGCAAACATTTCTTTTCTCTATTATTCATCTTTATGATCTTATGACAGTTTTCTCAGCGGTGCAGTCTAGAGAAAGCTACTTTAGAAGCTCTTAAGTAAATGGGAACATTGTGTCTGTTGGGTATTAGTTGGATTTTTTCGCCGGAGGGCTAACAAGTCTGCAGTAGGTTGTTTATTTTACAGACATGATAACTTCTACAGCTTGTTAGCCACCTACCCAAGACTAATGCACGGTGGCCAAACAATGTGTAGCACGAAACCCCCTAACACCAACGTAGAAAGGTTAGCATTAGTTCCTCTTCCTCATAACACAACAAACAGCTGGTTGACTGTCTGTGTGCATTACATGCTTTGACTCTTTTGCCAAATCTAAAAAGTTAATTTACGTCGCAAAAGAAGGTTAAATCTCAGCTGTACTGTGATAAAATGGCAGAAAGTTGTAGGAACATGAAAAGTTAACCGACTCTTTAACAGGCCCATCTGTTCTGCTTCTCTCCTCCTCCACAGTTTCTCTCCCGTTATTCAGGACTCTCGCTGCCTCTGCTGTTTTTTCTCCTCCATCTTCCCTCTGTGGCTCTCTTGTCCTTTTATTTCTCGTCTTACATCCACACTCGCTTTCTGCTGAGTCACTCCCCGCCGAGGCCTGCAGGAAAATCAGCTTAATTACAACGCTGCCGTGACAAATGTCGGAGGTCGTGGCACCCTGACAGCAGATGGAGGCCCCTGCTCTCCAGAGGAGAACCTGACCATCAGGAGATGGAGAACTTGGCAGCCGGAGTCGGTTCATCTTATCGGCCTGCCAAAGTCCCCAGACGCCATCTTAGACGGTAGATACCAGAGGACTGATGGACAGTTTGACCAACGACTGATTAGTGTTCGAACTTTGGTGCAGGATTCTTTTGGATCAGAGCCCAGAGTCGTCCTAATGAGATGCATTTCTGCATTTTAAGTTTGAACTTGTGGTCCAGAATGTTTAATAACTCAAAACTGCAGCGTCAGCAGCAAACTTTAGATTTCCAAGCCTTTATTTTAAGGTCTTGTTCTTCTATTGCCCCCATTACTGCAGGTTCATTTATGTTTATTGGGTGTGGAAACATTTTTAATAAAAATCACTGGACCTACATTTATCGGCATCCTAAATTCCACGATTATCTCCAAAGTTTGTCCATTTTATGTCCTGTTGCAACACGGAATCGGATTTATGATATTTCTACAGAAGGGATGTCCAAAGTGTGGTCTGGGGGCTGTTAGCAGCACTTTGAATGATTGCTTACGGCCGCAAACAATTTAGGAAAGGAGCACATCTGGCCTCCAGGCTCCTTTATATTTAGGGTCACATTTTCACAGACAAAATCTTCTTAAAAGTGACCCATTATGCTTCCTTGACAGGTTAGGATAAATGTTCATCACATGTTTTTGCACAAACTCATTCTGAGATGATGGGATTTCAGTCTGCTCAGTTCTGCCTATTTTGTTTTACTTGTTGTCACTTTGAATCCAAATAAGCAGCTGCTGGCTTATTTACATATTTTAATGTGAGGTTTAAGAGGTTAAATAAAAATAAATCTACAAAATGTCTCAATCTGAGTGTAATTTCCTTGTAGTTTGTTGTATGTTTTGGCCTTCAAGGGTTTTCAATTTTATTTTTTTGGCTCTCTTCTGAATAAAAGAAAAATGCACCACTGATGTTGGCTGCTTCGTCTTTTCCTTCCCGCCTGTAATGATTTTATTGCCTGTGGTGCCGATTCCTTCGCCTGCTCCGTTTGTTTCCGCGGCAGCCGGGACGCTTGCATCATCCATGTGCATCATCTGTCGGTTAGACGCTCGACCAGAAACCCGAACAGAAAGGCTTTAATTAGCCGAGGAAACGTGACGACCCGACCCAGAGAGGCGGTTCGGCCGTAAATCACTGAAATGTTTCAGCGTTTAGACAAAGAGAAAGCAGGGAGGGTTTAAGGTTTAGGTTTTATGATGTGGAACTAAAAACATCAATAAAAATCTCCAGGAACAGAAAGAGAAACAACGACCTTCTCCACTTCGTTCATGTAACATTTTGATCCTGGATTTTAGTGTTTTATGTAAATTATTACAGAAATGTGACACATTCTGTGTGACTATAAGCTGTGATGATTAATGGTTGCCATTTATTTTCTCTTGGAAATCCTCAGCAGGAGGTTGAGAGGCTGGAAGAGGATGGAGAAAAGAAATGTGACCGAGAGACGAGGCAAAAAATGATGGGCTTTAGATGAGAGAAAGAAAAGATCAGATCTGGTTCATTTAGAGATTTACATTTCATTATTAAAATGTGATAACAGATAATTATCTGTTATCACATTTAACAGATAATTAAATCTGTTAAATGTGACGCTTAGCCAATCAGAAACATGTAATGTTGTTGTTTTATTTCACGCTTTGGGGTCATAGGTCAGGTCAGAAGCTGAAATAATACTTCAGTTTTTCCACAAAGCCGTCTACATCATCGTTTACATGAACACATGAGGGACAAGTTTTCACTCTGTAAAAAAAGCTGTTTCCATGGGAACAGAGGGCAAAAACTTTCCCATTTTAAAGAAAAACATCCCGTGATGAATTTCTAAAGAATAAAAAATCATCAAAATAAATCAGTGATATTGCCAATCCCTACAAATATATAAAAGTTCTTCACCATTTCACTCAGGCTGATGGTTTAAAATACAGATTTATGAACTAATGAAAGAGTAGGAACAATTACTAAAGTAGAAACGTTAATATAAAAACTATTCAATTAAAAGACTTAGACTTAGACTTGTACTTTATTGATCCTTTGGGAAGACTCCCTCAGGAATTAAAAATGCAAAAATTAGTTTATTGTGATTCTTTTCCTTTGTTTTAATTGCCCAACATTTTTTAATGAAATCTGTATGTCATTAAAGATTAAAAAAATTAATAATTCTTTTTTTTTTACCTTAATAAAATAAAAAATCAGGATGTTTTCTCCAGTTTTCCATATTTTCTTTGATCCTAGGATCCACTTATTGGAGCTAGCTATATGTGATTATATGGAAATATGAAACGTTGACTAAATGTTTCTGAAGTGTTGAGGATTTTTCCTCCACAGCCTCTTTAATCTCCTGCAGCGTGTAAATATTCGAGCTCTTCAGCTGGTATCCTGTCATCCGCCCTCAGTTTAAACTGGGTTCAGAGTGGAGGCGTGCGACAGGAACGGAAAACTAAATTCTCGCTGAAAGCTTCAAGAAATATCCTGAGAGACTTTCAGGTTCGGAGAGGAGAAGCAGAGATCTTTGATGAAGGAGGATTTTATCTCTGTAATCAGAACCAGAGCCGATCAATCAGATTGATCTGAAGGCGGCTTTAATCCAGACATGATAGGAAAAGATGGAAAAAATAAAGAGACTGAGGAGCAGAAACTAAGAGGGTCTTGATAGTCTGATATTCTTGGTTTGATTTGAGACCAAAACTTCAACATTTGTGTCATTTTCAGCTGCTGTGGTTTTCTTTCTCTCTGCTGTGTGTCAATCCAACTGACACAGGTTGAAAAACCTGTTCCCCTCCTGGCCTGTGGGGGCGCCACCCAAGAAACACTGAAGGAAACAAATCAAAAACTTCTGAAAAAACTCAAAAACTTCATGCTTTTGGAGAGGCTTTTTGGGGGTTTGCGGATTCACACCTCCCCAAAACGAGCCAGACGTTTTAGCCGAAGAAACTGGAACTGGATTAACGCGAACTAAACATTTCACCCTGAACCAGGAGGCAGAAATGAGGCGACTGACGGCAGCAGAACCGGTTGGTGAGAGTTTCTCTGAGACCTTTTTGGTTCCTGCAGGAATCCTGACCAGCTGCACTGCAGCAGCTGCTGCAGCATTAACTAAACATGAGAGCAGAGGGGAAACCAGCTGCAGCTCATCGCAGCTTCAACTACAGGATGTAGGAAAAAAAAACTTCAAAACCTGCAGAAAACACCAGATTCACTGAAAGTAAACAGACACTGCAGCCTACAGCAACGTTTTCTACTGTTTTATTATTCCAAAACTTATTTGCAACAAATTTTCTGACATTTTTAGACTTTTGAAACTTCCCAGATTTTTGTCAGCCGATTCCAGAAAATTTGCAATGAACTCAATAATGTGCATTAGTGCCAAAAAGGTGGGAATCCGATGATTTTTGCGTGAATTGTGAAGAGAATAATGGGCGACTTTTCGTTGAGCTAATATTTGAAAATGTGCTGAGAATAGTTTGACTCAATAATGTTTGAGTTTCAGTGATTAAATACAAATATGGACAAAAATAGCTGCTACTTCTATGTGATTTCTGAAATAAAATGTACTTATTGTGTGGAATATAACTTCCTTCTATCAAAATTGATTCAAATATCTTCAATATGTGAAACTAGCAGCAACAAGTGGAGGAGGGGAAGCGCTGTTTCCTCTCTTAGGCATTAAAACTAATATAAACAACAGGAATGATATGAGAATGACGTCTATATTGTAAAAATTGTAATGTTTATGTGCCACAGCAGCTGATTCCTGTTTGAAACATTAATTATCTGTGGCTAATAGAGTCGATTAAAGTGAAAGGAGAAGAAGAAACGATGCAACAGAAACACCCCAAAGCCTCCGGATCCATTTCTGCCCTCATTACTATTCACACCATGAAGTTGGACATAAAGCGGCGCTGGAGTCACGACTCGCTGGCGGTAAAAACAAAAACACATCTGACACAAAAACAACTAAATCCTGCAGCTTATGGAGCAACTAAGACTTTTCATTTTTACAGTTTACATTTTGATCATAAAACAAACAACTGCTAAATGAAAATAAGAATTAATTCATTTTTATTTTAAGAAACCAAACTGAACGCAACTGTCCCAGTTTGACCAGACAGTGGCGCTGCTTTGTGTCAGTTTCACTGAGTAACTTTACTTTATGACTGAAAGTTTGGTTTTATCAACTGAAGCTATTAAACGTTCAAAAAATAAAAGCACTTATTTTTGGTCAGTTTGTTCAGAATGATCGAGTTCAACCAAAGATTTTCCCAACACATGACAAAAACGCCTCACATGTCCAACAAAAACATCAACTGATCAGAGAGTCGGATCTGATCAGAGGCTCATCAGCGCCGTTAGCCAGTCGTTAAGATTTAATTAGTTCAATTGATCAGTTTTCTCTGTTTTCAGCACCAGGACTTTCCTGCTGCGTGTTTCTGATCCGCAGAACCAAACGGACTCCGACTACAAGAAGTGACAAACCGTTTAAATGGAGTTAATTTCAGGTTAATTTCAACTAATTAACTGAAACTAAACGCATTTTAATCGATAAGAATACACTGACAGACGTTTTCAATTCAAAAACCAATTTTTTCTGCTAAATTATTGACTAAATAGACATGAGATCAAATATATTTATTGCTTGTAACCTTTTATTGAGGTTGTTCAACCATAAAATTGTAAATATATGCAAATATATATATTTACATTATTGTGTCAACAAAATAAATCAAAGTGTAAATAAATATTAAATAAGCGTTTGGTTTGTAGCTTTCATTTTCCCGCAGCTACAGCTGATCTTGAACACGTTTAGATTTTTGTTAATAAGTTTGAATTTTGTACAGTTTGTTTTATTACGCCTGTAGATTTTATATTAAAAAACTGATTAATGGTGTTAAAATTTTAACCTGTTAAAATCTTTGTAATTGTTTTATAATCATGATGTGATGATTATGTTGCACAAACAGGATAATTTCATCCAGAAGGTGGCAGCAGCACAAAAGTTGATTTTGTTTTATTGCGATTTTCTGTGATATCAATAAGAATTATGATTAAAAAACTTTTTTTTTTAACTTATTTTTTAGGAAACTGCATTCATAGACACACAAACAGAAATTCTGCTCTTGGAAAACATAAATTTTTTTCAGGAGTGTGATTTATATCTCTAAGCTGCACACAAAGACATTTAATCATATTTTCTTATTGAATGAAAAAAACAGTGGAGAAAACTGTAAAATTAACATTTTCAATAATATTGCCAGGTTTTTTTGTAAATTGTCGTTATTTTAATTTTTTTGAGTGAATAAATCAAATTTTTTACCATGATCCAATTTTTTCATGATAAATAAATATGATAGATGCCGTTATGTTATAATGTGATGGTGTTCAGAAACGTTTTTTACCTCCGTCTGCTACAGCTAGCTGTGAAGCTAACAGCAGGTCCGTTTATTTTATCAAAATATTACAACAAAAACAGAAAAATTAGCTGTGAGCGTCCTTCCTGATGTGACCTTTAACCTCCGCCTAGGAAGAGTTTATCATAAACAGTCGTCATCGTCTGTCAGCTGATAATAAACTCAACGTCTGTCGGAGTCGCACAGAGACGAGGTCAAAGGTCACGGTTCAGCTGGAATGATCTTCCTCTGCCTCCCCGTCACGAGCGATGCCCTCAAGGATGATTAATTATTGAGCTACAGAACGAGCCAAAAGTGAGTGTGTGTGTGTGTGTGTGAGTGTGTGTGTGTTGGCATCACGCCTACTCTCTGCCGACACGCGTGTGGTTGCCATGACAACACGGTCCACGGAGCCGGCAGGAACAGAAGGAGAATTAAACACATTTACATTGTTTACGCCCTTTATGTCCAACTATAAATGTCATATTTAATTCTCCTTTAATCTAAATGTCAATTTTTTAAGAAAAAAAGGAGCTTAAAAACATAAATTGAACAAATAATAGACAGAATGTAGTGTAATTTTTTAGACTTTGGATAAATTTACTTAAAATCTAAATAAAATTACTGGATTTAGTTTAATTATTGATTATAAAGTTAATCATTTTGAGTCTGAACGAGGGATGGGCGATATTGGCAAAAAGTTATTTCAGGTTATATTTCTTTAAATACCTCAATAACAATATTCTGCATTTTACTTATTTAAACTAAATTTGGCCAAATATGTAACTTCAAGAGTTTTTTTTCTACTTTCCTTTTTAAACAGTGACTGGAATAAAAGAAAGATATTAATATGTAAATATATATATATATAAAAAATCTCATAATACACGTAGTGTGTCAAAGAAAGAAATCGAAGTGTAAATCAGTATTAAATAAGTGTTTTTGTTTATAGCGTCTGTGTTCCCTCAGCTAAAACCGACACAAATAGATTTTCATTAATAAATTACTCTTTCCATTAATTGGATAAAAATAAATTAATGAATCACTTCAACCGTTTTCTACAATATTAGAAATATGTTAAAAGATGCATAATTCCTTTTTTCAGTAAGACGGTGATTCATTTTTGGATCAGCAGATTAGTAATTGGATATAAAAATTAACTTAATACGAAATTTTTGCAGAATTTGAACCAGGTTAAGTTCTGGGTTGAACATATTTACAGACAAAGAATTTTTTTAACTTAAATATTAAATGCATATAATTTTTTGTACAGTTTTGACTTAATTACGACTTTGAATATGTTCTTTCAGCAAATTATTTCAATAATCAGATTAATCATAATTAATTGTTTCAGCCATTTCATATGTAAAGAAAACTGAGCAGTAATTGGAAGTAAAAATCCACATTTCTAGATTTGACCTCATTTCCTCGTGGCTCTTTGTGCTTCTTCTGCGTTTCTACACCTGGACATCGATCTGTTCTCGCTCTCGGGTTTCATTCGGGTCGCCGGTGTCTCGTTTCCCGCTCCGTCGCCGTCGCCAACGCCGTTGATGCCGCCGCTCTGCTCTGGGCTGCGTGAGGAAACGCTGCCATGCTGGGACGTGGCCTACATTTTAGTTTCAGTTTTCAGATTCCTCCGCTGTGTTCGGATTCCAGCACAAACGAATCCATTGATGTAAAAAGGAAGGAAAACACCGAGCAGCTCAGTTCTTATTAGACAAACACTAATATTAAAAAACCTTTAACGTTACACTGAGAATTAAAATGAAAATGCCAAATCCATAAATGATCCTATTGCTGTTAAAATGTTTAAAACTGTTTATTCTGGATTTCCTTCCACAAATTTCTCACTGCAGTTTACTGGAGTTCTGGCCCATTTCTCCAGACAGAACCGGTGGAACTGGGTCAGGTTCTGGGGTCAGAGGTCAGGGGTCAGGTTAAACTCTGGCTAAAGGAAACATTTTTCCAAAATGTTACTCAAAAGTAGCAATGCTTCATAATACAGTTAGTTACTAAAGTAAAAGTATGAAGTAAAACATAATAAAAATTCTCCTAAAAGTAATTTTTTCCCAACAACGTTTTTCTAGTAAATGTAATTAGCTAATTCTGGTAATGTTTTTTATTTTAATTAGGGAACTAATAGCAAAAGTCTGGAAATTGACCAAAACTACAAAAACAAACAAAAATATCCCAGTAGGAGTCCAACAAAAACTTGTAGAAACTCGTATTAAAAGAACTGGAAATATCGGTCCATATCAATAATTATTGATTTTTTGGTTTTTAATATCTGAAATACTGACCAGCTGTTGATGTGACGTTTCCTGGTTCATCCAGTTTTCTCTCCACACCGTTTATTTTTAATTTTTGAGCAGTTGTGAGTCAAAATGGCGGAACTTTAAACTGCTACTCAACAAGTTGTTGCTAGGTAACCAAAGAATGAGTTAGTTGCTAGGTAACCAAAGAACGAGTTAGTTTGTTGATTCTAGTCTGCCGTCATCTCCCAGAATGCTGTGCGGTTCTGGGTCAGAGTTCAGTGAATACTCCATCAGGCATCTTATCGAATGATATTGATCTTGCGTCTTTTGCGATATTGTTATTGATTTATTGTCCAGCCATAAAAGAGCTAATGTTTAGCTAACTTGCAGCTCCAGCTCTTGTTTTAGTTTATAAATAAATGTTTTTTTTTACCTGTAATTACCTGTTAAAGATGGAGGACGTAATGTGGTGTCGTGTTTTTAATCAGGATAATCATGAGCCAGCCGTACGGCTCTCTGCGCTCGGTGTGTGAAACATGAATAAAGCATGTTAGCGAATCAGATCACAGCGGCCGACATCTGCAGGGATCATCATCATCATCATCAAAGAGACGACCAATCAGCTTCCAGAGCCACCAGTCTGTGATGTCTCGTGCCGCCAGCCGCTTTCCCATAATGCCTTCTGTCGATTCCCTGATCTATTTCAGGCATCATCTCACCTCACTACAAGCATCTGATTCAAGCTTTGATTTTCTTTTTCTTTCATCTCAAACATCAAGCCAGATCCCTGAACTGATCAGTGGGATTTCCTCTGCTTTTGAAAGCAATAAAAATGTTTATTATGATTCAAAGTTACAAGTTTTTCTTTAAAATAATAAAGAGAAAAATGTCAACTATGATGATTACCACCTTAAAAATGAACATTTAGATGATACTCTTTGATGTCTCACACTAAAATAAGTCCTTTTAAGAGGCTTTAATCTCTTAAAAGATTAAGAGTGTTTTATCTGTCAGACCAACACAAAGTAATGCAAAGCAGAATAAAAATTATGGATTTCAACATTTTTAGCAAATAAAATCCATAAAGTTTTGGCGTGCAGAAGCATTCAGCCCTCATGAAGACATAGTTTGTAGAGATTCACACACAGGAAGTCTCTTTAGACGCCTAGAAAATGAAGTTTTATCAATTATTTTGCTGAAATCAGATGTTCAGAAGATAACATCTGGAAACATCAGTTTCAAGTCCCAATTTCTCTACTGAATTTTCCCGTTTCAGGATTCAAATAAATTTAACTAAATCAGGACATTTTTATTACGTTTTTCATGTAATAAAAACTGTAGATTGGGATGTTAAAATACCAACTTCCCAAATACCATTGTGCCAATGCTATTTGACACAGTATTATCTGGCGTTGGTGAAGCAGCCAATCCAGGAGCGGCATTCGTTTTGCTTCCTGTTGATTGGCTGAACCCCAAAGATCTGAAACATGGGAGATGTTAATGTTAGTTTCTGTTGTGCTGCTAAGACAGTTTCCTTTAGGGTTGAAAAATGTATCACAATATAAGTCTTTCATTTGAATCAATATTGATAATTATTGATTAGTTTGTAGTTTTAAATATCTGAAATACTTCCAAAATGGTGGCGTGACATTTTCTATTCTATCTATTCACTTCATGATTTTTATTTCTAAGAAGTTTTAAGGCACAGTGGTGAAACCTTAAACTGCTGCTGCACATGTTACTCAACAGGTTGTTGCTAGGCAACCACAACTCACTCATCAGGCTGTTGCTAGGTAACCAAAGAGCGAGTGTGTTTTAGCTAGCCGTCTTTTCTCTGCCTACATCTCAGTTTAGTGAAACTATTGAATATTTTATATTTTAATTGATCAGATGTCTATTGCAGTAGATACTGTTATTGATTTATTACCCAGCCCGTTTCCACGGTGAGTATTAATGTATATTAATGAATGTTTGATGTTTGAACTGTTAAAATATTAATTAAATATCTGCATTTTAGAAGGCAGGTTGGCTGTGGCTCCTAACTCCTGCGAGTACCGGGGATCTACTGTAGGTCTGGACTTTGACTAGACCATTCCAACACGTGAATATGCTTTGTTGTAAACTATCCTGTAACTTTTAGATGAATCTCTGCTCCTACACAGAAAACGTTCCACGTGTCTGCTGAACTTTTCAGATTTTATTTGTAAAATAAAAATGAAACTATTTTACTTCACAGTAAAAATATACAGCAGTTTGTGTTGGTTTATCACATAAAACCCAGTAAAGACACTGTGTGGCTCCAGAGGGATGAATAATTTAGCAAACAGAATAAAAACTAAAGTCACGCAGAGGAGAAGGAGCAGGATGGTTCATGCTGCTGTGCTTTTTATTTTTATGTTTTTGCTTCCTGCTCTGCTGCAGTGACCCAGTTTTCACCCTCAGGGATCAATAAACATCATCTCCTCTCTTTATTGGCGCCGCCGCCTGACAAACGCCACAGAGATGTGCAGGAATCCGTCCCGCTGACAGCCGGACAGAAAACAGGAAGATTCCTCCTGGAGTTTATCTGGTCTCAGACGGGAAACATTTCATGATGCTGCAGGAGCTCAGAGCACTATATGAAGGTGGAATTAATTCGATTTTTATTTAATTTTGATTATTTTTTATATTTCCTGAAGCCGCTGTTGAAGTTTATATGATGCCCCAGATTTTAAACTGCAGAAATGTTTCAGACGTTTTTGTCTGAACAACAGCAGTGACCTTAGAGAAGCAATTGCTGCTGCGCATCAACCTGGGAAGGATTATACAGATATTTTTTAATCTTTGTGAAGTTAAAGTGAAATAAAGGGGAAAATTGCAGCGCTCACAGAAAAAGTTAAAAACCATTAGGATGCGATTAAAGTTATTTAATCCAGTTAATTTCAGGGTCTGAAGTAAGCACTATATTCAATTCAAAAACCTTTTTTAAAGCTAAATTATTGAATAAATATCACCAAAATATTATCAACATTCCATAAAGTAGTTTTTAGAAAATAACTACTTCATTCCTCAAATATTATGACTTTATTCTCCACCTGAAATCAAAGTCCAAATAAACAGAAGCTTCAAAGCCAAACAAGATGGCCGCCCTGGGCGCAGTGACATCACTTTGAACTTTGGAGACCCAAAAAGTTCATGGTGGAAAAAAAAAATCCAGATTTTCAGAAAAAAAAAGGGGCATTGCTAGCAAACATTAATCAGCGGTTAGGAGTTTTTATCGGCATGTAAACATCCAGACGAGAAACTGGACTTTCCTCTGACGGGTTTCCAGAACCAACAGCAGCAAAGTGAAGAAGAAGAAACCGGAGGACTAACGAGACGGAGACGGAGAGGACGCTGAGCGGAGGAGACAGGATGTCCGTCCGCGCTCCGTCTCCGTCTCCTAAACAGAACCAACAGGCAGCTGACAGGCAGAGCTGCGGGTCAGAGGTTCTGCTCATTAACAACCGGGTCAGCCGCTTCGCCTGGTTCTGATCGCACAGATACACAAACAGATGAGCTTCAGTCAGAGGTAAAGGTTCGGTTTGAAAGACGGAGAGATGATGAAAGGATGAAAAGAAGATGGAAATATGGAGCGATGAATGAATGAGGAGGAAAACAGAGAAATTTAATATCAAAGCTCCGTGTTCAGAATAATAAAACCTGCTGTAAAAAAACTGAAGGAACGTGATGATAAGAAACGACGGAGCGCAACAGAAACAAACATGAAGTCTATTAAAATTCTGCTAACAAACAAAGAGACGACAAGAAACGTGGAAAACAGGAAGGATCAGAAAAACCAGGATTTAAACAATGTCACAGAGACGGAGGAAGAAAATATTACACAAGAGATTTGATTATTAAAAAATCCACGTTTCCATTCTCCTCTCAACATCAGTACAATACAGAACCAATCTATTGATCATTTTTCTGATAAACTGATTCATAGCTGAATAGCAAAAGATGCTTAATAAGAGATTTATTTTTACAGAATTTGAATCAGCTGCTGTTTGTTGTTCTGGGTAAAACAGATTTACAAACATTTGGTTTATCATAAATGTGGGATGTTTGTTTTTTGACCAGTCTTTGGCTTTTCTTTGGACTTTGGTAACTTGTAATATTTCTTCTGGTAAACCCTTAAAAGCCCAGCAGGTGGAAGACAAAATTAAATATTTCAGGCAAAGCGAAAAAACTCCAGCAAATAATCAGGATCTAAAAGGTAAATATTGACAAAACAGTGAAAAAATAATTTTTAAAAACTGAAAGAAGACCAGAGTTTTCAGCTAATATCTAAAACTGTGTTATATCTGCTATATGTATCAAACAAAACACACCAGACCTGACCTTTGAACTCATTCTTACCGCTTTCATAAACGCTCTACTAAATATCCTCCACAGGCTTTTAAAACGAGCCGCAACAACTTTTAATCAAACACAAACAGCATCCAGGATGTAGCTAGCACAATGTGGTCACATGGTTCCTGAAGCTCTCATTTGATTGGCTGACAGGTCCACCATGGCGACTCCTTCCCAGGAAATAGCAACTTAACTAAATACAGTTAAAAAAAATAAATAAATGATGGATGGATTTAAGTTAAAGAAACGCTTAAAATTGTGAACAATAACAGAGAAAAGATGCTGATAGAGAATAACATGAATTAATAGGTTAAAAGAAAAAAGAGAATAAAATGGATGAATAAAAGGTGAAAATAGACTGAGAGATTTCTTCATATAGAAAGGTGAGAAGGAATGATGGAGTGATAATAGATGGGAGTTTGGATGATCTGAAATAAAATACAAATGAAAATCGAGACATGCTAATTAAGACTGATGAAGAAAGTAAAGAAAAGAAAGGATGGAAGATGGAGGGATGACGGCGGAAGAATGTGGAGGAGGATGGAGGGAATTCCCTGTTGCTTGAAGCAACAGCCAATCAGCTCTGCAGACTTCCAGCACATAAACTGTTACATAATGTTACAGAAGGGGGTTCACCCTCATTTTAACGCTAAAAACACACAAAATATCGCGAGAATTGTTCAAGCGTCTCAATAAAACAGCAACCGATTGAGAATTTAATTTGAAAAATCTAAAAAAAAAAAAAAGAAACATTATAAACTGAACATATGAGCAAATATATTCATAGAAATGTTGCCAAATAACACATCACGGCTTTGATTGGATAAAATAAACATATTAGAAACTATATTTATGAAGAATTGGAGCGTTTTATGGATAACGAAGAAAATGAGATTCAGTGTTTACCTCGCAGCTCTTCAGGTTTCAGTAAATAAACTGACTTTCATCAAATTCAGGCGCATTAATGTGTAATTATTGCCTAAAAAGAGACCCAAACATGAAAAAGTAACAAATATATGAACATGTTGTCTGTTTACCTGGGTGGCTTTATGGAACTGCTTTTTCAACCCCGCGACAGACATCCTCTCTTCGGCTTCACAGGCAGAAATAAAGAGCGGAAATAAAGATTTCAGGCTATTTCCGGCGGGCTGGAGGCTTTGACTCGCGCTCAGAGGAGAAAGTGTCGGTAAATCCTCCAGGTAGCGGCGGATACGGTCCGATTTTCCCGAGGAAACTGGAGGAAAGAGGAGCCAGCGAGGATGATGATAGTCAGACCAAACCCAGCTGGATCTATTTTCAGGCGGACACAGATCGTCTAATAACAAGATGAGTCACCCCAACTGGAAACATGGGGCAGTTTTTGAAACGAGCTGGAAAACGAAAAACGAAAAGTCATTATGACTGGAATGACTTTGAACAAATTATTTAAATCTGATATTTTATCAAATGTACATACTGTTAATTTTTATATAAGAATTTTTATTACTCATTTAATTTAAGATTGTTTTAAATAAATTCTTTAAAATGGGACTTTTAAAATGAAATGTAAGTTTAGTTTCAAAATTTAAAAAATCATCATCATCATCATCATCATCATCATCATCATCATTATTATTACATGATAAAATATAATTTAAAACAATGCCTAATTGTTTGACTCAATCTACAGTGAAACTCTAAAATGCAGTGGTTCCCAAAGATGGATTACAATAAACCCCCCAAGAAGTGTAGAGGAAATAAAATTTAATTCCAAAAGAAAATAGTAACACGCAGTGATTTGGATAAGTAATCTGATTACTAATAGTAACGCGTTAAATTACTCGTTACTGAAAAAAAGTGATCCGACGTCAGTTACTGAGATCACTGCTGGTCACACACATCGTTCAACCAGACAAACTTGTTTTCAAACTCCACTGAAGTTTATTTCACACTTCAGGTTGCAACAAAACAAACTACAAACCCTCTTTACAGTGAAACACTTTTGTGTAACTGTTTTTTTTTTTCATTCATCCATACTGCTTCCACCCTCCCTCCCTGCAATTTCACTGCGCCCCCACAAGGGGGCGCGCCCCACACTTTGGGAACCACTGCTATACTGTAATGCGGATGTTGTTGATTTAAAAGAAAAAGTCAAAATTTTCTTTTTTTCTTTTTCCAGTGGCTATTATTCTCTTTATCGTGTGTAAATAAGGAACAATTTTTGCATTTGTGATGTAATTATAATTAGTATAATATTTCTAATTTTGTTAATGTCTCTTTTCTGCTGTGTTTATTCTAAACATTACCTCGGACAAATTCATCTTATTAGGATAGCAAATAAAGTCTCTGACTTTGTTTAAGTGATTTATTTATTTTTTCATCACACACCTACAAGAATGACCAACATGTTCATTTTTGTTTCATTTTAAGCCGACATTGAATCTGAAACTGGTCTGTAAATTTTTACACAAAAAACATTTTCAATTTCTTTAAAAAAAAAAAAAGAAAAGAAAAAAAATCTACTTAAAGTTTTGTAAACACACAGGAGTACTCTCTTTCGAACATAGACGATCTTCGGCAGGGAGGGAGCTGAACCGTTCTGTCACGTGAACACGCCGCCCTGAAGCATCCACGCGCCGCCCTGCAGAGCAGAGCACGAGACGTTTACCTTTGATGTGGAATCTTAGACTTATAACTGTGACGTCAGTATAATGACTAAAGCAGCTGTTTGTAGAAAACAAAAGGTTCAAATAAAGAGAGAAGAAGAAGAGGAGCTGAGTTTAGTGTTTCAGCACCATGGACAGCTCAACAGGGGGTCTCATGGTGCTTTTAATTACGGCTGGGAAATTAGAGCGTCGATAAGAGAGAAATGAATAAATCAACAGAATTCATAAAAAAACTCAGACAGGTGTTATTACTTTTTCTTCAGCTGTGAAGAAATAATTATATATAATAAAATAACAACAACAACTCCTTTAAAATGAATTAATTGTAGATATCGTCAAGAAACTGATGTAAAGTTGATATTTTATTGATTTATTTGATATATATATATATATATGTTGTATATATATGTTGTTGACAATATATCAATAATATATCAGACTTAACTTTCACGAATCTTAATTCAAAAGAGTAAGATTATAATTTTTATATTTTTCAAAATAACTTAATAATTGATTATTTTGCACTGAAATTTATCAATAGATATAAATTCTATAAACTAGAAATAAATCTAGGAAATTCCCCTTAAGTTAAATATTTTAACGTTTTAGGTAGTTTTGTAAAAACAATCATAGTGGGTTTTGGTGTTTAAATATTTACCAGAATTTAATTTGTTTCTATTTGTTGCTGTTTTAAATGTACAAAATATGTTTGTACTGCCAATGAATAGAATAGAAAATCTTTTATTGACCTTCAGAGGGGAAATTCAGGCAACACTTTGCTATTGTTGTTTTGTTTATCATGGTTAAATGTGGTTTTTACAATTACATTCGGGAAACTCTTTACAAAAATAGGAAATATGAGTTTCATTGTTACTTATTTTTTTTATTTTAATTTTATTATTATTAATACAGATGTTTTATACAGCAGAAAACATCGGTTCGGTTTTTAAAAAAATTATTATTAGTATCTGAACTGGATCCACATCCATTATGAATGTTGTACTTCCTTTGTTCCACCACCAGAGGGCGGAACGTCCCATCCTTCTCAGCGAGGAGTTCCCCAAACATTTCCTCTCCTTTGTAACAGCAACTCATTCCTAAAGGTGAAGCTATATCACAGATTTCAAAAGAAAATAAAAACTGGGGACCGCAGATAGCATAGAAAATAGCGCCCTCTTTATTTCAGGAGTGCAATGGTCCCATTTCCAAATAAGGTATGAGCCTGCCATCCCGCCCCTTTCTGCTTGCTGCAGCGAGGTCCGTCTCGCTGCTTTTGCTGAATGAATGAAGTTAGCCTCTGTTTTGTGTTGATGGTTGATCTCAGGGATCAGTAAAGCCAAACAGAACCGGACCGGACCTTGGTTCTGGTCGGGGAACGCCTCGGGATTCCCCAGAGGAGCTGGGGTAATGGTTGGATGATGGTTGGATGATGTATATACTATGGATGATGGATACTCTTGTGTCACTCCATTAGCTAACCTTGCTTGGTGTTTTATGAGCAGCAGTCAGATCCGAAGCAGCATCAGGCAGCCATGTTGGTGTCACCTGGACAGGTGAGCTGTGACGGTGGACTGACCTGAACCTTGTCTTCCATCCAGATGTTACCTGGACTTGCAGTCCGGCTCCACCCAGATGTCGTTGCTCCTCTACATCCTCGGTTCCTCCTTTCAGGTGGAGGAGCCTTAGAGGCCCAAACAACAGAAGGACTCTGTGTGCTTCCTTGTAGTGCTGTTACCATGGCAACAGTGTCCTCCAGGTTCACCTGCATGACTCCTGCATGCTCAGATGCACCTGTGGGTTATTTTCAGCTGCAGGCAAACCGGACTGATACGACGGCCTCATGGAGGAGAGGCAGCCAATCACTCTGCAAAGACTCTGTTCAGAGATTCAGTTCAGTGACTCAGTTCAGTGACTCAGTTCAGTAAGTCAGTTCAGTGACTCATTCCAGAGGTTTAACCCTTTAGCTGCTGTGGTTCTAGTGAACCCTGTGACTGACTAAGAGCTTCCTGCTGGGTGGAGTCTCTGGACTGGGAGACCTCCAGTCCTCTATCAACAGGAAGTCCTTTCAGGTCTGCCCCCCCATTCTGTCACCTGAAGGAGGGAACCATCTGGTTCTGGTTCTGACCTTCTGCTGATGTCAACCACACCCTGAGGAGTTGGACCTGGCGGACCGGTCTGGAGGACACAAACATGTCCAGCTGAACGCCATCAGAGGTTCCTCCTGAACCGCAGCCAGGATGTTAGACAGACATGCGGGTCAGAGCAGAAAGAATCTTAATCTGTCCCCGAACGGAAGTGGATCGGGTCAGATAGTGTCAGAACGGGACAATACGGGACAGAACAGGACAACCCTGTCCACCTGTCCGGTCAGGAAGTCGTCATCATGGTGTCCAGAGGGACAGGAAGTCCTGGAGTCATTTTACATCTCAGAGCAACTCCTGATCAGTCTGGTTCTGGAGGGACCCGGTTCTGATCCAAAGCAGGATGAAGGTACTGACCACCCAGCCTGGTTCTGATGGTGCTACCCAATAGGTCCTGCAGAGGTCTGGTTCTGATTTTTTTCTGAAGAGGTCCAGCTGAAGTCCGGTTCTGACCCGGTTCTGATTGGTCTAGCTGAGGTCCGGTTCTGCAGCTGGAGGTTCTGTCTGTTGACCAGATGTTCTGAAGGTTCTGTTCTCTCAGTCTCTGAGTGCTGCTGGGTCGGTTCCGGATTAATCTTTAGCTAAATGGATCTCTAATGGATCCATTTAGAGATCCATTAGAGATTCTGGAGGAACTGCGGACCAGGTCGACCAGAGAACTGGACTTCCTGTCAACGATTAATGTTACAGATCAGAACCCGGCCAGCGCCTGCATGGAGACAGATGATTGGACATCTCAGAGGTTGGACCTTGGTGGTCCAGAGGGACGGAGAGGAAATGTCCAGAAGACAAACACAACCTGGGCAGAAGAGTTTCAGCAGAAGCGACCGATACAGGACACGCCACCCCTCAGCGCCCTTATATGGCTCTTCCTGGGAGAGAACAGGGCGGGTCCTGTAGGACAGCGGGGGCGTGGTCACTCCAACAGGGGGCGTGGTCACGTGGCCATTGTTTATCTATGGAGCCTGGAGGCTGCCTCCTTCACTGCTGTTTCCCTTCGTCTCTGATCCTCCGTCTCTCAGTTCTCTACGCTCCAATTCTGATTCTGGACCAACAGGATGGACAAACTGCAGGTGAGACACAGAGCGATACCAGCAGCTCAGAACCGGTCCAGAACCAGAACAGTCATCAGGTTCAGCGAAGAGAGCTGCAGGTCTGCAGCCTTCAGCTGCCTGTGAGGTCCAGACTCTAGTCCTGGACAGGAGGACAGCTGGAGGTCCGGACCTTTAGTTGGTTCTGGTTCTGGTCCAGTTCTACTGATTTTAATCTTGTCCGGTGTTTATGGGTTCATACCGAGTGAGAGGGGCAGGGCTTACCCAGGTATGCAGGTAACTGCCTCTGGTTGCTAGGCAACGGAAAACAGTGCAGAAAACACTCTAAAGGTTAAAGATAAAAACACAGAGAGAGTCTGACTTACAGGCTGGTTCTGGTTCTCATTGCTTCTGGTTCTGTTTCCAGGTTGGTGTGGTTCTGCTGATGATGTTGGACCCGAGTTCTGCTCAGTTACCGAGACTGATTTGTCAGCCATGTCCAGAAGGTAAAGCACAGATGAAGATGATGATGATGATGATGATGATGAGGATGATGATGATGATGATGATGATGATGATGATGATGATGATGCAGGGTTCTGGTTCTGGTTCTGACCCGTAGGTTACTATGTGACCAGGAACTGCACGGCCCAGGACGGAATCGGATACGGAACCAAATGTTCTCCCTGCACCGACTGTTCAGGTGAGACAAGCTGCTGCTGACCCATTGGTCCTGGTTCTGGTCCTGATCCTGCTCATGGTTCTGGTCCTGGTCCTGATCCTACTCATGGTTCTGGTCCTGGTCCTGACTCGGTTCTGTCTCCTTGTGTCCTCCAGAGTCTCTCCAGCAGACCGTGGTTCCATGTTCTGCCTACACAAACTCTGTCTGCATGAACAGAACCACACCGGTACCAGCACCGGTCCAGATGGCAGGTAAGATCAGCGCCATCAGGAAGGGGCTGACTGTTCACCTCTGACCTCCTGCTACCTCTGACCTCCTGCTTCCCATGTCCTCAGGTTCTTCTGCCTCCATCTGGATCGGACTCGGTGCTGCGTAAGTATTGCTCATGTTAGCCGATCGGTTCTGGTCCATTAGCAGCTCAGACCCAGCAGCTGATTATCAAACTTCAGTCTCACAACCTGGATTAGTGGATCAGAACCAGAACTTGGCATTGACACTGACCCTGGTTCTGGTCCTGGTCCAGGTTCTGATCCTTTTTCTGGTCCTGCTGTGGATCAGGATGGTTTCCACCAATCAGGTGGTTGGTGGTTCAGTCCTGGTCTCTGATTGGCCAGCTTGTTGCAGCATGGTTCTGCCTCTGTTCGTCTGAAGAACTCTGATTGGCTGAATGCTGCATCAGTCTGACTTCTAATTGGCTGGGTCAGTGGGGGTTGCCATGTTGGGGTTGCCATGTTCCTAACGGTTCCTCTGCCTGCAGGTCTTCATCGTTGCTTGCGGTCGTTCTCCTCCTGGTTCTGGTCATCTGGAAGACCCGCAGGACCGAGGGCTTCATGAAGCTCCTCCCCCTGAACGCCAGCTCACCTGTGCAGGAGGCCCCGCCCCCTCACCAGGCCGTTCCAGTCTGACCAGAAACAACGAAGCTCCTCTCAGCTCAGACGCTGCTGCAGCTACCTGCTGTGGCCCCGCCCCCTAAGAGCCCAGGTGTGGCTGTAGATAGGGTCAGGTAGAGTTAGGACAGGGTTAGGTTAGGGTTAGCCAGGTATGTGTCAGGTTAGCCAATCAGAAGTCCAAACAGCTGTGACATCACTTCCTGTAGCGGTCAGGTGTGATTTGAGGACAGTTCAGATGTGTTACTCTGCTGGTTCTGACCCGGTTGGGCCCGGTCCACGACTCAGAGAGAGTTCTATGGTCCAGACCAAACGGGAAGTGGCGAATGAAACAGGAAGTGGTCACAAACAAGAAGTGAAACCTCAGAGGACATCGTCAAAAGATGACATCATCACAAGATGACATCATCACAAGAGGACATCATCACAAGATGACATCATCACAGGATAGATAGATAGATAGATAGATAGATAGATAGATAGATAGATAGATAGATAGATAGATAGATAGATAGATAGATAGATAGATAGATAGATAGATAGATAGATAGATAGATAGATAGATCATGATTGGTAGAAACTCTCCTCAGCAGTCTGAAGAACCCGGGTGAACCTCTCCCTCTACAGGCTGGTGGTCTCTGTAGGAGGTCAAAGGTCAAACTGGGATTTCCTGTTTGACATGCTGAGTCTCTATAATCAGTGTAGATGACCTTTGACCCTGCTAGCCTCACGCTGGAGGTTCTGTTCATGTTAATCAGTAACAGCAGTTATTCCTGATGGGGTCAAAGGTCAACATCCAGCTGTAGACACAGTTAGTTGAACATTTATTCCTCGTTAACTTTCAGCCAAACAGGAAAAGTTTTTCTGGGTTTGATTCTACAGTAAAAGTAATCTGATTACTTTAGTTTGGCGTTAAAGTATTTGAGAGGAAAAAAAAGAGCAGGAAGTTAAACTTTATTATTTTAGTCAGAAATATTTCCTTCATATTAGAAATAAAAAGATCAAAGCTGTGGGGTCAAAGTTCATAGAGAAGCACATGCTGTGGAGCCTACATTTCCCATGATGCACCTGCAGCGTCAGGCTGAGGAGGAACTAGAGAGACAGTTCCCTTGGTGATGGTCAGGGTTTACTGGGTTTACTGGGATAACTGGTTCTGTTCTGGAACTCAGTTCTTGTCTTGAGAAAGTGAGACCTTGAATCATGTGTTATTTATTATGTGTTTCTACTTTTATTTGTGTGTTTTATTGAATATTTCATTGTTTTTATTTATTTTGATCAAACACTTGAATGAAGTGAAGAACCGATTCGCTGAAGAACTGAAGCCACGCCCACTCTGTCCTGGATCTGCTCTCTGATTGGCTCAATGTGACCAGAACTGTCCAGAAGAACCAGCTTCATTTCTAAAACTGTAGTAATGATTTTATTGTTGATAAAACTGAAACTACCTGAATGTTTCTGATCAATAAAAACATTTAAAGTTTAATTTTTTCCCTTGTTTTCTTTATCAAATCAAGTAAATTAAAGTTTCATCAATATAATCTGAAATGTTCAGACAGAAACTGAAACATATATACAGATTTGTCCTGGTTTTCTGTTTTAAACTATTATAAATCTAAAATAATCCAACCAGATCAAGGTGTTGGAGTGGCCTAGTCAAAGTCTAGTGCTGCAGCCGGACCGCCTGCTCCTAAAACCTCCAAAGAGTCTGAATTAAATCAGTTCAGCAGAGAGGGTCAAAGGTCATCTCACTGACGCTAGAGAGCCTGTGGTCGGGTTCAGGGTGTGAAAACTTTCCCCGGTCGGGTCAGAAGGGATAGAAAGTTCTGTCCTTTCTGTGTTAGCTTGATATAAACTTTATTTAACATAACTCAAACTGTTGGGATGTGAAAATGTTAGGTAAATTGTATATATTATTATCAAATATTTGTTGTTTCATGTGCCTTTATAATGTTCTTGTCTTATTTGCCTTTATTTGTTTCATCTTAGCATAAAGAAAGTTTCTGTGTTGTTGAATTACTTTGATTCCTTTCTCAGAAGGCCTCTGAGGAAGAACAGAGAAACTGTTTTTAACAGGTTATCGCTCAGCAGAAACCTCTGCATCCTTGACCTGCTAGATGGCTATAAAACTGTCGCTGTGAAGACGTACAACTTGCTCTGTTTTACTCTGTGTCTGGAACACAATAATCTAGTGCAAGATAACAAGTTAGTGATTGTCATTACCACTGCAACTCAGTGATGAAGTGTTTTGCCCCCCACCCCTTAGAGCTGCAGTGTTCTCTGTGATGTAATAAAAGTAATAAAAGAGAGGAGCTGACAAATGTGTTTTCAGAGCGGTTGGAGATTTGTGACTGGAAACGCGTCTCTATCCGTTCTCCTCGCGAGATAAAAAGAATCTAACTCTCTTGTCTTTCCTGTGTTTGTTTAATTTGTCTTTAATAGGTGTCAAACCTGACAGAAAACTTTTCCACAACCTGAACAGAAAAAAAACTGCAAAAACATTCTCAGTCAGAAATAGTAGAAACCAAAATAAATCCTAAATGTTAGAGAGAAGCTCCACGACCAGAACCAGCTGGAGTTCCTCAAGGCTCCATCCCGGGACTCCCCCTGCTAACAGTAGGTAGCTAACAGCAGGTAACTAGCTGCATGTAGCTAACAGCATGTAGCTAACAGCAGGTAGCTAACAGCACGTAGCTAACAGCAGGTAGCTAGCAGCATGTAGCTAACAGCACGTAGCTAACAGCAGGTAACTAGCAGCATGTAGCTAACAGCAGGTAGCTAGCAGCATGTAGCATGTAGCAAACATGGAGAAGCAGCATTCAGCTTCTATTCACCACAGATCTGGAACAAACTTCTAGTAAACTGCTTTACAGCTGAAACACTGAGTTCCTTTTGACCCAGAATAACCGGATCATCATAAAATCTGGTCTTTATTTCAACACGTCTCTGTTTTTCTCTCTGCAGCAAAACGGTTTGTCGGTGGTTTGAACTTTGACTCTTCTGATTTTCATGTGAGGCTCTTTGAGTGGCTGATAAACGGCCTCACTGAGAGACAATCTGCCCAGAACAACGATATACAGTGTTAATCTGAGTTAATCTGAGTTAATCTGAGTTAACCTGAGTTAACCTGACTTATTGTCCCCTATTCCGGTTGTCCAGTTGGTCTCCAGACTCATCCAGAAAAAACAGCAACAGAAACAACAGAAACAACAGCAACCTGCAGCAGGGGGCGGGGCCAGGCACACTTTACCAGGTTACCATGGAGACAAACAGGAAGCAACATGCGCCATTGCCGTGGTGACAGTTTTGTTTTTACTGTCTGATCAATCAAAAACGTGAGACCCGGTTCTGTCCTGACCCGATACCAGCTCTGGTTTCAGTTCACTGAGGACTCAGAAACAAATGAATTAAAACCAGCTTCGATGCTTCAAGAAAGATAATAATAATAATAATAATAATAATAATAATAATAATAATAATTTATGGAATAAACAAAATTAATTATTTTATTAATTCTGATAATTAACAGAAATACGTGTAGATTAATTTACCGCATCAGTAAAGAAAAAACACAATAAAAATGTTTAAAACCTGCTTAAAGGTTCTTGATTTTAAAATGCGACGTTAATCTGCCATATTCAGCCAGATTACTGAATATGAACGTTATGTTCACTGCTGTGCTTCTAATTTATTTTTGTTAAACAGCGCCATCTAGTGGCCATTCTTGGTAGTTGTCAAACGCAGTAGAAGTGCAGCAGTTTCCTCAGCCCTGCTTATGTTGTTTTCCTGCCCGCTAAGCATCAACTGTGTTATAAATTGAATTAATCACATATGCGAATAGTTAGACACGTTCATTTGTAGAGAAATTATGTATTTTTATGTTGTAGTAAACTCGGCCTGTTGCTAAGCTAATTAAGACCTCGGCCTGTTGCTAAGCTAATTAAGACCTCGGCCTGTTGCTAAGCTAATTAAGACCACTAGTTGTGTATCAAAATGGTGTAAGCAGTGATTTTGACATTGTTACTGCAGCACTGATACTTATATGTATTCCTTTGTTTGTCCTGTTACAGTTTCACAGAAAAATTGATGTCAGTAAATTCTGTAAGCTGTCGTTTCTGAGTCTGTGGAGTTTCTGCGTTTATTCTGTTCAGCTGTTTGGATACTTGGTATCATTTGGCTGGCAAATGTAGTTAAATCTGTAAAACAAGTAAAGTTAAATGAAGGCTTGATTATTGCAGAATGAGTCAAGTCTGTTCTCCATCAGAACTGGGTCAGCTGAGGTTCTGCTGGGTCCAGTTTAACTCAGAACCAGACAGTGACAGACTGACTGTAGAAATTCTGAGCTAAAAAACCAAAACAAAACATAAATCACTGAAATATTTAATATTTTATTTTATTAACATCAGCAGTAAATAGCTAAATAAATAAAAATCCTGAAATATTGAGATTTTTCTGACCTAAAATCTCTAAAACTGAACATTTATTCAACATTCAAACTAAAGAGGTCAGAAATAAAAAGTCAGCTGTTCAATAAAAGCAGCTTTTTGTTTTTTTCAGTCTGAGGCGTGGCTCTGATGTCGGACGTATCTGAGGCGTCGCAGCTTCAACCGCTGCTCAATTCAGTTATTTTATCAGATTTAACACTGAAAATGTTTTCAAACCCTGAACTTTCACACAGAGAAACACAAACAGGTTCTGGTTTCTAAACAAAACTTCATGTTTTAAAAAAATAAAACCCAATGTTAGATTAAAAAACGTATTTATTCCCTTTAATAACTTTAGTTGTTGTTTTCATTAAAGTTTTTATTCACAGTAATAAAAAAACAAAACCGTCTACATTCAGTCAACGTTTGATCAGAAATCGGCAAAACAAACATTAAAATCTTAGGCTGCGTTCACATCGCAGCCTGAAGTGACCCAATTCTGATTTTTTGTTTAGTGTGAACGGGCAAAGGACCTGAAAGTGTCCCGCATGCGCAGTAGAGGGCGCAACAGCGTCAGCGTTCTACCAATGGCCATGAAAAGTAGAAGTGCTCAGTGTTTGCTGAAGTAAACATGGATGTTAACAGTGGAGCATAGTTTACATATTTGAAGTTGTTGTCCGACCGGAGCAGCAGGTTAACAACTTAATCCTCATTACGTCCATCATGGTTGCTGTTATTCTTCCTGCTTGTGAGTATCAGGACGCAGAATAGTGACGTTTGTCGAATATCAGTGACGTTCAGGTCAGGTGAACGTGACCTGGACTTTAGGTCGCATCTGAAGCGGATACTTAACGGATACCCAAGTGACCTGCATCGCATTCGAAAAGAATCCGACCTGTGCTGTTCAGAAAAAAAAAAAAACCCAATGTGAACGCAGCCTTAGGTCTGGAAAAACGTTAACAAAAAAAACTGATCACAGTGATACTTGGTAAACATTTCACTCATTCAGTTTTGAACAATTGCAACAATCAAACGTCAAACTTTGTTCCTGATCCGAATCCAAGCAGCTAAAGTAGGTTCAGGTTCTGGTCTGTGAACAGAACCGGTTCCTCTGCAGAACCGATCAGTGTGTTGATCAGAAGGTTTGGGCGATAAAAAGCCTTCAACTGAATGAAGAGCAACAATAAGAACAAACCACAGAATAAAGAGTTCAGCTTTAAATCTGAATGAAATGTTTCCATTTAGAGTCAAACTACTTAAATATTTGCTGATGAAACAGAGAAAAGAAAAACTAATTCCCAGAATAAATTTAACTGAAAACGGAACCAAAGCAACTAAAAACAATAATAAAATAAATTAGTTCACTGTTTCTTGGAGTAAATAATAACAGAAACCTGAAATGTACAACATACGCAGTCATATTGACTAAACATTATTATAAGTTCGTCTCCAGGCAGAACAGCTCCAGATGGAGACGCAGTGATGATGAGGCGACTTGCAGTCCTGACCTGCTGACCTCTGGAGGAAGGAAGTTCCTGCCATCAGCATCAACACATGGCCGACTTGTGACAGAGTGACCAACCTTCTGACCAGCAGACAGGAAGTACTGAGGCCTTTACTTGCAAAATAATAAAATGAGTTAATATTAAAATAAAATGTGTAGTTCTCAACTCAGAAAGCAAGGAGGGTGATTGACAGCGCTAAGACCCGCCTCCTGGCAATGATTGGTTATTTCTAGTTATCACTGGGAGAAAGAAGAGGAGCTTTTTTCTTTTTTACAGATTACATGTCTCATAACACGTAGTGACAGTGTAACATCTCCAGGTACATTTACCTGGAGACGGAATATATTTTGGAAAATATATTACTTTCAATATATTCTGCATGAAAGTAATATATTCTCTCCATAAAAATATATTATGAAATTTGACTTCTGAGTCAAATTTGACTTCTGAAGAAGTCAAATTCCCTCATGTCTCCATGGAGACTGGTCCAAATTTGACTTCCTGTATTTGTTTGGATTTCCTTGCGACGCAAAAGGAAACCGGACCCAGACAAATGATGAAGAATGAAAAAACAATTAGGCAAAGATGGAATCTGGTCCAATGACCTGAAACAGAAACAAAAAAGTCCAAATTAGTTAACTGAAAACATTCAGGTTCACAAGTGATTCTGAAACGTTTTGGACCCGCAGACTCACCGTTCCCCACGGTTTCCTGCTGTGGCGTCGGACTGATGAGGTTTCTGGGATGAACCGACTCTGTTGTCGTTGTTGAAACAAAGTTTGGATCTGAAACAGCAACAATAACAGGACTGATTAGAAAAACCCCAACAGATCCGGATCAGAACCTGCAGTTTGGACCCGTTTCTCACCAACAACAAGCAGAAGTTCTGCTTCTATCCTGAGGCGTGGGATGAAACATCGGAACCTGCCGTGGTCCTGCAGGCTGACGTTCCTGATGGTCAGAGACACGTCTCCTCGCCTCAGGCCGTCCTGGGACAGAGACGTCCTCTGGATGTACGTGTCCATCATCATGTCTCGGTCCGTCTTCCTGAAGCGGTACACGAACACGTACTCCACACGCTTCTGAGGGCCGGACGGCCTCAGGTCCGGTCGGGACCACTCCACCGTCTTCCCCACGGCGTCCCACTCGGGATCCACCCGACACGGGAGGACGACGTCATCTCCAGGAGCAGCTACGATTGGCTGAGACGAACCAATTAGATGGAGGCCACCTGGAAGCACAGGGAAGATTTTATGAGGTTTCATAAATATGATCATGAAGGCTGCACAGTGGCACAGTTGGTACTGTTGCCTTGCAGCAAGAAGGTCCTGGGTTCAATTCCCGGCCGGGGTCTTTCTGCATGGAGTTTGCATGTTCTCCCTGTGCATGCGTGGGTTCTCTCCGGGTACTCCGGCTTCCTCCCACAGTCCAAAAACATGACTGTTAGGTTAATTGGTCTATCTAAATTCTCCCTAGGGGTGTGTGTGTGTGTGTGAATGGTTGTTTGTCCTGTATGTCTTTGTGTTTGCCCTGCGACAGACTGGCGACCTGTCCAGGGTGTACCCCGCCTCCCGCCTGGAACGTAGCTGGAGATAGGCACCAGCAACCCTCCCGACCCCATTAGGGACAAGGGTGAACAGAAAATGGATGGATGGATGGATGATCATGAAACTAAAGTAAAACCCTGAAACTTCTCAGTATTTGACAAACTTCAGAGTAGTTTTCCCAAGAGTGGAAAACCCCACAGAAGGAAACACAATCCATCTGTGTGAACTGACACGTACCCGGAGGTTGGATTTCCTCCAGCAAGTTTGTAATATAAGCAGCTGTGTGTTTCCAGAGAATGTTAATGAGCTTCCCCTCCAGATAATCAATGATTCAGGCTGAGTCACTGCAGTCAGATTCCTCCTCAGTGAATCCATGGAGACCACAGTCTGGTCCAAACGGCTGAGTAACAGCTCCTCTCCATGACCCGGTCCAACTCAGTTCCTGTAAGCCAGTCAGTCACTGATCCGAACCATCGTTATGGTCAGTCGTGTCCACAATTGAACTACAATATCATTTCCACATCAGCAACATCTATTATGACACCAATACAACACATAGTTCTCAGGTGATGTCACACTTAAGGTCTGGCTGCAGTTAGTTTCACTAAACTAAATATTTTTGACTCATAATTCTGCATTAGCGCGAAAAAGAACAGAATGACAAGAAAATGGAGGGATTGATTGATTAATATGATTAATAAGATAAGGGGTTGAAAAGGTCATAATAAATCAATTACTGAACTAATAAAAGTTTCAATAATAATGTAGTTTGTATGACTAGCTTTAGTCATGCAACAACAACTCTGGTACTTTCTGAGCATATATTTTGTTGTTGAGTCATGAATCACATGTGATTCACGACTCAACACCAAACCACAGGTGTGAGAACATCAGATTTAAAAACACGTTTTTGTGATCTAGTAACTCATCATCAGTCACAGTAAAAACATCAACAACAAAAAACCCACAAAATGTCTCAGAGGTTTTCAGCGTGTCTGTGGTTTCCTGACAGGCAATTCAACGTTTTGGAGAACGAAATATTGGGGAACTCCCCAATATTTCGTTTATTGTTGCTCTGTAAACAAAATATTGGAGAACTCCCCAATATTTTGTTTATTGTTGCTCTGTAAAGTACCTAAAGGCATCATCATAGTAAAAGTAAAACTGCTTAAATCAAATTAAAATGACTGATTTTGAATAATGAAACACATATTAGTATTTAACATGAGTACTTAAATGTGAGATAGGATTTTATCATAATAATTTAAGTCATTATGATAAAGGTTCATATAAACGCGATTAAGTTACACCAGCCAGTGAAATATGTCATCAGCCTTCTGATGGAAGCTGTTGAATAAAACTTTAAAATCCAATTAATGTGAAAAACATAAGAGTTATAAAACTATAAAAACACATAATCCTACATTCAGCTCCACTTAGAAACAAATTTAAACTTTTTTTTGTTTGTTTATCACCGCAGAAACAGTTATTATTATTATTATTATTATTATTATTATTATTATTATTATTGAGCAGCAGCAGAAACTCACCGCGAACCAAAGTCCAGTAAAAGCAGAAGGTAAAAATCCACGATGAAAACATCAGCGACCAGGAGCATGTTCAGACGAGACTAGAGGAACCTGAGAGGTAGAAAACTGTTAACTGTTGCTCCCAGCAACTCACATGTGCCCGGAAATTACGTCACCGCGGCCGCCATATTGTGAGTAGCAACTCACGGTAATCAAATTACTGAAAGCATGAAGCTTAACATTTAAAGCAAGAAATGTTAAAACACATTTATAAGTTTTTTTGTTTGTTTAGTTTTAAAGCTACAGTTTTTTTTAAAGAGGTCGAAAGTTGAAGCTGTGGATCTAAAAGTTAAATATTTTTAATAAAGTTTCAGTCAGATTGATCTCTGGCTGGATTTTCTCAGTCATGCTGAGAGCAGATGAACCACAATTTATTACACAAAAACCTTTTTATTAACAGAAAAAAAAATACCCAGGCAGGTTGTAAATATAGCAAGTGTCAATAAAACAATTTAATGAATATTTTTCTACATTTTGTATGAGAATAAAACATTCCTGTGAAGTTAAATTCAGGTGAGATACAACCATGAATTATTTATAGAGAATAAACAAAACAGCACTAAAATATAACAATATGAAACCATTTAGAGTGAGAGGAGTTTTTGCTCTCTTTATTTTTCACATCGACAAAAATATGTAATAAAAATGTATAACTAACGAGCGCCCCCATGTGGATAATCCAAGAATTAAATAAAATTGTTTTCCTCATGACATGAAAATCTTTAATGTTCATATTGAACAGAGGGAGTTATTAGCTGCTCTTGTCAATTGAAATTTAACATATATTTTTTTATTTTTTTAAAGAACTTCAAGTGTTTAAACAGTTAAATATTCTTCAGGATTAAAAACCTGAACAGAAACTCAACTTTCTGTTTCTACTTTTCTATAAATAAGCATCATTTTCTGGTAAAATGAAACATTCATTAAGTAAAATATACAAAGCATCTAATGCAGATCTGATCTCCAGACCTGCTGATGTGAATGTTTAAGGCACATTAATTCAGATTGGAAAAACTATCCTGTGGTTTAAATAGTCGAGTAAAGTAAAAAAAAAAACCATATTATCACAACAGTAAACCAGTGCTACCATAAAAAGAACCTTGTTAAGTTTAACAGGTTGTTTTCAATAACACTTCAAATTAAGTACAGATGTCGACGTTTTGTCCTGATCTATTTCATCCTAAACCTGAAGCGCTTCAAGAAGACTTCTAGGATTTTTGATCGGTTCTCGTTTCTTCTCCAGGCGTAAATCTGTTGGAGTCCTCGTCATGTTGGCAAATCTAGGCGGAGATTCCTGCAGCGTCAAAAGAAGAAACCATCAGCATCAACACATGGCCGACTTGTGACAGAGTGACCAACCTTCTGACCAGCAGACAGGAAGTACTGAGGCCTTTACTTGCGAAATAATAAAATTAGTTAATATTAAAATAAAATGTGTAGTTCTCAACTCAGAAAGCAAGGAGGGTGATTGACAGCGCTAAGACCCGCCTCCTGGCAATGATTGGTTGTTTCTAGTTATCACTGGGAGAAAGCAGAGGAGCTTTTTTCTTTTTTACAGATTATGTCTCATAACACGTCTCATAACACGTAGTGACAGTTTAAAAAAATGCATAAAAAATATATTCCGTCTCCAGGTACATTTACCTGGAGACGGAATATTGTTTGGAAAATATATTACTTTCAATATATTCTCCATGAAAGTAATATATTCTCTCCATAAAAATATATTATGAAATTTGACTTCATCCAAAGAAATACAGGAAGTGAGTCAAATTTGACTCAGAAGTCAAATTTGACTCACTTCCTGTATTTCTTTGGATTTCCTTGCGACGCAAAAGGAAACCGGACCCAGACAAATGATGACGAATGAAAAAACAATTAGGCAAAGATGGAATCTGGTCCAATGACCTGAAACAGAAACAAAAAAGTCCAAATTAGTTAACTGAAAACATTCAGGTTCACAAGTGATTCTGAAACGTTTTGGACCTGCTGACTCACCGTTCCTCACGGTTTCCTGCTGTGGCGTCGGAGTGATGAGGTTTCTGGGATGAACCGACTCTGTTGTCGTTGTTGAAACAAAGTTTGGATCTGAAACAGCAACAATAACAGGACTGATTAGAAAAACCCCCAACAGATCCGGATCAGAACCTGCAGTTTGGACCCGTTTCTCACCAACAACAAGCAGAAGTTCTGCTTCTATCCTGAGGTGTGGGATGAAACATCGGAACCTGCCGTGGTCCTGCAGGCTGACGTTCCTGATGGTCAGAGACACGTCTCCTCGCCTCAGGCCGTCCTGGGACAGAGACGTCCTCTGGATGTACGTGTCCATCATCATGTCTCGGTCCGTCTTCCTGAAGCGGTACACGAACACGTACTCCACACGCAATTTATGAAGGTCAATTTCTACATGTTTTTGGGGAATTTTGTCAAGAAGCGGAAGCAAAACAATATGTGGTTTTTCTGAAGAGTGTGGAGTGTAAGTGTTTTTGTAAATAGATAGATTTTATTACAGACTCAGAGTCCAGATTACATACAAAAGAAAGCGAAGACAATAAAAGAATAAAAAGTACAAATTAGCTCTGAAATAAGTTCATTATTTATTTGTATCACTTTTTGATGCCTATCGCCTTTAATTAGTTTTATCTATGATTAACTTCCGGTTTGATGCTTTTATTTTGAAGTGACATTTTCTGCTTTGTATGTTTACGAACAGCGGCTTAACAACAAAAGACTGAAGAATCTGTAACTGAGTTAAAATCTCTTACTAACAGAATCTTTAATAGAAGCACAATGTATGTTTTTTGTGTAAATAAGTTTATGTTTTTTAAAAACTGTGCATTTGTTTGATCATATGCCTAAACTAAAGTTGTTTTTTAGATTGTACCTTTATTTTATGTTGTAAACGTTTTTACATTATGCTCACGTTATGCTTTGTGTGTACAGCTATTGCAATGAAACTAAGAATTTATTGCATTGAAACTTTAATGTTCATCTTTAAAGTTTCATCCTTCATTAGGTGGATTACGCTACATTTTTAATTCACAAGGTTAAAAAGAGAGACAATGGAGTTGATGCTAATGCTAACCTGCTAATTCCCATTGTAAAAAAACCCACACAAAATAAAACTCATTGTTGCCATGGCTACACATCATAGCAACTGTCCAAAACTAAAAAGATTAAAAGCAAAAATCAGCTGCATCTGCAACAAGTTGACCACAAAATGAGGAACAAAAGTTTAGAAAAGACCAAATCAGAACCGTGTAGCTATACTATTATCAGATTGGTGCAAAAAATTTTGTTTCTAAAATTTTACTTCACTGATTTTTTAAAATGCTTTTACTGTTTAAAACAAAGCTAAATATACTCACCAGACTGTTCAGATTTTTATCAGTCAAAATCTCCAAGTCTCTTCTGATATTGTCTCTGGCGTCTCATCATTTAAACAGCTGGGTTTACTATAAACGGGTCGGCAACCAGCGGCTCCAGAGCCGCATGCAGCTCTTTAGTGCTGCCCCAGCGGCTCTGGAGCTTTTACAAAAATGTTTGAAAATGGAAAAAAGAAGAGGGTGGGAAATATATGTTTGTTTTAATATGGTTTAAAACAAGGAAGGACAAACATGACAAACATTCTTAATGTTTTCCAATGATATAAAAATGTGTAGAATAAATATTAAAGTTCAAAATTTCTGTTTACAGCTAATATCACGAAGGATTCTCCACTGTAAATCTGCATGTTTATTTCATTAGCGGAGGCTTATACAATGATTCCCATTCAGGTTTGATTTCAGGAGTCAAGGAGAGATGAGTTTCGACTAGTCAGACTGTAATTAGAGATATCTTAAATCACTAAAACGTCATAAAACAATTTGAGATATCTGGAATGTAAGGGCGGTAAAACTGAATTTATGTTAAAACGGCTTGCCATACTTTCTGACACATTAAAAACTTTTATGCACCATCTGTTGGACTTCAGCCATGTTGGAGGATTTTAGATTTGACTTTGAGAGCCAGAAATCAGATTTGAACAGTTTAATCTTTAATAACTAGCGGTCAGTAAACTACTCCACTGTAATCTCTATATTTTATTTGTCCATTCTTGAATCTTGTAGATGTTTACATTAAAATATAAAGAGTAGCAATGCACCGATCCATTGTTCAGACATATAAATCGGTCAATTTTCCCTCTGATCATTTATTGACAGGTTTATGCTAAAATTAATGGACTTTTCACCATAACAGCAAAGTGAAAAATCTACCATAAAAATGTTTTATGCAAAATAATATGACATATATGGAGTTCTAAAGTAGATATTAAAATAAATCAGAGCATTTTGTCTGCATTTACAAACAAAACAACTGGAAAAAATGAGGAAAACAGTAAATCAATATCATGTTTATGATGCTTGTAACAATCCACACTTTGCAGTTTCTTACACATTCAGACTAAAAACATGACAGTAAGAAGTGCAGGGAGATTCTGGAGGTTCAATCAGAATAAACTGAAAGCAGAGCAGAGAAAAAATACTAATGATGATGACGTTAGTTACATTAACTAACACTAACACTACTAGTTAATGTGCTTTAAAAATAATCAGAAACTCAAGCAGGTTCTGGTGACATCAGAAGTGATAAATGTGATAATAATGATGCAGCTAAATATGAAAAAAATTAAGAAATTAGAGATTCTGATCACACATCAAACATTAATAAAAACAATAAAGATGACAAAGTAGCTCCACTAAGACAGCTGATCTCTCAGCAACAATGATGGAGACGAAAGGAACTGGGACTAAAATACACATTTTAACCAACTGGACCTGAGATCACTGCTGACTATTTCAGTTTAATGAACTCAGCAGAGGAATCACCAGGACAGGAAAGTGAGAAGTAAAGACCAACTCCAGCATGTAGAGGCTGAGTGAATCTGGTCTGGACTCTGTGGAGGAGAGTCATGGTTTCAGAGACGCTGTAGAAACACAGAATACCTGCTCTGTGGTCCAGGTACACTCCTAGTCTGGAGGAAACTGGACCTGGTACTGGAGTTTCAATGTTGTTGTGATAAAATGTGTAACTGTCTGTGTAACCATATAAAGACCAAGATCTGTCATTGAACCCAAAGGCTTCTTTTCTGTTGATGTTCTTGTAAGAAATGGCTACATAAACTCCACTCCCAGTCCTCTCCACCTCCCAGTAACAACGTCCAGTCAGAGTCTCTCTACTCAGGACTTGATAACAACCAGTGAATCTGTCAGGATGATCTGGATAATCTTGTTGCCGGTTCATTAATGTTACTTTTCTGTTCTGCTCAGATAATAACAGAAATATGTTTGCTGTGTTTGGATCCAGAGTGATTTCTTGTGAATATTTTAAGAATTCATCTCTGGTCTTTGGTTCAGACAGTAGAACATCCACTTCAGTGATTGCCAGTTCAACGTTTCTCCATGAGTCTCTCAGGACGTCCTGCATTATGTCTCTGAGCTCTGACACAGCTGCTGTCACGTCCTCAAAGTGTCTCAGAGGACGGATGTTGATGCTGGATGAGTGTGTAGACTCACTGAGTGCTGGCAGTGAGGGGTAGTTGAGGAGAAACTGGTTGTGATCCTCTGTGTGTGAGAGCTGCTCCAGCTCAGCGTCTTTCCTCTTCAGCTCAGTGATCTCCTGCTCCAGCTTCTCCTGAACATCTTTGACTCGACTCACTTCAGTTTCCTGCTGGGATCTGATCTGCTGCTTCACATCAGAGCTTCTTTCCTGGAGGAGACGGATCAGCTCAGTGAAGATCTTCTCACTGTCCTCCACTGCTTTATCAGCAGAGACATTGATGGCCTCCACCTCCTGTTGAAGCAGCTTCACATCTTTCTCTTGGTCCTGGATTCTCTGCTGGATTTGTTGTCGACTCTCCTGGAGCTTCTTCTGCTTCTCAGCCCTTTCTGCTTCTGCAGAGATTGTTTCATAACCATCCATCAACATCTTCATCACCTCATCATGACAAGAGCAGATGCTTTCCATGAGAGTTTTGGTGGGATTCACCAGCTTGTGCTTTTTAAAAGCAGGAGATTCATAATGAGGCTGAAGATGATTCTCACAGTAAGAAATCAGACAAACCAGGCAGGTCTTGACAGCTTTCATCTTCCTCCCAGTGCAGACATCACAGGCCACATCTTCAGGTCCAGCATAGCAGTGATCAGCTGCAGCAGCTTGGAGTCCAGTCTTCTCCAGATCCTCCACTAAAGCAGCTAACATGACATTTTTCTCCAGGTTAGGTCTCGGTATGAACTCTTTCCTGCACTGAGGGCAGCTGTGGTTTCTCCTCTGATCTTCTCCATCCCAGTGGCTTTTAATGCAGTTCATACAGTAGGTGTGTCCACAGGGAATAGTCACCGGATCCTTCAGTTGATCCAAACAGATGGAACAAGAAAAGTTACTTTGGTCTAGTTGAACTATTCTCTGCGCCATTTTAGCTCCCAGTAACGACTGCGTAGTTTCCTCCTCTATAGAACAACAGCAGCTCTGAGCTCTGATCTAAACATCATGTGTTGCTGCAGTGAATGAGGCCTGGAAGCTGTTAGCCTCAGCAGGAAACTTCCAGATCTGAAGAGGAGGGAACAGAGATGTGTTGGCAGGATGCAGCCTAGGAGGAGTTATCAGACCTCAGGAAAAACTGTGAGGAATGTCTTCCACTGTGCCTGCTTGTTTTCCCAAGTTTCTATGTGGAGAACAGAAATCAGAAAACTGATTACTTATAAGATGCTTAAAGTGGGGAAGAGATTTAAGCTTTCACCTGTTTATGGTTATTTTGGAAATTTTGAATGCTGCTGAAGTAATGTTACTCCTTTAATTTCATTCACCTGCATAAAAAACAAGGGTTGGACTTGATGAATTAAGACTGATGAATATGAGATTTAGCCCATAAAATGTTACATAATTAAATATTTCATGCTCACCTGATTGACAGCAGTTGTCGGTTTTCTAGCTGTATCTTCTTCCAGCTCAGTGAACTTAAGACCCTTGGGTTGACTCTCCTTTTCCTTTTGTCAGGTTCATCTACATTATAAAGAAGAAGAAGAAAGACAATTGATTTTAGATTTTACACTCAGAGCTGAGAACGGGGCAAACAAGACTTCATCTCAGTCTTCCAAACCCACACTCTGAAGCATTCTCTTCAGTTTTTTTTTCCTCAGGGCGGTCCCTTGTTACAAGATTAGCAGCTGTTAACTAGCGGAGAGGCAAACAGAAAACTCAGCTGCCAATACAGTTACAAATCTTTTCTAATACAATAAAGTTTCTAGTCTTCATGCAGCTGTGGCCTCAGGTACCGTTCCCGTCTCTAAGGGTCGTAAAACATGACCCTTGACCTTGCATTCTTCCTGTTAGGTTACTTATCGCCCTTGCTGCAGGCCATCTGCTTCTAATTTGGCACGCATGTTGCTTCCCTGCAGGCATCTCTCACTTCTGGAATGTTGGTACTAATCATTATATATCACAGTCCTTAAATATAATGATTAGTATTTATATATGTTATTAACTTAATCCTGTCACCTTTGTATCCACCCACAACACTGTAAGGTGACTGGGCTCCTTTTCAAGTTGTTATGGAAACCATATCTAGCCTTGCCTTCCAGCAGGGACAGACTCTGAGCTGTAGAGTTCAGTGTCCATCTCTGCTGGTTCTGACCAGCAGGGATGTCACTTCTGGATCAGAACTGCTGGTCAAGTTCTGATCCAGCACAGATTTTGGAGTTTGCTTCAGTAAGTGTATTAAAGGTGATTGATTGAAAAATGGTCATTGACTCTCTCACATACGCTGTGTGCACAATTACTAGGCAAGTTTTAGTTTTGACCAGATCTTTACTTTACCAGGTGGTACCAGGTGGTACCGGGTGGTACCAGGTGGTACCAGGTGGTACCAGATAGTACCGGGGCTTTGAGCTGCGTTGCGACTCGCGGTGACAGTCTCAGTGTCTTATATCAGGATGTCTGATATAAAGACAGATATTCTTTCTATCTGTCGGTGGTTCCGACCCAGACTGCCTGTAGTGAACCGGGCTTTTAGCAGAATGATGAAGTTAAAGTCAGAAGTTTCTCTGCAGCATTTCTGAGTTTAGTGGTGAGGCGGGTTTTGTCCTGCTATTGCAGGACGATTATAAAAATATAAATAGAAACAGTTTTTCTAACATCAACATCAGACCTACGTTTTTATTCACAAACCAGTTAATGAAAATATTCTTGCCCATAATTAGATAGATAGAGGAACAGATCCTCCTCCTCCTCACCATGGAGTCTGAACAACATGGAGGCTCTGAGAGTCATTATTAGCCTGAGGGCAGCCAGACTAGTTTATTTTACTACATTATTATATTTAGATAAATATTATTGCTGAGGGGCACAAACAGGCCTTCTGACATACAGATTATAAATAAAAATAATTAAAATTTTTTTTTTTAAATAAAATACTCAGAAAGGGCACTAGGGGCATCAAGGATAAAAAGGGCAGGGGCTCAAGCCCCCCTCACCCCCCCTCTGCACGTGCCTGAATGTAACCTGGTTGTGTTTCTCTTTTGTTATAATTACACAAAATGTCTTTTTTTGGTTATTTGTATTGTTCCTTAGCTGACTGAAACACCTCTAAAAAATGTTTATAATTGTTTTAATCGTGTTACTTTAAGATCGGAAGCCCCTCCTTTTTATTTCTTCTTCTGTGGTATTGTCTTTACATTGTTTGCGCCCCTTTTGTCATGTTGTCCTGCAGAAGAGGACTTGGAGCGGGCAGCCTACAACACGGTTGTTTTCTGTCTGTTGTTCTCGCCAGAATAAATCAAGAAACCTTCCTTTTCAAAGACAAACCGCGTCATGGCCTGATTACTCAATAAAACCAGCACAACGCAGAAAGGATCCGGTTATAAACATACATCCACCACGGCCTATAACTTGATATCAATAAGGCAGCAGCCTGAAATACTGCCACCTGCAGGCTGCAGTTAGTATCACTAAACTACATATTTTTGACAATTTTGGGGGAAAATTAGCAATAAACTCATAATTCTGCATTAGCGCGAAAAAGAACAGAATTACAAGAAAATGGAGGGATTGATTGATTAATATGATTAATAAGATAAGGGGTTGAAAAGGTCATTATAAATCAATTACTGAAATAATAAACGTTGCAATAATAATGTAGTTTTAGTCATGCAACAACAATTCTGGTACTTTGTGAGCATATATTTTGTTGTTGAGTCATAAATCACATGTGACTCATTGAATGAGAGTTATGAAACTATAAAAACACACAGTCCTACATTCAGCTCCACTTAAAAACAAATGTAAACTTTTCCTAAACTCAGTGTTATGAAACCTGATTAGCTAAAATGTCTTTATCAGTTTTTATTATTATTATTATTATTATTGAGCAGCAGCAGAAACTCACCGCGAACCAAAGTCCAGTAAAAGCAGAAGGTAAAAATCCACGATGAAAACATCAGCGACCAGGAAAATGTCCAGGCGAGACTAGAGCAAGCTGAGAGGTAAAAAACTAACTGTAGTTATGTAGGCTGTAGTTCGTCGCAACTCAAACGTGCCCGGAAATTACGTCAGCGCGGCCGCCATATTGTAAGTGGCAACTAAAGCGTCTCATACTCGGTAAGAACTGTTGACATTAAAAACTATTTTGATTCTACATATTTCTGTTAATTTCGGTTCTAATGTTTTAATTCAGAGGCAAAAACCAACAATAATTGCAAATTCAAATCCGCTTTAAATTGACCTAATTTATCTAATTTACCTTTAAGCTTATCTTAATACCAGCTAATTCATTTCAGTTTTAATCACAATTTAATATCTAGTTTAGATAATTTGTCCAATCAAAAATTATTAAAGGTATAGGTAAATGTGAAATTCCCTAATCTTAATTTTTAGATCAAAATGATTTACTTCTACATATTTATTGTTATTAAAAATAATGAGTTTACATCTAAAGGACAGAATTCACAATGAAAACATGAACAATAATGTTTAAGGAAGAAATGTTAAAAAACTTTTTAAAAAATATTTAGTTTTAAGCCAGGCACGTGCAGGGGCCCTTTTTGAGTTTTTGGGGTTTTTTTTCAAAAAAAATTATTTTTATTATTTTATTTTATTTTTATTTTTTATCTGTATGTCAGAAGGCCTGTTTGTTCCCCTCAGCAATAATATTTCTCTAAATATAATAATGTAGTAAAATAAACTAGTCTGGCTGCCCTCAGGCTAATAATGACTCTCAGAGCCTCCATGTTGTTCAGACTCCATGGTGAGGAGGAGGAGGATCTGTTCCTCTATCTATCTAATTATGGGCAAGAATATTTTCATTAACTGGTTTGTGAATAAAAACGTAGGTCTGATGTTGATGTTAGAAAAACTGTTTCTATTTATATTTTTATAATCGTCCTGCAATTGTGGGACAAAACCCGCCTCACCACTAAACTCAGAAATGCTGCAGAGAAACTTCTGACTTTAACTTCATCATTCTGCTAAAAGCCCGGTTCGCTACAGGCAGTCTGGGTCGGAACCACCGACAGAAAGAATATCTGTCTTTATATCAGACATCCTGATATAAGACACTGAGACTGACACCGCGAGTCGCAACGCAGCTCAAAGCCCCGGTACCACCTGGTATAACCTGGTACCACCCGGTACCACCTGGTACCACCTGCTCTCTTTTCGCTCTGCTTCTCCTTAACGTTTCTACCGGGCGGGTTAAAGCCGCTGCTGGAGGTTCTGGGCTGTAAACAGAAGTTACTGCAGAACCTCAAGTGTTAAAGGAAGATTCGGCCCAATTAGAGTTCATGAAATAAACATCAGAGAAAATATTGCAGCAATAATCAGAACCGCAGCAAAAAGCCAAACATGCCACAATGAAATGAACCAAAATGTCTCCAAAGCATCGGGGGGACTGACAGGGGCCACCAGGGGATTCCAGGTAGATTCCAGGTGGATTCCAGGTAGACTCCAGAGATGAGCATCGCAGCGGCTGTTCCTCCAGGGCCGGCCCAAGGTAATATGGGGCCTTAGCCAGAACCCCCCGTCCTACTAAGAACCTCAGCATCACTAACATGTTTAAATGTCGATCAGGTGAATCTGTAAGAGAGAGACCAGGTTTATTGGCCCAGTTTAAAATCAATCACTGATTATTGGTTATTTTCTGTGATGTATTTGTGAACAAACCAAATTCAAACACAGAGATTACACCATATTGTAGCCATGGTAACACAACAATCAAACTATCAAGATGATTCTTTAAACTTTTACAAAGTAAACGTCCTAATTAAATCCTAAATGTACTATTTATTTTTCTCAGCTGATGCATTAAATAAAATTTAATAACATTGTTATTCTCTATAAACGATGCTACAGGTTTAGATCTATGGTCTGTGTTACAATTAAACCATTTATAGGGGCCCCTGAATGTCTGGAGGCCCCTGAGTGTCTGGAGGCCTGTGAGTGTCTGGAGGCCCCTGAATGGCCCCTACCAGCAGCTACTGAGTTTTCTTTGCCTTGATATGCCAGTCTTATAATTCTAGATCTAGAGGTTTAACATCAAACTATTATATAGTTTTAACCCCTTTGAGTTTCTGATCTATAAATCAGTCTGCAGCCAGGTTGTTCTAGAGGTTAAATAGATATTATTAGGGCTTCATTGGTAAAGTGGCAGCAATTTTACTTATTTCATAACTTCATGACCTTTGACCTTCTCTCCTCTGGCCTGTTTAACAGCTACAGTCTCAGATCAGCTCAGCTGTCCAGGACTGTCAGCAGCAGAAACAGAAACTTTTTACCTGTTGGGGAAAATAGGGACTAGATTTGCTTTGCATTTCCTGCATGATGGCGATGATCCAGTAGGATCCAGTTAGATTCTTGGTTAATATGGGTTGTTGCTATGTTGTTGTACGGAGTTTTTGTTCAATGTGGCCCTTTTTTAACTTTGAGCCCCCGCCCCTCCAAAGGTCTCTGCACGGCCCTGCGTAAAAGACTTTATCAATTGTAAATAGTTTGCAGAAAGAGTAACGCTGATTATGTGCCAATCTGTTCAAATCTAGTTTGGGGTTATCCTAGCTGTGGAAAACATTTTATATTTTTGTTTAATCCATCTTTTAAAAACAAAACTTTAACTGCGTTCATGATTCTTCCTGCTGAGGAACATTGTGGTATTTGGCGCCATCTGGTGGCCTCCGCAGTATTATCTCAGCCCTGTCGTCCAGGTATATGAGTCCTCACACAGATATAAAACCCGGTAGATTCTGTTGGGTCTTTTTAGGACCATCCTGGACTCCTGCCATCAGGAGACAGAAAACAAATCTCAGCCTGAAGCAACAAAAACTCTGATTACTCATTTTGTTCTCATCTGAAAACCACGACTGATTCTGCTATTTGGAAATGTTTAAAAATTACCTTTGAAGAATAACTTTTATTACTGACACATGATAATAAAATGTAATAAAACATGAAATCCTCATTATATATTCAAACAGTGATCAACTTGATCAATGCACAAAAACAAACACAGAACCACAATCTGAGTCACAAAACGACTTTATTGACAGTTTGATCTTTGTCCAATAAAAAATGACTTATTGATAATGCTAATAATTACAGTTTACATCAGATCATCTTTACATGGATCTGAACAACAACAACAAAATATGGTCTGACAAAACAATAAATATAAATGTCAATCAATCAGTACAGTCAGTCGATTCAGCAAATTTCATCATTAACTTCTGAACATTCTCTTAAAACACTTTCTCGGCTCCATGGCTGGACAGAAACAGGAGGGGGCAGCACCCAAACAAACTCCACCATCAACAAAACAACAAGATGACAAATTTCTCAGCAGTGAGGAAATGACAACAATGATGGAGACAAAAGCAACTGAAACCAACTGGACCTCAGGCCACTAATGGCTGTTCAGGTTTAATCAGCTCAGCAGAGGATCCATTATAAACACAGATCCCAGCATATAGAGGCTGAGTGAATCTGGTCTGGACTCTGTGGAGGAGAGTCATGGTTTCAGAGACGCTGTAGAAAGACAGAATACCTGCTCTGTGGTCCAGGTACACTCCTATTCTGGAGGAAACTGGACCTGGTACTGGAGTTTCAATGTCATCAAGAAAAAATGTGTTACCGTCTTTGGTGCAATATAAAGACCAAGATTTGTCATTGAATCCAAACCCTTCTGATCTTCTGATGCTCTTGTATGAAACTGCTACTCCAACTCCTCTCCCAGTCCACTCCACCTCCCAGTAACAACGTCCAGTCAGACTCTCTCTGCTCAGGACCTGCTTATAATCAGTGAATCTGTCTGGATGATCAGGATAAGACTGTTGCTGCATCACCCTTATTACTTTTTGATTCCCCTCAGATAGAAACAGATTCCAGTTTGCTGTGTTTGGATCCAGAGTGATCTCTTTTGAATGATGTAAGAGTCCATCTCTGGTCTTTGGTTCTGCCAGTAAAACATCCACCTTAGTGACCTTCAGTGAGATGTTTGTCCATGAGTCTCTCAGGACGTCCTGCATTATGTCTCTGAGCTCTGACACAGCTGCTGTCACGTCCTCAAAGTGTCTCAGAGGACGGATGTTGATGCTGGATGAGTGTGTAGACTCACTGAGTGCTGGCAGTGAGGGGTAGTTGAGGAGAAACTGGATGTGATCCTCTGTGTGTGAGAGCTGCTCCAGCTCAGCGTCTTTCCTCTTCAGCTCAGTGATCTCCTGCTCCAGCTTCTCCTGAACATCTTTGACTCGACTCACTTCAGTTTCCTGCTGGGATCTGATCTGCTGCTTCACATCAGAGCTTCTTTTCTGGAGGAGACGGATCAGATCAGTGAAGATCTTCTCACTGTCCTCCACTGCTTTATCAGCAGAGACATTGATGGCCTCCACCTCCTGTTGAAGCAGCTTCACATCTTTCTCTTGGTCCTGGATTCTCTGCTGGATTTGTTGTCGACTCTCCTGGAGTTCCTTCTGCTTCTCAGCTCTTTCTGCTGCAGCTGAAACTGTTTCATGGCCTTTATGTTCATCCATGCAACAGAAGATCTTCATCCTGTCATCATGACGAGCGCAGTGGTCAGCTTGGAGTCCAGTCTTCTTCAGATCCTCCACTAAAGCAGCAAACATGAAGTTCTTCTCCAGTTCAGGCCTTGGTATGAACTCTTTCCTGCACTGAGGGCAGCTGTGGATTTTCCTCTGATCTTCTTCATCCCAGTGTGTTTTAATACAGTCCATACAGTAACTGTGTCCACAGGGAATAGTCACTGGATCCTTCAATAGATCCAAACAGATCGAACAGGAGAAGTTACTTTGGTCTAACTGAAGTCCTCTGTGCTCCATTTCAGCTCTCAGTAACAATGACTGGATCAGTTTCAATTTATCGTCTGAGGAGGAGGGAACAGAGACGTATTTACAGGATACAGCGAAAGGGAAAACGTCACACCTCCGTTCCCAGGAAGAGCTGTAAGGTTTTTCTTAGACCTGCCTAAACCTGCTTGTTTTTCCAGGATGTGGAGAATTACTGAGAGTTACAACAGAAATCAGATAATGACTCCGTTACAGAACCAAAAAAAGAGAAGAGCTTTAACTTTTTAGCTGTTTTGGTTGGTTTAGACTCTTGATTTTATTCACAAACAAAAAATAACAGACTTATGTGTGATTTACCCAATAAAATATCAGCTAATTAAATAATTGTTGCTTGTGCTAAACTAAGGTAACTATTGATGCTAAATATAGATCCCTATGTCCATTTGACTGTGGGGTTGATCAGTCGTCTTGTAACTGGAAGGTTGTAGGTTTGATTTCAGCTTCCTCCTGTCTTGTGTCGATGTGCCCCTGGGCAAGGCACTGAATGAACCCCAAGTTACCTATTGATTGGTGTATAAATGTGTGTGTGTTTGTGGGTAAATGTGACTCCAGTGTAAAGCGTTTTGAGTGGCAAAATGACTGGAAAAGCTCCATACATGTTCAGTCTATTTACCTGTGTGTGGTCAGCCTTAGCAAACCACTGGAGCTCATAAAAACTAGCGTCGCTATTTAAGGTTTTTACAGTCAGACTTAAAATAGATTGTTGCAACATCCCAACCTAGTTTATATTTGTCCTTTTATGCCGCAATATTGGTATCCCAAAATAGTGATAAAGAATCATTTGATTTCTAATTCAGAGAATTATTCAATAAACATTATTTTCTCAAAATAATACTTCATCTTCATTCATGCTTTGTGCTTTGAACTGGTTGTTTGGAACCAAATGTTCATGATCTCATTCTTTTGGTCACTACTCAAAACATCTACATGTGTTTGACCACAGATGAAGGTAAAAATGATGATTTAACGTTACATTTCTTCACTAAGACAGATCAGTACATCACTGCTAACGGCGCTTCAATCCACATATTGATCTCCTGCTCTGTGTTTTCATTATCTGTGAACAAGAACCCAAACTTAACTCTGTCACTTGGGACTGGACCTCCTTCCTGCTGTGCTGTTGAAGTGTAGAAAGTGTTATCTATTAATATTTGACATAATCACTTTAATAAAAATAGTAACTTAGACAGAAATATCACTTAAAATCATCACCCTAAGCTATTATTAAAGTCCAGGCACTATATCGAATAGAGTTGCAGAGAACGAAACAGGCTTTCAGTTATCAACTTTAATGTCGCAGTCATTAGCTTCTGCGGCTAACAGCTTGCAGTTTGTTGCTGTAAACAGACTGGGAGCTCCTGTTTCCTGTTCAAACAGCTGCAGCCAGAATCTCCTTCTCATCCCAGATCATAACATATTTCTGGGATGATTAAAAGTGCGGCGGCTCAGTGGTGGTAAAGCTGTTGCTCAGCTCTGAAATGGTGACCTGCTGCTGGGTGGGGCGGCGGGCTGCGCTCTTGGGAAACCTGTAACTACGAGGAATTATGAACAAACCTTCATAGGAACATTCAGTTTATTGCTTGGTTCATATTGACTCTATGATGTTATTATGATGTAAAGCTCTTGGAAGTGCCTTGTTAAAAAGTACGATATAAATAAAATAGTTTTGACTTGACTCAAACCAAATGAGACGACGTGTTTTCAGAGCTTCGGCTGAGGTGTTGTGCTAATTGTGCGCAGCTTTATGACAAACTGGGCCTTGTTCTCTTATTCAGTTAACAAGTTCTTCCACACAATGCTCTTTCCTCATGATGTCATCTCCTTTGCGAAGTTTTCCAGTCAGCATGATTCACCAGCTGCAGAAGCTCTACTGGGTCTGTTTTCATCAGGTTCACCATGAAAGGTTTGTGTGTCTGACTCTCCATGTTTATCAGCCAGCTGGCCGATACAAAGGCTGAGCTACAATCAGTGAAAAGTATCTAGAGACGGGTTTGCTTATCCACAAGTGACAGAATGGAGTGTTTCACTTGTAAAATAATATTATCTATGGGACGACTGGCATATTCAAACTGATAGAGGTCTCCAGAATGTCGGTAAATATGCCAGAAAAGGCCTAAATACAAAATTTACGATATAAATCTAACATTCTGAAGACCTATGGGTGTTACTGGGACAAACGCCTGATCATAACATGGTGGAACCTTTTGTTTAGGTTTAGGGGATAAGTTTAGAGGTAAGATTTAAATCTGTTTTTCATAAAGTTTAGAGTCAGGAATATACTAGTAATGGGAAAGGTTAGGGTTAGGATAAGGGTTAGGCTGTAGAAATGAATGGAAGTCAATGGAAAGTCCCTACAAAGATAGCCACACAAGCATGTGTGTGTGCGTGTGTGTCTGTGTCTGTGTGTGTGTGTGTGTGTGTGTGTCCTAACAAAATGCAGCCAAGTCTAATCTTGGATGTCTAATTGAAACTTTGGTGAGAGGGAAAGTGAAGGGAAAGCAGATGATCCATGACGGCAGAAGTGAAAGAGAAAGTTCACTAGATGGCAGCAAAAGTTGCTTTATCTGACATTTAAACAGAATTTGCTTCAAACCAAGCAGCCAAAGCCAATATTAAAACAAATCAGTGCTTTTGGTTTTGAGCTGCATTTATGAACAAAACATACAAATGAGGAAAACAATAAATCAGTATTATATTTATGATGTTATTCACAACCGTAACCCAACAGCTTGTTTATGGTTCCTGTTAGAAGTCCAGGGAGATTCTGACTATAAAAATAAACAGAGAAAGTAAAACTATTAATGATGCAAGTATTTAATCATTAATCAATTTGTTTTGAAAGGGATCTAGAAATTCAGGGGTTTTCTGGACACACATAATGTGAAACTGACATTATAAATAACATTTATGATAACATTGATAACATTCATTATCTCAACACTTAATATGTTTGGACGTTAAAATTTATTAACTTTTACAAGGAAATCAGTTATTAAGATTTCCCAACAACCTTAGAGTGAAAGTTGATTAAAGATTACAGAATAAATTCTGACAGCTCATTTAATCCCAATAAAACTTTAGTCAGACAATAACTCATTTATTATAATAACTTGGTCTGAAAATTTTACACCTTCAGGGTGTTTTGGGAATTCACAACCAATTTCCTTATTATTTCTGGTTTTAATTTGTCATAACGGCACTGATTTCCATAAAAACTAAGATTTTCCACTTCGATTGGGTTTCCCCTTTGGGTTTTATTTTAGAACCAGAAAGTAAAAGAAGAAACGTTTTAATCTCCTGGAGCTGAAACCTATCAGGATTTGACTGAACATGACAAGGCCTGTTGTTGTCTCAGGTGATTCCCAGCAGATAACTGATCCACTGGGATCTGTTTCTACCTGTCGCCTGAAGGTTTGGTCTGACGTGAGACAAAGGAGAGAACCGGAGGGGGGGTTCATAGTTCACCAGAATTAAAACCACAGTAAGTTTCCAGAAAACATTCTGATTCATTGGATTTCAAAGGAAAAAGAAGCAAAAGTTTATTCAGGTAGACAAGAAAAAGTTCTCAGTTTGGATGGCCTAGTTAAAGTCCAGACCTTTAACTCCAAGTGGAACCTTCAGGAAGCCACGAAAACTGTAGATCATGAAATCTTTCATGGACAACGTTTGGATCACAGCAAAGAAACATGTTTATGTTCTGATCAGAGGTCAGAGGTCACCTCTATTTAAAATCAGATCATTGAACAGAGACGCCAATTCAGAGCGACAGAAGAAAACGCAAATATATTTAAAGAAATCTGAAACACGGTACTTCAGAGTTCACTTTATTACAAAATATAGAAAAAATAAATATTCAAGTCAGAAACATTTACGGCTTTATGTTTAATTTATTAACTTGATAAGGTTTTCATCAGCCAAAACTGAGAATCATTTAGTCCCAATTTAGCTTTAAGTGTCTAAGTAGCAAAATAAATTACAGCTTAAAAAATCCCTATAATCCAGCAGGATTAAAATCTCCAAAGTTTAACAGCATTTCTCTAAAACTCCTCCAGGAAGTGACTGGGAAATAAATTTCAGTCCATCATGTAACCACAGCAGGTCAACTACAAGGAAAACAACTCAGACTTTTATCTTTTCACATTGAGGATTTGATTTACTGTTTAGTGTAACATTAAGACACAGATTACAAAATAAGTGCAAATACAGTGTTACTGCATTAATGAAAAATAGTTCTATATCACTTTTTTTTCCACACATACATTTAAAATATTTCCTAACGTTTCACAGCTTGATCTGGTCTACAGATCTTTAACAAATGTTTGAGCTTCATGTTTAAAAGATGCAACATGTGTTTAAACAGCAGAGTCCAAAATAAATGAAAAACATTAAAATGAAAGATGATACCAGATCATACATGGTGATGTTAAACAGAAGTACAATAAGTTAAAATCCTAAAAAATTGAGATTCAAAAATACTTTATCAATCCCAAAGGAAAGTTAAATGTTGTAGCTCGTTAATTCTTCAATTATTGTAGATGGTGAAGGCAGGAAAGATCTTCTGTAGCAGTCTGTACGGCACTGAATCTAAAGAAGCCTCTGACTGAAGATACTCTACCTTCCCAAGACAGTTTCATGAAGAGGATGGTCAGGATTGTCCATCATTTTCTTGATTTTATCAAGAATTCTTCTTTGCATGATCATCTCTGATTCACCCAACAACTCAGAATCATCTGAGTATTTCTGTAGATGTTGGACTTGTGCTGGAAGTCTGAAGTGTACAGAGTGAAAAGGAATGGTGAGAGCACAGAGCCCTGTGGTGCTAATATGTTGCTGACCACCTGGTTAGACACAAAGTCCTTTAGTCTCACAAACGGTGGTCTGTCTGTCTGTCAGGTAGATCCAGGTGATCCACTTGTGTCTTCTGGAGTTTCTCACAGAGCAGCTCAGACTGAATCGTCTTAAATGGACTGGAGAAATCAGAGAACATGATCCTCACTTTGTCTGGATGACACAAAGTTTGTTGAAGCAGGTGTATGATGGCAACCTCCATTTCCATGGCGATAAGCAAACTGCACAGGGTCATGATATGAGCTTGTCTGCTTACTCAGGTGGGCCAACAGGAGTCTCTCCAGAACCTCCATGCTGTGGGATGTCAGGGCAGCAGGTCTGTGGTGGTTGATGACTGATGGGTGAGTTTTCTTTGGAACTGGAACCAGACAGGATGTCTTCCAGAACAGTTGAGCCTTTTCTTGGCTCAGGATATGGTTGAAGAGGTTCTGCAGAATCCCAGAGCTGCTCTGCACAGACACAGTTCAGCCAACAGACGAGCTTCTCCTTGTTGGATCAATCCAGAACATTTTCTCATGTTTATCTGAAAGTTTGTAGGATTCCTGCAGAATCTGAGAGCTGCTTTATGGAGAACCTTCAGGAGAACAAAAGAAAAAGTCCAGAGTCAAACAAAGAGCGTTTTATTAGAGCATCACCTGCTGCCTCTACCATCATATGACATCATGGTCTGACATCTGATACTGATGAGTCAGACTCACCTGGTTTCATCGATACGCCTCAGACTGATCGACTCAACCTCCACAGTTTCCATGACGCTGCAGTTGATCAGGAGTCACAATGAGAGACTGGATGGAGTTTTTCTCCACATCAACACAGGTCTGCTCTTGAGCAAGGCAACAAAACTGCAAGGCAGAGGCTCTCAGGGGGTTCTGTTGAAATCTGTAACAGGTTTATTTTTTGATTAATCATCTGACTATGAGAAAGAAGCGCTGATGTGTTTTAATTATTTCTGACTTACTTTGTGGTTTTGGAGATTTTTTTCAAGCTGAAGATGAAAAGTAAACTCAGAGAAATGATGAAGAGAATAATGGGCAAAACAAGAAACATCCTGGACCGACGACCTGAAATAAAAGAAGAAAAATGTCAGAAAACCTCAAAACAAAGTAAAACTTGGTTTATTCTCAGAACCTGAAGCATCAGAGTTTGGACCCGCAGACTCACCGTTCGTCACGGTTTCCTCCTGTGGCGTCGGAATGATGAGGTTTCTGGGATGAACCGACTCCGTTGTCGTTGTTGAAACAAAGTTTGGATCTGAAACAGCAACAATAACAGGACTGATTAGAAAAAAACCCCAACAGATCCGGATCAGAACCTGCAGTTTGGACCCGTTCCTCACCAACAACAAGCAGAAGTTCTGCTTCTATCCTGAGGCGTGGGATGAAACATCGGAACCTGCCGTGGTCCTGCAGGCTGACGTTCCTGATGGTCAGAGACACGTCTCCTCGCCTCAGGCCGTCCTGGGACAGAGACGTCCTCTGGATGTACGTGTCCATCATCATGTCTCGGTCCGTCTTCTTGAAGCGGTACACGAACACGTACTCCACACGCTTCTGAGGGCCGGACGGCCTCAGGTCCGGTCGGGACCACTCCACCGTCTTCCCCACGGCGTCCCACTCGGGATCCACCCGACACGGGAGGACGACGTCATCTCCAGGAGCAGCTACGATTGGCTGAGACGAACCAATCAGATGGAGGCCACCTGGAAGCACAGGGAAGATTTTATTAGGTTTCATAAATATGATCATGAAACTAAAGTAAAACCCTGAAACTTCAGGGTAGTTTCCCCAAGAGTGAAAAACCCCACAGATAGAAACACAATCCATCTGTGGAGGGTTGGGTTTCTACCACGTTTCCTCCAGAAAATATATTTACAATTCAAACACAATTGAATGTTAGAAATAAAAACTGTACAATAATGAAACAAAAATAAAAATAAAAAATATGCCAGCATTCATTTATCTAATACATTTACATGAATCGGTTTGTATTGGAGGACCTTATCTAAGGCTACATCTCACAAGTTTCCCTTTAAACATCCAAAAATCTCCCTTTCCAGAATGTAATATAAGCAGCTGCCAGAATGTCCCATTTATCATTTTAGTCAAACCAAAGCAAACAAGTGGAAAAAGGAAAATATTACTGAGTGATTTCTGATCCCTGTCAGGGAGAGATAAGCTGTGATGAATCGTTATGCTCCATTTGCTCTCACCTGAATCAACAACTGATTATTTTAGTGATTTTATCATTTAAATCATTAAATTAATTCTGTTCTCCATTAGCTTCCCCTCTAGGGAAGGCTTTAAAATGTATTTAAAGCCTTGCTTTAAATAAATTGTGGTGCAACTCATCAGGGATGATTGAAATAAAAGCCACTTGCTGAAAATATTTTTCTGTCATTTCTTTTTAAAAAAAAGGAGAACAGAGCAAGAAAAATTAAAATGATATTGAACCTGGTATAAAAAAAATATTATTTTTTATTTAAGACACGATGTCACGCCCACGTTTCATTATGGCTAAGCTCTATGTCCATCATTATTGCTGATTAATGTCACATTTCGGTCATGTGAGTTAATGAGTCATTGTGGTGGTGGGCTCATGCTGACTCACCGTGAATATCAAGAGTAAACATTAAATAATTTAAAGCATCTCTTCCAAATAAAGTCAGAACAATTATTATCGGACAACCGGCGGATACGTTTTAATATCAATGAATAGCGGTTTAAAAAAAATAATTTTAATCTCTTCAACAAAGCTTATGAATTTAGATTCAGATTTGAAGACTAATTTAGTCAACCAATGTGAAACAATTTGAACTGTCAGAAAGCAGCAGTGCATGACGGTAGATGTAGTACTTTAGACGAACTCTGTACGTGAGTTTTATATTTAATAAAATAAGTATAAACAGAAGAAATGAGGTCAGAGGAAAACAAAGACACAAATAAGTTACTTAAATATAAAACAGAGACAGCCAGACCGTCTGAAAGCAGCTGAGTCTTTCATAGTTCGCTGTTTAGAGAAACAATGAATGAGTTCACCAACCGTTTCACTCAAAGTTTGAATGAAAACGTTTCCTGGTTGCTTAGTAACAGTTTAGCGTAAGTTGAGGAGAAAAGCAGCAGCGTTTACCTTTAACAGGCGTCCAGACCAAAACCACGACGAAGATAAAAGTCCAAAATCCTGAACGGCTGAAGAAAAACTGACAGAGACCAGATGCTGACATTACAACAGAACTGTTGTCACCGCCGCTACGGTACCGAGGATTCCCTGACCGGAGAAGGAAACAACTGTGGGTTTTAAACAGGGCTGACGTCATGAGCGTCAGGGGGTGGAGCTTCGATTTACGCAATGGAAAGTAGGGAGGATTCACCTTGGAGACTATAACAAAAATATTCATGGATCCAATTAAAGACAAATAATCGCTTCCAGATTAAATTAATCTGTGTGTAAAGGCACTTTTGTTAGTTTTCTGTCAATTTATCCCATTTTTATGATCACATCCTTCGACTGGGTCCTCTGCTCAAAGATTTATTATTTTGCTGTGAATAATCAGCAATACCAGGAATCCTGATTCATTCATTTTATTCATATAAACATTTGAAAACTTTATAACAAATTGATTCACTTGAATTCATATCTGTTTACATAACAGTTAAAATTAAAAGTGAAAAATGAAAGCCGGTTCATATTTATTAAAACATTTTAGCAATCAATTTCAATGTAGCTTTAACCCTCTATGGCATGACTTTTTATTTTTTGGGGGAAAAAATATTTTCCTGCATTCTTTGGGAGCTTGGTGGTCCCTAATTACATGTCAATCATAAAATCGGACTCTGACACCTCCTGGAACCAGATTTGGGTTTGTTGCCTCAGGGTAACATTGGTCTAGAACACCAAGATTTTCTACACTGATTATGAGAAATGAAATACAAATCAAACAAAAACTATATTCATAAAAAAACTTTTTTTTGGACAAAAATATGTCAAAAATCATGCCCCCCAAAAAATAAAATAAAGGAGCAATGTGAGGTACAGATATGTGGTTTGTTGCCTGAGGGCAACGCCATGCCATAGAGGGTTAAACAGTAACAATTGATTTGTGGAGGCAAAAATAAACACTGATTTACCAGAACAGAGCAGAAATAAGTAGAAATAAGCTTTTAATTTAAAAGAGTAAAGTTTAACTTTCCCATTTAAATGAGCAAAACCTGTCCTGTTTTTATCCTGCCTCTCCTTAACTCTGCTATAATATGGAGGCCTGGAAGTTTTTAGTTTTGAAATTTTAAATAATTCCTTCATTGATAAAGATATTATTTTCTCTGTTCTGGGTAAGAACGTAGATAAACACAGCATTTTTCATCCAACTCCTGTTTTTCATTTTTCATCCAACTTCTTCTGTTTCTTGGAAAGTTTCACCTTCACAAAGTAAGATTAGCAGATACAACATGAACCCTTTATTCTGCTGACGCAGCTGAACTGGGGAACAAGGAAGCTCTAACAACAAAATATCATCACAAATACAAATATAAAGGCTGAACCACCATTTGCTGCCCAACCTGCCAATCATAATTAGCAGCAAACAATCACAGCCTCCATATTCTGGGACTTCCTGAAGTGGCAGCGCCAGACAGGAGGACTGAGGACTAAACAGTTTCATTAGCTTCAGGTTGGTTAAGCTGCTCCATGTAGTTTCTGGTGCTAAATAACATTTAAGAGTTTAATATTATTTATCAGGTTATTATTACTAATAGCAAAGTACAATTGTATCCAGCTAATTTATTACATGATGTTGAATGTTTACATAACAAATATGGAGAGAAGATACTGTTAGGTTTCTGCAGATGTAAATTTTCTTTATCTTAGGTTATGCTATTTTAATTTAGTTTCCTACCTTTTATCGGTTGAACTGTTTCTACATTGTTGGAAGATGTATTTATTTTCTGCTGGTGTCTTTCTTCCCTCTTTTGTTCTTTTGATTTTATATTTTTGTTTCATGTTTTTTCCTCTATTCCCTTTAGAGATTCTTTATATGTGTGTTTTTAAACTTTAATAGAGATTTGGGGGGAAAACAAGAAAAAAACCCAAAAGCAAAGAAACAAAAACAAAACATGTTACTGAGGTGTTTTTTTTCATAATGGAAAAGTAACCAAAACTTGAGATAATATCTGGGAGTTAAAATAAACACACAACTCTCTGTTTTGGTTGGTTTTCAGCCAATCAAAACCAGTGACATCACAGAGGTATTTCCTGTTGCTGCTGGGAGGGACCTGCTTCCTTCTCTGTGGTTTCAGTTGGTGTTTTAAAGCGTGAAGGTAAGATCTGATCAATTGTTTCTAGAATATTGTTCAGGGCTGACAGACAGATTCAGGAGGAAAGTTTTATCAACTTAAAGTTTGAGCATTTTAGTTAACAACAGACCTGAGCTGTTTTTATTTGTTTATTATGACTTTAAGAATCTAAAGTTTTACTCTGCTTCTCGTGAAGGAGATTTAAATGTCCGCATCGTGATTTAAATGTTACTTAAAGTGCAAAAACCAAACCATGTCAGACAGAAGTCATGGTGAATGTTGATGTTTTAGTGACCAATCCAGCCATAAACAGGGAAGCAGAGAGCGACAGAGTGATACTGAGAGATAAGAGTAAATATTTATCTGAAGTTTCTAGGGAAACCAAGCCACTCCCTGTTAGTCATGGGTATCCCTGGGGATTTCCCAGTCATTGACGTCACACAGGATTCCCTGCCTACAGTGAAAGTCTCCATGTGTTTTCAGAAACCTGCACACATATGAAAAATAAAAATTTCTCTCCAATATATGAGAATTTATTAACAAAATACCTCAATACTTCAGTCAACTTTAACCAGGCAAACAAAAACTAAGCTATTAAAGTAGGGAAGAGAATAATAAAAACTAATAAACCATGAAAAAGTAATAATAAAAAAGAAAGCAAGGTTTGTTTTGAGAATTGTTCATGAGGCCATGCTAGTTTTGAAACTAGAACAAGTGGTTGGTGTTTAAAAACCCAGTTCAGAAAGCAGCAGAGAAAATCAAACACTATTTTAATAAAATAATGTTTCAGAAATAATTTACTGAATAAGAAGAATTGAACTAGTGGTTAATAATGTTATGTTAGCCGTCAGTAGCTGATTGAATGGAGCGATGGACTACCAAGATGGCGGCGCTGCGACAAGTTAGTCACAACTTTAAAGTAAAACGCTAAACAAATTTAGCAGAATTAGACTCACACAGTCACACAGTTCAGCACAACAAGAAAAGCAAAACATTATTATGAACAAATTTTAAGTGGATAAATAATAATTCACATGAGAAGGAAAACTGGTTGAGTCTGATGAAAACATGGCTGCCGCTCTGGGCTGCTATCTGGGGGAAGCATCTGGTTGGACTGGGGCGCGTGCCACACAGCTGTGGTTTCAAGTCAGCAGAAGGAAAACCACTTTACGTTTAGTCAGCCCCTCAACTCATTCAGAGCCTTTAACTCAGATCTTATCAGCCAGCTAGCTTCAGGCCGTTAGCCTTATGGACGGAGCACCGCCACCGGATCCACAAACAGCAGAGCAAGCGTTACCATGGAGCCAACGTTTCTCCAAAGATTCATGGAGGTCAAGATGTTCATGTGCCGCTGCTGCTCCTCAGCCTGTGGAGAGCTCTGATGTCACGGTGATTCCAGCTGCTGCAACAACAATAAAACAGATTAATACCGTTAACAGATTATTAAAGTTAACAGATTATTACCACTTTATTCAGTTGGCTCAGCTCAACATGAGCTAGCATGAAAATAACTTTGTACTTTATCCTTGTTGCTAACAGGTTAGCATAAACCGGATAAACCGAAACTCCAGAAAGTTTATCAACACTGTTAAACCGTTTAGTTTTTTCACTCTTTTATGTTAAATTTGGTTAAACATTTAATGTTTAACTTAATTTAAACAATTAGGTTAAACATTAAATTCTAAATTAATTTAGAATTACCTAGTTAAAAGCCACCAGCTGCTCTGCACTGAAGCAGGAAGTCGTGAAAGGAGCCAAACATTGAACACATCCTGATGGAGGTCATGAAACATTTTATTGATCCTCTGGTTTATTATAATTTCTGAAAACAAACTGAATTTTGGCTTTTGCTGTAATCATCAGTAGAAATAATTAGTTGAAAATGAAACAGTTTGTATTGATGTAGTCTGTATAATACTTCTATTTCTATCTGTATTTAATTAAAGCAGTAAATTAACTTTCATATTACATCATAACTTATTGTGATGCACTTGAACAGAGTCAGCTTGATGTTCTGCTGTTTAATAGTCGGGTTCAATCAGAGTTCAGCAGATAGATGTGCATCAACCCTCGGTCCGCCCTCGCTCTTTAAAGGCTTTAAAGGCTTTCGAACTTAAATGTTTGGGTCAGCGCTGCCTGTAGAGGAAGTTTCTGTTCACCTCAGGCTGAAATCACATTTAGCTGTAAATTGCATCAGAGGTCACAGCGACCTTCACTTCCCGCCACTTCCTGCTGACTGGTGGACCAAAATGTTTGACCTTTTCTGAGCTTCTCAGGGTTTCTCTCTTCTTTTTTCACAGCTCTTGCACAAACAAGATGCTCACAGATTTGTACCCGGAGATGATCGCATTAGCAGGAAGCTGTGGTGTCTTTGACACAATCATCAGGATGTGATGTCGAAAACCCCCCGATGGTGAGATCCCTCAGTGCAGCGGCTCAGGATGGAGATAACAGCTCTCTGCGCCGTTATTGGTGAGTAAAAATCCTTTTTAATGTCATTTAAAGTCTCTTATTTGTGATTCATCTTCTGGTTCATTGATTCTAAAACTCACTTTTTAGATTTTGATTTTAGTTTTTAACTAGAAGTAATTTCAGAAAACATTTCTCTGATGTTAAGATCTGAATTATTTGCTCTCTGTGAAATGAAATGAAAACTAAAATGGGAAACATCTTCAGCTAAATGAGCTTTTTATTCATGGGAAACATGAAGATCAGAGAGTTTCCTGCTTTGGTGTTTCCTCTGTGATCGTTTTTGTTTTATCGGGTCAAAGCGATTATATCAGCTGCATCAACTCGGCTTCGGTAGTTGAGTCTGACATGAATGTGAATCAGCGGTTTGTAAAAACATTTGATTGAAAGCAAAGGTATTTTATTGTTTTTCTGTTTCTGAATTGATCAGAAACATTTTGAAAACATTTCCTCTCTGAAGGTTTTTCTCCTCTTTGCAGCTTGTCTGAGGCTTTTTCCCAGCAGATCCCAGTTCTTCCAGTATGAGTCTGTTACTCTGAGCTGTGAAGGAAACTGGTCTGAGTGGAGAGTCAGGAGAAATACATCAAAACAAATAAGTGAACTCTGTCCCCAGTATTCAACTCAAGCTAATAAATCTGAATGCTTATTATCTGAGCTGTATGAACAGGACTCTGGACTTTACTGGTGTGAATCTGCAGCAGGCGAACACAGCGATTCAGTCAACATCAGCGTAACAGGTGGGTAAAAAGTGAGCAGGAGCTGATTTAATTCTTCTCTGTAACTGATTCAGGTTGACCTGTTTGTGGTCAGGCAGAGAGGAAAGTCCTCCAGGCACCAAACAGGATGTAGGTAAATTCACACAAAAAGCTTCAGTTTGAGGTTTGGTTTCTCAAACGTCTCTCAGTCTCAGATTACGGCCAAATTTATTTCATGATAAAACATCAGTAGAGTTTGGATCTGATTTGATGCTTTCAGACGAGTTCAGTTGATTCTCATGTAATCAGAGCAACACGCTGAAAGCTGAAATATCTATAAAGTCTTGAATCTGTAATATAGAAACTTGACCGTGACTTTCTAATTGTGCAAATTGGACTTATAAAAATTAGCTTAATAACAACAAGGCGCTTTAGAACCAAACAAGTTTTCTATTAAAAGGTTTTGAGCCACGTTGAGCTTGTTTTTCAGCCGTATTGAAATTTGTGTATTTTTTAAAGCTGCAAAGAGAAAACGTTTTTCACATCACATGAATCGTGATCAACAACCAGATGTTCCTATTGGTGGGAAAGACGAAGAAGAAAACAGGAAGTGGTACGACGACAATGATGGCGTGGCCTTTTTAATGATTTATTGTGTGAACAAACTTAGTCAGGTGTGATTTCATTTGCATTTTTTATTTTATCGAAACATCGTAATTGCAAAATTAATCATTTTTCTTTCTTTTTTTAACATTGCTTTTTAACGACAAAGCTTTGCATACATTTGTAATAGAAACGCAGCTCATGAAGCTGCTGCTGATCTGCAGATCTCCTTCAGCGACAGACGGCTGCATCCAAGCTGCACAAAGCAGCGTTACCAAAGATCCTTCCTCACAAACTCAAAACGCGTTTACAGTACATGCTGTTATTTGCACATCTTTATGTAACAATAACAATAGCCTGTTTTTAATGCATTTCATATATTTAAAAAATATATTCTACTCACTTGCACATTCCTTTGTATCGGCAGAAGAAGCTGTTTTTAATAACAGCACAAAATGTTGTTCTTAGTGTTATATTATATTTATCTTTGGGTGAATCTACGGTTTTCTATTCTATAGAGTTTTGTAATGATAGGGTCATCATGTGTTATGCTTATGAGTTTCTTCCTGTATGCAGGAGATAAAAATGCTCATGATATTTTTTCTGACTCATTTAAAACTCGTTTTCTTCCACATTTTGTTTCTCAGATGAACCAATAATCCTGGACAGTCCTGGACATCCAGTTAGTGAAGGAGAAAACTTGACTCTTCACTGCAGATTCAGGCCACCATTATCCTCCAATCTCACTCGTTTCTATAGAAACGGGGTTCTGGTCGGGGACAGCTCTGCGGGAACCTTCACCATCCGAAGCGTTTCTAAATCTGATGAAGGATTTTATAAATGTAACGCCTCTGGAATAGGAGAATCAGCAGAAAGCTGGGTGGCTGTAAGAGGTGAGAAATGTTTTATTTAAATGACTGTCTGCAGTTTTATGGAATGACAATAGTGCCAAAAAACTATCTCCGTTTTATTATTATGTGCTAAATTACATCTCTAGAGAATGTACATTCTTATTCTTTTTCTAAAATGTGTTGATTCATTCTAATGAATAATAATATAATTTTTAGTAAATTTGATTAGACTGGTGTGAATCCAGTTGATGTGAATTTGGAGCAAATAAAGTTCTACAACTATTTAAAAATCCTTGAGATGATAATTCGGCACTTTGCATTTAGAAACTGAGTTACCAGATTATTAATCCCCAGCGGCATCATTAAATATGATTTAACAGAAAGAAATTACATTTCTTTCATCGATAAATGTGAAAAGGATCTGATCTCTTCTGCTGTGGGTTTTATCTGCCGCCCTCATTTGTGTAGCGATGCTGGTATTGTTTGTATGTAGGCCAGCTAACCTGCTATCTTTGTATTTTAAGGGCGCAGGCCTCAAACGCCTACTGCTCCGCTCACATTCATACTACTTCCTGTTGTGGCTGGCTTTTTGCTGTTGATCGCGCTGATGTTGCTCTGCCACTGGAGAAACCACAAAGGTCAGTGTGTTTTCAAGTAAACACTCAGAAATAACACATCCTGCTGCTTCTCTGTGTTCGGGCGTCAGAAGGAGGGAGGGAAACAAACGGAGGAGTTTACGTGAAACGAGAAGCTCTGTGACCTACAGCTAACGCCAGAATTATTCAGACTATTTAGCTTCAAAGGAATCATTTAACTTAAAGTTAACGATTCTTAAGTCCGACCAGAATCCTGGTCAAAATTAAATGACATTTTCTAAATCTAAACCTGGCAGAGATGTGAGTCATTCTGGGTTTATCTGTTAATCTGGAGCGGTTTTAGTGTTTAGTCTGAGGTTTTTAATGTTGACACAGAAAACAAATGGAAGAAATTCTCCTTTTGAATCTTCACTCTCTGATTTTTCTTTTGGTTCATGAAAGCGTCGTTGCTACTATGCAGTACTGTAGAAAGTTTGAGGTTAGAGATTTTAAAACTTAAATTTTGCCATGTGTTAATTCACTAAATCAAAAACTGACGTAAAAATTTCATCCTCAAAGTCTGAAGTCATTTTTTCCCACATTTTCTCTATAAAATGTCTAAATCTGAAAAATAATCTTAAACACTTAAAAACAATCAGAATCGTCACATTTTAAATTATTCTCTTCATTTCATTGTTTAGTTTTTGTTTTAGTCACTTTTAGTTCCACCACAAGGCTGAGCATAAAACTAAAAGAGGAAAACATTGATGCTCATGTTAAACAGATAAATTAAACCACATGAGATTATTTATCGTCTGCATTGACTTAACATTTCTGAAATAATTTATTTTAGAAACATGTTATTTTCTCACTGAGGAACTAAAATCATGAGGAATGAGGTCTCATCCTACGTTCAGTTTGATTACAGATGTGCTGAACAGAGCAGCACAGAGAGCAGAGAGTTAATGATGCAGATCATTCCTGAGTTTTTGTCTTTTCTTCTTACCGTTTTCTTTTTTCCCAGTCTGTGTCGTGAGAAATGCAGCTCCACCTCACGTCTGTTTATGACACAATAAATAAATGTCACATACCACGTCTTTTATCACGGCGGTGACAGAATGAAGGGAGTTAAATGTCAAACATGAAATGTGATAATCTTTGACGCAGGAGGAGGTTTTACTGCGTGGATTTTAATATTTTTGCATTAATAGCTTTGCTGATAACATCGAAGGTTATTATGAACTATGTTCCTCCACCTCACAGCTATGAGTGACATGTAAAACTAAACATATCTCTTGCTTTGGTTTGTTTTCATGCCCTATTATAAAGAGTCTTTTTTGATTCTGTTAGTCGTCACTGTCTGATGCATTTCTATGAAAGGAATTTTACCTCAAGACTAAAAGTGGATTCTTGAATTCACACCTCAAAGCAACTTAGAGACTAATTAAGGCCTTGAATGTCATAATGTCACTGGTGTCCTCATTGACTTGCATAGTTTCAATAGTTGGAAGATTTGAAATGCCTCAAACATAGATGACCGTCTGTGTGAGGCATCAATGCTGATGTCATAGTTTATTTTTAATCCTCAGTGTGAGTTACCTCGTTTTAAATACTTTAGTCTACATGTTTAATCACAGCTGAAAATTTGTTTTTTTTTTCAAAAGCACAAAATCTTATCAAGTATTTTTTGTCAGTTTCTGGTGCAAATATCTTAAAACACATGAAATAAGACAAAACGAACATACAAGTAAATTTTCACCAAGATATTATAGCTTTTTGTTAAGCTAATAATTTCTTAATATTGATTAAAAAAAGTACAAGTTCTAGTTCCACAGAAAATCTCACCAAGTATTTTCTGTCTTGTTTTTGGTGCAAATATCTTGTCAATCATTTTTTAATTTTGATAAAACTAAAGTACCAGTCCACTGGGAGATTTTTTTCAATTAAAACAAAAAGATCTGCCAGTGGAACTAGAACATTAAAAAACCAATATGAAGGAATTATTGACTTAAAATAAGTGTTGCATTTGGCAAGCTAGCCAGGAGTTATTCTGTGTGGCTGAATAAATAGAATAATTTGTACGTTTTAAATCCATATTAAGGAATTATTGATTTACCAAAAGCTCAGATATCTTGTTGACAATTTAGTCATGAGTTAGTTTTGTCTTATTTCAAATTTACTAACATATTTACACTAAAAACTAGACAGAAATACTTTATAATTAGTATTTTTATGTTTTTGCAGTGTCAGCACTTTTGTCAGCTGAACTCAAACTGTGACTCATTAAAATCCTGTAAGGTTTCTCTGTGAAAGGGCTGAGTGACGTCATACAAGCTTTAGATCTACTGTGAAAAAATATCAGCTACAAAGTATTTTAATAAAATACGAGAAATGTGTCTATCAAGGCAAAACCCAGGTATTAAACTGCTTTAAACTTTATTTTCTACACTTTTCAGCTTTCAACATAGAAATAACAACTTAGTTTAAGAGACAATTTTTCACTGACAAGACAATAAATCATGTCACTGCAACAGATTCTGGTTCAGAGACTTTATCACAGTTTTTATTTGTTTGAATCAATTAAATTTTAATCAGATTTCCACTTTGATACCAAACATGTTTCTGTGAGACACAAGAAAACATTCGTGATACATGAATGATACTTTAACCTATAATCTGATGACAGCAGAACAGCTTTGTAGGATAAATGTTGAACTTTGACCCCCGTCCAGCTGTCACCATGATTGGTTGATTGTGCAGGTGGAGTGAAGCGTTCTGTGTCCTACACCGAGGTCATCATCTCAGAGGACAGGAAACCTCAGAGAATCACCGGTGAGTCAGTCGCTCTGGGTTCATCTGAGTTTTATGAACAGATCCGCTCTCTGGAAACCCACTGAAATAAACAAACAGTCCCTGAACGCATCACAGCCGTTAGAGCTGGTCACATCTGACGTGGTTTAGACCAAAGTTCACTTCCCTTCATTACGTCGCTCCTCGCAGACAGCATGCTTTTGTTGACGTTCATAAAACAGGAAGAATGTAGTTCTGCTGAAAACAGAGGCGTGTCCATCACCATGGTAACAGTTCCTACACCACGTATGTCACGCGGCATGACATACAATAACAAATAAAGTAGGTCAAATAATAATTATTACAACTGTTTATTTTTCTTTCCTTAATAAGATTTGAAATGAACCTTTAGAGAAATTTGTGGATTAGAAAAGATTAACCTGAGTGTGAGCGTCTGGTTTCAGAGTGATCATGTGATTTAGATGGACTGTTGCTACAGTATGGACCCAGTGGATGTTGTTGTTCACATCCAGGAATTTTGCACATGTGCACAATGCTGCAGGGCAAAAAGACGATTTTTTTCTGTAGCCGCGCCACCGGAGAACAACTCCGTTAGCTGAAGGAAACCTGGAGATGTAAATATTATTATTAATTTAGTGCAGTGCGCCACAGCAACGGGAAAACTAATGCAGAAAAACCGTTAAAGAATAACTCTAAACCACTACATGCAGACTTGTTGTCATAGCAACTGACAACAACAGCACTTTTTGTTTCAGGATTTAACACCAAAAAACACTCAAACATTTCCCACACAGAGAACGAAACATTCAGTCTGTTACCGTTTTATGTTTTTAGGCCTTTGCGATTATTAATAAGTGATCGCTGTGGTAGATTAGCCACTGCTGCTATTTGCTAAGCTAACACTGCGGTGGCTGATTAGCTAATTTAAACCCCTGAACCCCTGATGATCTGTCAGGGAGTTGGTGTTTAGGTTTATGTGTTGACAGCTGGTGCTTAGATCACATAATATTTTGTAACTTAACCAAAACACATTGAATTCCACATCACATCTACATCTTACAGTTGTCATAGTCAAGCTAGCATAACTGACCTACTTCCCTCTCCCTCGCTATCTTTTTCTTGATTAAAACTTTTTTCTGACCTTGTTATCTAGTTGTGGTAGTTCTGACAGTTAGTAGCATAGCACTGTGTCCCTTTTTCTTTTATATATAGGTTGTACATTTAAGATTTAGCGCATTATAATGACAACTTAATGGCTAAAATCAATGCTAGTCATTGTCAGCCAGCAGGTTTTTGCCCTCCAGCAGGAAGATGGGGTTGGGGTCTTGCGCGCATGACGCCAGGCTGCACTGGGTCCATATGTTTATTCATATATACTGTAAAATAATTACTGGTGATTAAGCAGTTAATGCTTTTTTGCTACAAGGAGGTTCGTCAGTTTTCTCCTGCTGGAGCCTCCAGAGTGAAGGATCTTTGACCCGTCCTCTCTGGTGACCAACTCCTGTTATTAAAACCTGGTCCAGGTTGGAAAGACTGACCAAACTCTCTGCACTTCCTCAGGAGAGTCATAATTAGAATATATTATTAATAAAACTGCACATCTGCCCCGACTACAGAGCAGAAACCCCCTGAAAGCCCGAAGTCTGAAGACTTTATCTGTTGTCTTTGGCATCATTTATGTAAATGAGACTCATTTACCATGAAGACAGTTTCTATTTTGGTGTAAATCTTCTCTCTTTGCTTTCCCCCAGATATAAGTTCTGTCCCGACCTTCTATTCCAGAGTGAAACCAGAGAGTTGCTGATAACATGAGAACCAGCTTTATGGAGGCTCTCCCCTGTGTGTCCAGAAACACAAAACATTCATAATGATGGGGTGTGTATATTTTTCAATGGTCATTAAATGTTAAAAAATTGGATATTTTCACATGTTACTTTGATGCTAGAAGTTCAGTCTAAATCTAAATCCTGATGGATTTTCCTGGTTTTTCTCCCCCCTTTTTTGGCCAGTTTGTGATTTTATGCAGTATATTAAAGCTTAACTGTCCTTTCAGTTGTTTAGCATCTTTTTGTTATCACTTTGTATTGCATAGGTTCTGGTGCTATGAAAATATTAAACTTTTGTATTGAATTGGTTTGCTTTAAGTTTGAATCTATTATGAGTCTGAATTTCACCGTAAATGTTTATTATTATTTTTATGAGTGTCCTGCATCTTGGTGGTTAGGTTGCATTTGGCTGATTTTTACTTCAAAACCTTATTGAACCAACATATGTTTCCTTTATATCCGTTCTCACACGTGATAGTTGAATGAAATCTTCCTTTGAACTCTCAAACACAGTTTTAGAGAAACAAACAGTTTCAGGTGGAGTTTGTTGTCTCAGTTTCTGTGTTTTCTTGTTTAGATGTGATTATAGCGTGCTTTGCTAGTTTGCCTGATCAGATCGGTTTTGTCAAACAAACTCCTCAGTATTGTTGGAGTTGTGGCCCCAGTTGTGCGTGATGAAGCTGTAGAGCTGGGGGCCGTATACACACCCCTGAGGAACGCCGGTGTTAACGACGTCAGTCTGAAATACTGTTTAAGAATAAATTCTGTGTCACTTTGTTTTCCGCTTTCTGGTAAAATTTTTAACACTCACTGTATATAACTGGCACCCTCCAAAGTCGAGTTCAAAAGCCTTAAAACTAATGGTTGCTATGGAAACACGGTGATCCCAGATTGCTCTCTGTGTTACTGTTACTTTAACAGAGAGTAATCCTTTCTTACCAGCCTGTACGTTGAAATATGTAAATGTTTTTCTCTTCCTGTAGATGTGGGTAAGTTTAGATGTTTTCTTTGACTCATACCCTGAGGCCGGTGTTGACATGGCTGTTGCCCAGGGCGACACTAGAACGGGTGGGAGGTGTTGTAGAGGAGACGACGATGGTCGCCAGATACAATAATACACTGAGTACTAACATACTGTCCTTTGTGATTTGAAAACCATGCTGGTGGCTGGAAATATGGAAACTATTTCACATTCTTTGTGCAGGATTGATATTCATTTTGAATTCGCCACAGATTTGAAAATATTTCCTGTAGTTTGATTGGTTAAGAGGCAGAACGACAGGATTACCCAGGAGGGCATCGATGTAAGAACCACCAGTGCATAAGGCCAGTTAGTGGCTTGTTGTCTTTCCCATTTTGCACAGTGGCTAAGTGGAGTGGGCTTTTGCATTCATGAATTAAAACCTCTGCTGATCTAATCAACTTGATTTTTTATGATATATGTACTTTCTTTAATGCTGTTGGTGACATTGAGGACATTATGTTGAAACAGGATTTTCTACCCAATTTTAGGTCAGAGATTAGAAACATGATATTAATTTATTTTATTTAAAGATTTTTTGCACATCTCTCCACAGTTACAGTGCCAGTAACTGGAGGGTTTGAATATATTTTTATCTTCACCATTAAGCAAAGGGAAACTTCTGCCTGAGTCTTTTTATCTGCTGTCACACATCAGTGATTAAAATATTCAAACAGTGACTCTGAAATGAGTTTATCAGGTCTGACTGAGTTTCTATTCAAATGTTTCAATTGATCAAGAAAACCAAACATTTCTCTGAAGTTTCAGGTTTGAAACTTAACCGAGTTAAAACAGATTGAAGATGAGGGATTTTGTTGAAACGTATATTTACTGGTGGAGAGTTTCTGTCATCAGACATGATGAACCTGAGAGCTTCAGTAGAAAACACAGAAACGTCTCAAAGAAAACAAGCAGCTGCAGAAGCTCAACCCAGAACTGATTTGTTTTCTCTGCTGAAACTTTGTCTAATTTAAATACAGAAACTTCTGACTGCAGATGCACCACAGGAGGCTCAGTTTCACCCACAGTGTGCAGAGGAACAAGAAAGAACAGTTTCAGAATAGTTTCTAAAATTAACTGTAACTCTGCTGCACCATCTGTTATCAGAAAAGAAAAAATACCATAAGAGAAGTTTTAACTCAGTAAATTTAAGATATGATCTGCAGTGGTCATTTACTAAACTATTACTGTTAATGTAATAGTTGCTAACAGCATTATTAGGTCTTAGAAGGAAAACATCAATGCAATTATAAAATATATTTGCATTTTATTTATTCTTTAGGAGTTTGGAAGATACTCTGGATTCTGATTGCTTGGAAATTTCATTTGGATTTTTAAGTAGCAAGACCCCAAACACTAAACAAATTACCTTATAGTTCTGATATTTCTCCATCAGGATCACAAAATATATTTCTTTTATAATCAAACAGGCTGACAGATGGTTGCTTTTATAAACTTTGTGTTGTGGTTTTGTTTAGACTTCTGACCCACATACAAGATGACTGTCAGGAGACGGCAGTAAAAGTTTAACCGGGTTGTTGAAGCAGGAAATGGAAATGGTTTTCCTCCAAAAGGACGGGAAAGTAACACATAAAAACATAAAAACCTCAGACCTGGACAGACTGTGGTAAATAAGATACCAGTTAATAAAACTAAACTGAGATGAATTTCCCTGGTTTCTTTGTGAAAGCTCCAACATTGGAGTGAATTTCCTGAAATCTTCACTGGTGGAAAGTTTGACATCTGTTGCTCGGTTCTGTGATCTTTCACTTTGTAAAATGAGGAACTTGTTGAGTATTGAAGCTATTTAAAGAAACTGAAAATCTAAATATGGAAACCAGAACAAGAAATGGTAGTTTTAGCATTTTTTCCATTTACTTTGAATTTCAGTCGTTTTATGTTATTTACCTGCAGCTTATTTTAGCTTTATTTTTAAGGAGGCTTTTTACTTATTTTCATTTTGCATAAATATTAACGATCTCACTCTGGTTTTTTTTTTCTAATTATGCTAAATAATGCCAGTTTCCCATTGAAGAAGTGATTTGCTGTTTGTTATTCTAAACTTATAAAATAAAAACATAATTGGATAGTTTAATTTCACAATAAAACTAAATTTCACATTAAATGTAGTTTTATTTGCAGTTTCACAGCATTTTATTTTGAAGCACAGAGGAAGATGTTAAACCCGAAGAACAGATTTAGATCCACAGTGAAGCTTTTTGTTCATTGTTAATTTCTTCCTGTAGCAGAAACTTTATCTGATTCCCTCAGAGATAATATAGTCACTGATTTGCAGTTTCAAAACAAAGAGCTTCACAGTCTCCTAATTAAAGCGGCTTCGTTTCGACTAAATGATAAGAGAGGGTTATTTTTAGCAGCTGCGCTACAAAGCATCATACATCACCCTTCCATAAACTGTTAGCGGCTTGTTTTTACTCACTCAGGTATTTATCACGTGCAGATTTACAGGTTTTACTGGAAGACGTGTGTAGTTTATGTAGCTGAAGCTGAACTCCCTCATCTGAGGGCAGGAAGAAAAAACAAACCTTCATGAAAGATAATACTCAATTTCTAAACAAGTTATTTGTGATCAGATTGTTCCCTCTCATATAAACCATAATTGTTTAACATTTTACACACATTTCACTCCTTTGAATAAACCCATTATTTATCACCTTGACCTTAAACTGGAGTAAAGTTGGACTTTATCTGAACCTGCTGCTGACTGGGCCATGAAATCCAGAGGCTCAGTGAAGCTTTTCAGGAGTTTTTACCACCTGAGGAAACAAAACTTTATCAACAAACTGTTTTTATCCACCATCACATGTCTGAGATTAAATGGGTTTTTTCTTTGCTCTTTTTTCACTCTATAATTTGTAGAAGAAAAGCGAAGAAACAAATGACAGAAAAATCCAGCAAACTGAAAAATCTTAAAGCTGAGTGGGACAGAGGTTAAGATGTTAAAGGTTAAAATTAACACAAACCAACATGACTTAACATTTCAACTGTATTGAGTAAAATATCTGAAACAAAATCAGCTGAAAAGTCAAAGCGTCGTGTTGCTGACTGTGTGTTTCTGGTTTTACTCGTCAGTTTTTCCATCAGATGATTTTCCATCAGTCGCTCCACAAACTGGTTCCTCCAGTAGTTTCTATGTTCAGCTGATCTGTTAAGTTATGAGTGATTTCATGTGACCTGCTTTCACCTGCTGAACTGTTTATGTAAGCACTTATTTATGAGCCACTTCTAAAAGGACATAAACACTTTGATTTCATTACAACAAGAAAATATATCAATATTTAGGGTAATAACATGTAAATCCTGCTGATTTATAACACCATAAAATGATCATTGTATTGTTTTTCATTGGTTATTTTTCTCTGTTTTTGAGTTAAAAAAGATCATTATTGGTGTTTAAAAGTAACAATAATGAACAAAAGCAACGAAATAAAAAACTGAATTAGAATAAGTTGTTTTCTACATTTTTAAAGCTTCAAAATGAACAAAAATTGATTTCTGTCTAAAACCCACTGACAATTTAGGAATCAACAAAAACCAACGTCTTCACCAACATTTCCCTTCCTAAATTTAAATGTGTTAAACTTATTCTGAAGATTTCCTCCAATCCCATTTCATCTCCAACATTTTTATAACATGATGATGAATGAATGGGTCCAAAATGTTCAATAAATCCACAAATCGTGTTTTAAATGGAGTTTGAAAAGATAAATGTGCTGCGATCCTTAGAGGTTCTAACTTTGGTTTTCATTTGTTTCTGTTTTGATTATTACTCATAGTCTGTCATTTTTAGTTTATTCTGTGGTTCTTCATGTTTTCTCATTGTTTATTTTTTGGATCAGTGTTTCTGTCTTTTAGTTTGAGTTTCTCATCTTTGTTTCTTTCTTCCTCAGCTGCGTCTCTGATCAGTCCCTCTGGTTCTCCTCTCCCTCCTGTTCCTGTTGCACTTTATCTCCATTTATTCCTGTATTTTACCTCCTTGTCCATCAGCATTAATTCTTGTTAGCTTCCTTTAATTCATTTTTTATTAAACAAATTTTTTCTCCCACTATGATGACATCATGTTTTTTCTGTTAATTGTTTCCTGAACCAGTAAAACCTCTGAATGTCTGGTTTCTCTGTAAGATCTATAAATAGACTAACCTGCTGTAGGAAATTATCCTGTAATCTAAGTTTAGCTTGAGTAACTAAAAATAACTGTTGGTGTTTCCTTGATGGCTTCAGTGTCGTAAACAATCCCAGCTTTTACTAGACCTTCAAAGAGAAATCTATATTCCTTCATCCTTAATAAACACGTGGATCAGAGGATTTACCGTCACTGACTCTTCATTTACAACTCGATGTAATTAATAACCAATGAAAGCGTTTGAAGTTTCCTCACTATTTTTAATTTGGGTATTTCCTCATTGATCTCACATTTGTTTCAAGTAGGAAACTTTTGGGAAAATTTTCCTCTGTACTTCCAGTCATTTGCTCCAGGAACAAGATTACCAAGGAAACTACTTCCTGGTTGTAAATAAATCCTTTGTTTGAATCATGTTTGATGGTTAATCACTTCATCTTGGAAAGAAGCAGTCATGCATTCAGTCTCGTTTGTGTCGCCATCATTACGTTTCTGCTTTATCACCTTTTTAGACGGAAATCTTCATGTTTGACTGCAAAACAGGTTCCTGGTTCACAGCGCGCTTCGTCTTCCTGGGAATAATCAGAACAACAGACATGTTGTATGGCATAAATAATGATGCAATCACATAATAATACTAATACTAATAATAATAATACTAATAATAATAGTAATTAATCTGCTTGAACAAGTTTTTTGCACACAAACAAGGAATATGACTTCAGTTACACTGTATTTTCAGTTTACAGGTGTTTAAAATGTACATAAAATTTAATGGGAGAATGAAAAAAAGAGATTTTTAAAAATATTTTTTATAAATATATACAGTTGTATTCAGTAAAGTTCACTCAGTGAAACATGTTACTTATATTAATGACAGACTCATTTTCAAGTCTTTATTTTAGGTAATTATGATGATTTTACAGCAAATGAAAACATGACTTTTATTTCCAATATTTAACATTTTCACAATTTTTAACTGAGGCACTGAAATTTGGTTTAATATTAAGTAATTATCAAAAAAAATAAAAGTTTGAAATATTTCAAAGGTAATAAGAGTTTCGACACTAAACTAAAAGAAAGCAGACTTTAAATATCAAGATTGTTTTTAGATGTTTTGTTCCATCAATGAATGAATGAATGAATGAATGAGTGAGAGGGACTGGTGCATCTCTCCAGTGGTAAACGTTTTGTTAATAAAAAGGAAATAAAACGTAATAAAACTCCCCAGAAAAAAGTCTCCTTGTGATCAATTATTAAAATCAGTTTTTCATGTTTTGTAAGATTTTCTAAAAAGTTCACAAAAATGTTACAAAACATGAATTTTATTATTTATTTTTGTGTTTTTGGTGTTTCATCAGATTTTAAATAAGTTGAAAAGTTGAAAACAAGTTATTTCCATCAGGCATCAAATTTTTACTCTTTTCATGAATTTTCCTGCTAATTTTTCTGCTTTTCCAGAATCTTATTATGGTGATTTAATTACAGTATCAGCCTGTCAATAATCAATCAAAGCCGACTGAAGGAAAAATCATCCGATTTCCATCTCTGGAAGATTAATATACGTAAATATAAATATCTCCAAAATTCAAAGATTTACACATAAAATATAAAGGTTACATTTGTGGAGATGGAAAACTTCTAATTATTAAAGATGAAACTGTTTCAATCTGTTTCCTGCTCTGAAATCATCCAACATGGCTGAAGACTGATGAGAAAAGTGTTGATGTGTCAGAAAGTTCATCATCAATAAAGTTTACAATCGATGAGTCAAAGCTTTGAATCCTGAGTCAGAGATGAACAGGGACCTCTAGTGGCCACCTCTCGCTACTGCAGCGGAAAACTAAATAAACAGGGACAAGTCAGGTATCCAGAAAAGAAATTTCCTTCCGATTAAACATTATCTGCTCTTCATCAGCTACAGGATTATTTTAAACTGACAGACAGAAGAATGAAAATATAAAGTTCAGTGTTCATGTCAGGCAGGAAACCATAGCAACACCAATAGACTCCTTTTTTAGCAGTGTTTATAATGAAAGATGAGAGCTAACTAGCATAGCAGAGCTAATCTGTTTCTGATTGATAAATATTTTTAAAAAGCCTCCTAATGTCTGTGGATCACATATCCAGCTGCTTTCATATGATACAGATGGAAACTTTCACTGTGTGTCATTGAAAAGTTAAGATTTAATTTATGGGAAAACCCAATTCCACCAATCAGTCTGAATACAGTGATCTTCAGTTTCGGCTTCTTTGTCACTATTAAAAATAGTTTTCAGATGATTCATTAAGGGAGAAAAGTTGTTCAAATCAATCTCAAACTGTGTAAAAAAGTAATTGCCCTCACATTCAAAAGTCTGAATTATTCTAGTCCAAAACCTTGTTTTTTTATTTCTGTGAATGAAATTAAACAATATTCAGCAGCAGCAGCAGAGTTCCCTAAACCAAGAAAAAAGAGAATTATTTAAAAATCCTCTTTGTTGTATAAACAAACCGTTCTCTGGTTTCTGCTGCAGCTCTCTGTAATTCTGCACATAGAAACTTGGGAAAACAGGCTTAGAGACCCCAGCACAGTGGGAGACACGCCTCCAGGCTCTTCCTGGAAACGGAGGTCTGATAACTCCTCCTAGGCTGCATCCTGCCAACACATCTCTGTTCCCTCCTCTTCAGATCTGGAAGTTTCCTGCTGAGGCTAACAGCTTCCAGGCCTCATTCACTGCAGCAACACATGATGTTTAGATCAGAGCTCAGAGCTGCTGTTGTTCTACAGAGGAGGAAACTACGCAGTCGTTACTGGGAGCTAAAATGGCGCAGGGAGGAGTTCAACTGGACGAAGAAAACTTGTCTTGTTCTATCTGTTTGGAGCAACTGAAGGATCCGGTGACTATTCCCTGTGGACACAGTTACTGTATGAACTGTATTAAAAGCCACTGGGATGGAGAAGATCAGAGGAGAAACCACAGCTGCCCTCAGTGCAGGAAAGAGTTCATACCAAGACCTGATCTGGAGAAAAACGTCATGTTAGCTGCTTTAGTGGAGGATCTGAAGAAGACTGGACTCCAAACTGCTGCAGCTGATCACTGCTATGCTGGACCTGAAGATGTGGCCTGCGATGTTTGTACTGGGAGGAAGATGAAAGCTGTCAAGACCTGCCTGGTTTGTCTGATTTCTTACTGTGAGAATCATCTTCAGCCTCATTATGAATCTCCTGCTTTTAAAAAGCACAAGCTGGTGAATCCCACCAAAACTCTCATGGAAAGCATCTGCTCTTGTCATGATGAGGTGATGAAGATGTTGATGGATGGTTATGAAACAATCTCTGCAGAAGCAGAAAGGGCTGAGAAGCAGAAGGAGCTCCAGGAGAGTCGACAACAAATCCATCAGAGAATCCAGGACCAAGAGAAAGATGTGAAGCTGCTTCAACAGGGGGTGGAGGCCATCAATGTCTCTGCTGATAAAACAGTGGAGGACAGTGAGAAGATCTTCACCCAGCTGATCCGTCTCCTCCAGAAAAGAAGCTCTGATGTGAAGCAGCAGATCAGATCCCAGCAGGAAACTGAAGTGAGTCGAGTCAAAGATGTTCAGGAGAAGCTGGAGCAGGAGATCACTGAGCTGAAGAGGAAAGACGCTGAGCTGGAGAAGCTCTCACACACAGAGGATCACATCCAGTTTCTCCTCAACTACCCCTCACTGCCAGCACTCAGTGAGTCTACACACTCATCCAGCATCAACATCCGTCCTCTGAGACACTTTGAGGACGTGACAGCAGCTGTGTCAGAGCTCAGAGACATAATGCAGGACATCCTGAGAGACACGTGGAGAAACATCAAACTGAAGATCACTGAGGTGGATGTTCTACTGGCAGAAACAGAACCAACAACCAGACATGAATTCCTACAATATTTCCAAGAACTCACTCTGGATCCGAACACAGCACACAAGAAGCTTTTATTGTCTGAGGAGAACAGAAAATGTAAATGTATAAGACAGGAACAGTCATATCCTGATCATCCAGACAGATTCTCTGATCATAAACAGGCTCTGAGCAGAGAGAGTCTGACTGGTCGTTGTTACTGGGAGGTGGAGTGGACTGGGAGACTAGTTGGTGTCGGAGTTTCATACAAGGACACGAGCAGAACAGAAGTATTTGGACAAAATGACAAATCTTGGTGTTTATATTGTGACCTTGTATGTAACGTATTTTATCACAACAACGTTGTAACTTCATTACCAAGTTCAGATTTCGCCACAATAGGAGTGTACCTGGATCACAGAGCAGGTATTCTGTCTTTCTACAGCGTCTCTAAAACCATGACTCTGATCCACACAGTCCAGACCAGATTCACTCAGCCTCTGTATGCTGGGATTACGCCGATGTGGTTTGGATCCTCTGCTGAGTTTATTAAACCCAAATAGTCAGCAGTGATCTGAGGTCCAGTTGGTTAAAATGTGTATTTTAATTCCAGGTCTTTATTTCTTCACTGCTCAGAGATCAGATGTCTTTATGGAGCTACTTTATCATCTTGTTTGTTTTGTTGATGTTGGATTTTGTTTGGGTGCTGCCCCTTCCTGTTTCTGATCTAAGGATTTTTATTCACCACCTGATTACATCTGCAGTTATTACTTTGTCAGACCAAATGTTGACCAAATCCATGTCTAGATGATCTGATGGAAACATGATGTCATAAACATCCTGGTTGTTTTTCCAATGCTTGTCTGTGCTGAATTGAGATTTGCTGCATTTCAGTTTATTACATTTTACTATTATTAGTTAAATAATCTTGATGTTGTTCAGTATTCCAATTTCTTTCATCAACATATTAGTTGATTAGATTTAGATTTTATTATTCACTCGCCACTTGTTTTTGGCTTAGTTGCATATTTGTAGTTTATGTATACGGTTTATTGGCTGAGTTATTTCTTTAAAATAAATCCTCATACTGTGGAGAGAAACTGTTTGTGTTTATTCTGGTGTGTGTGTCCAGCGTCTGACATCCTGTGGTGTTAAAATAGATTATTAACAAGAGACTGAAGGTGTTTGGCTCATTTTTCCTCATTATCAGGTCTTTTCCCGCTTGTTTAACTGTGAGACACTTTTATTAATAATTATATTACTAATAACTTTACAATCTTAATTATTGATATTTGTATAAGCTAAACATTGTTGCATCCCTATTGCACAACAAAACCCTTCACTCAAACAAGATTCCCTGATCCTCCAGAAGACTGACAGGCCCACAGCATCACACATCTACTACCATGGCTAACAGTGAGGCTGACAGGCTTTTCTACATTAATTGTTGTTTCTTATTAAATCCTCCTAGTGGTCGTTGGTGAAAACATCACATCTACATTTGAGATGAAAAGATAAAACAACCTTTCTTTTTATCCTCTCGCTCACATCGAAACATTTAGTGTTTAATGTTTAAAGCCAAATATAAAATCCTCTAACGTCTCCATCATGGCCGACAGCAGGCAACAGAGATGAGTTGATGTGTCAGGAGGAGTTTATGGGACATGATCAATGAGTCACAGCTTTGAATCCTGTGACACAAATGAACAGGGACCTCTAGTGTCCACCTCTCGGTACTGCAGAGAAAAACTAAAATAAACTGGGTTGCGTCAGGTGGCAGCTGCAGGATTATTTTAAACTGACAAACAGAACAAAGAAAATATAAAGTCCAATGTTCATGAAGGGAGGAAGATAAAGAGAGATGCATAGATCTAAATACTATACAGAAAGAGAAGGAGCTTCTTAAAGAGACAGTGGCCCAATTTCAACAGGTTAAATAACACGTTTTTATACCAAGGTAACAGTATATTGTGCTACAAAATGACACTATGTGACTAGAAAATACCCTTTTAACACATGCAGGAATGTTCACAGATAGACACGAGCACCACCTAGTGCACCACTAGGTGGTGCTATGTGACTGAAAAATACCCCAGTCACCAATAGGTGAGCTAGTGCACCTAGTGGTGTTGGTGCCTCTGGAGGGGCGGGGGCTCAAAGTTAAAAAGGGTCACATTAAAACCCCTCACAACACAACAACCCATATTAATGTAAAATCTAACATGGACTCACATCATACTATATCATCGCCATGGAGAATGGAAAGGAGATGCAGTTGATGTTTTTCCTGATGGGTTCAATGTTGCTGCTGCTGCAGAGACAACTGAAGTTAAAAAGATCAAAGGAGAGCTGGTTGCTGGTTATGAAGTATGTTTTATGAAATAATCTAAATTGCTTTTGTGTTTAACTAAATCAGTGTTTCTCAAACTTTTTCAGGCTGAGGACCAGTTGACCCATTTAACAAACCACCTAAAATGATCCATGACTGAAAATTGCCCCTCGATAACAACTTAATATATAATGCAACCTGAAATAACAATATTAGCTTATTAATTCACGTATTGTTGTTTTCTTTGTTCTTCCTAATGAGAGGAGTGGTGCTGTTTGGTAAATGTGACTGGCCACAAAATGTCCAGGTCGACTTGGACATGTTGAGTTATTTACAAATTCTGAAAGTGTCTGAGCTTTTCAATGATGTCAAAACACCTGGAAAAAAAAAAAAGCTGTTCTTTATTACCATCATTATGTGCATTCATAAAATTTAGGGCTATTTGTCATTTAGAAGCACAATTAAAGAAAAATAGACTTGAGTTGCTTTGGCAGAAACAGAAAATCCTTTTCTGCACCATCAAATATAAAAAATAATCCACCCATCTCTATCAATTGTGTTAAATGTATTTAATTAATTTAATTTAATCATTTAATTAAATAAAAATAATAGCTGTAGACGGGAAAGCAGAGCATCATTCATTGCCAAGCAAATTCATAAAAAACGAAGAACAGTTCTGACAAACGGGAGAGATTCCTGCCGCTAACCGCTCAAAGGAATCATTACGTCACTCAGCAGCTATGACGTAGCTTCCTCTGATCATATAATATTCTTTCCACCGGTATCTGAAGCTTTTCTTTTGAGTGACTTGGTTTTAAGCCAGTTTCCCATGATTACGGTACTTCTAACACAATCCTTTGGTAAGCTAGCTGTAGCATCGCACTTTGAGATGACGTCACGGCGGCAAATAAACGGTCGTTTACATGCAGTACCTTGCGGACCACGAGGGGGCGCCCGCGGACCACCAGTGTTCCGGGGACCACAGTTTGAGAAAGACTGTACTAAATAAACCATAATAATATCTGACTGGTCAAACTCCACATCAACTCAGATTTAAAGATCAAAATAGCTCAGCGCGATCTGCATGTTGTTCTGTGTCAGCACCTCTGAGAGGTAAATTATATTCATGAGATCTGATTACTGCAGGTCTGCCTAAAAAATCAGACAGCTGCTGCAGCTGCTGCTGCTGCTGCTGCGGTTCTCAGTAAATCCAGGAAGAATGAGCACATAATCCTAGTTCTAATCTTAATTACCAACTTTGTCAATAATTGCCTTTTGCTTCCACCAGCAGGCTGCTGACAGCAGCTATTTATAACTCAACTGAACTTATTTTGCATTTCATCAATGTAACAAACTGGATATTCTGACTGAATTATTTATTATATTTCTACTGTAGAGTCTATTGGTGTTGCTATGGTTTCCTGCCTGACATGAACACTGAACTTTATATTTTCATTCTTCTGTCTGTCAGTTTAAAATAATCTTGTAGCTGAAGAAGAGCAGATGATGTTTAATCAGAAGGAAATTTCTCTTTTCTGGACACGTGACGCGTCCCTGTTTATTTAGATTTCCGCTGCAGTAGCGAGAGGTGGCCACTAGAGGTCCCTGTTCATCTTTGACTCAGGATTTAAACTGTATTGATGATTATTCCCAGGAGGAATGAACCAGGAATCTGAGTTTGCAGTCAAACATGAAGATTTCAGTCCAAAATGGTGATAAAGCAGAAACGTAATGATGGCGACACAAACGAGACTGAATGCATGACTGCTTCTTTCCAAGATGAAGTGATTAACCATCAAACATGATTCAAACAAAGGATTTATTTAAACCAGGAAGTGGTTTCTTCATTAAAGAGTGTACACACCTTAAAGGGTGTACACCTTCAAGGTTGTTGGGTAAATTGTATTACTAGTATTATCAAATATTCGTTGTATCATGTAGCCTTGTAGTTACATTTAGATAATGTTTACTTATATTCTTTTTCTCTTTTACTCTTAGTATAAGTAATGTTTCTGTGTGTTGAATAACTTTCATTCCTTCCTGAGGCCTCCCTGGGAGATAGGAGTGACAAATACTCCCAGCAGAATTTATTGCCCTGCAAGACTTCCTGAGCGATAGCAGAGTTTATTGCCCAGCAATAAACTCTGCTCTGCTCTTCTTTGTGCTACAAAGCCATTGCTTTGAAGCTATACAACGTGTCCTATTCGACGCCGTGCCTGGAGCAGAAGAATCTAGAGTGTAGATAACATGTGTCTAGATAGTATATGTCATTAGCGCCGCAACTATGTGATGAATTGTTTTCCCCGCCCTTTGAGAGTTGCAGCGCTCTGTGTGAGAGGGTTCCTAAAAGCAATAAAAGAGAGGAGCGGACAAATGTGTTTCAGAGCGGTTGGAGATTTGTAACTGAAAGCACATCTCTGTCCGTTCTCCTCGCGAGAACAAAGAATCTAACTCTCTTGTCTTTCCTGTGTTTGTTTAATAGGTATTTAGACCTGACAAAGGTGTACACCCTTAAAGGTGTGTACATACCTTAAAGGTGTGTACACACCTTAATCTTGTTCCTGAAGCAAAAGACAGGAGTCACAGATGAAAGACGTCTCAAATTTCTCCACATTTCCTGCTTTAAACAAGTCAGTTTAATTTGAGATGAATGAGGAAATGTCCAAGTTAAAAGCAGTGAGGAATCTTCAAACGCTTTCATCGTTTGTCATAAACTATTGAAGGAGCAATTTCTCTGTTTTCAGTTAAATCTTAGAATTTTGATTATTTGGTTTATTTTCATTTACTTTCTTGTTAATTTATGATTAGAATTTTTGTTTCATTATAGTTATTTATAATATGTGTTTTGGCTAGTAAGTCACTTAATTAGTTAATTTCAGGTATAAACATGTAGGTTTTAGGTAGTTCAAATGCACATGGGTGTGACCACATGGTTGACTGGTTAGACTGGTTTTAACCAGGTAGACTGGTTTTTTTTAAAACCAGGAACCAGGAAACAATGAAGAGAAAAAGTTAGAGGAATGTTAGAGAAGACATTGGCTTTAGTTAATTGTTAAATTGTCATTGAGTTTTAGACATATCTATTTGTTCCTTGCTCATCTGGAAGCTTTAAAAATATAGAAAACAACATTTTAAAGCTTTTTACATTTTTAATTTGTTGTATTGGTTCATTGTTACTTTTAAACTTTTTTTAACTTGAAGTGAGAAATATAGTAATAACCAATGAAGACTTTACAAAATAATCTTTTTATGGTGGAATGGTTTTTATAACAGACACCATATTACAAATCAGCATGATTTATGTGTTAAATATGATTTGTTTTTTTCTTGTTGTGATCATATGAAAGTTTTTCTGTAATTTTTGAAAAGACCTGAAGTGGCTCTCTTAAATAAGTCCTTATATGAGGTGGAAACAGGTCACATGAAATCACTCATAACATAAGTGTTATGAGTGATTTCATGAAAACAACAACAACAACAATAATAATAATAATAATAATAATAATAATAATAATAATAATAATAATAATACAGACCTTTGGGCACTTAAATAACTTAAAAACAACATTATATGTAGGAGAAAACATAAGATACAGAAACCCTTCTATTGTCACCAGCTGACAATAGAAACGCAGAGAAAACAGTTTGTAGAGCGACTGATGGAAAAACTGATCAGTGCACACACAAAACACAACATGATTTTAAATATAAGGTCAGCAACACATGTATGACTTTTCAGAGTTGATTTTGTTAATGGAGGTGGATATTTTACTCAAATCTTAACCTTTATCCCATTCATTTCTAATCCAGCTTGCTGGATTTGTCTGTCATTTGTTTCACCCATTGCTTTTCTTCTATGAAATAATAATGAAAAAAAGGGTAAAGTCAGAAAAAACACCTTTAATTTCAGAGATGCAACATAATGTAGGATTAAAACACTTTGTTAATAAAGTATGGGTTTCCTCAGATGGTAAAAACTCCTGAGAAGTTTCTCTGAGCCTCTGGATTTCATGGCCCAGTCAGCAGCAGGTTCAGGTAGTACAAATACCTGAGTGAGCAAAAACACAAGCCGCTAATATTTTAAGGTAGAAGGGTGATTTATGCACCACCGTTATGCATGGGTTCTCTCCAGGTATTCCAGCTTCTCAAACTCTTGCATGCAAGTCAATGTTCATAGGGACCACTGGATTCTTTAATCCAGTGTGATTTAATCACACTGGATTAGGGATTACATCCAGTGTGATTATCCAGTGTGATAATCCCTGGATTAGGGATGTAATCTGGATTTTGATTTTATTAATGGAGGTGGATATTTTACTCAAATCTTAACCTCTATCCCATTCAACTCTAAGATTTGTTTATCCTGTGTTGCCCCACCCACAGTGGGGCAACATCCCTCCACCTCAAAAGGATCAAACTGAGAGACAGCAAGGTCGAAAAAGCAGTAACTTTGTGAACCCCAACCTGCTGTAGTGGCTTTGGTTGAAATCTCTTATTACAACTGAACACGTGAAAACATGCAGAGACTTTCACTGTAGGTAGGGAATCCTGTGTGACATCAATGACTGGGAGATAAGCAGGGAGTGGCTTGGTTACCCTGGAGACTTCAGATAAATATTTACTCTTATCTCTCAGTATCACTCTGTCTCTCTCTGCTTCCCTGTTTATGGCTGGATTGGTCACTAAAACATCAACATTCACCATGACTTCTGTCTGACATGATTTGGTTTTTGCACTTTAAGTGACATTTAAATCTCCTTCACGAGAAGCAGAGTAAAACTTTAGATTCTTAAAGTCATAATAAATAAAAACAGCTCGGCTTTCGTTTTTCACTTTTAATTTTAACTGTTAATGTAAGTGAATCAGTTTGTTAGAAAGTTTCAAATGTTTATAAGAATAAAATGAAATCAGGATTCCTGGTATTGCTAATTATTCACATGAAAATAAATGTTTGAGCAGAGGACCTAGTTGAAGGATGTGATCATAAAAATGGGATAGACTATTTGTAGGTTCTAGAAAACTCTAGAACCTTGCTTTATTATTAATTCTGTGTGAGAGGTCTAATATACTTTGTGATTAATCTTGTCTGGAAAACAGAATAAAACACAGAAAACCAACAAAAGTGCCTTTACACACAGATTAATTTAATCTGGAAGCGATTATTTGTCTTTAATTGGATCCATAAATATTTAGTTATAGTCAGGTGTGTTCTCCCTACTTTCCATTACGTAAACCGTAGCTCCACCCCCTGACGCCCATGACGTCAGCCCAGTTTAAAACCCACAGTTGGTTCCTTCTCCGTTGGGAATCCTCGGTACCGTAGCGGCGGTGACAACAGTTCTGTTGTAATGTCAGCAGCTGGTCTCTGTCAGTTTTTCTTCAGCCGTTCAGGATTTTGGACTTTTATCTTCTTCGTGGTTTTGGTCTGGACGCCTGTTAAAGGTAAACGCTGCTGCTTTTCTCCTCAATTTACGTTAAACTGTTACTAAGCAACCAGGAAATGTTTTCATTCAAACTTTGATCCGTTTGTTATGGTTTTAAGTTAATTTACTTGTTTGTGTTTTTCTCTTCTTTGTTCCGCTGTTCATGCTTCTGTTACTATTGTCACTATTCTGGTAATAAAAATCTTACCTGTTCAAGGTGAGCTTGAGGCGCAGTGAACTCAGGTTATGGAGAAAAATGGTGGTTTTAATGGTGACAGAAATCCAGGCAGCACAGGTGAATATTGAGGCTAGGAACTCACACCGGAGGAAGTCGACCGAGAGATGACCTTAAGAGACGCAGGTGGAAAACCAAATCCTCACAATTATACATAAAACACGTACAGAGTTCTGCTACAGCGGCCGCCTGCTAAACGATAATCTTCCCTGCTAATCTCTAGAGACGACAGTGACTGAGTGAATTTTTGCCCTGACTGCACTACAATTTGTTCTTCAATCTGTTTTTATATATTTTATATTCTTATCATTCTGTAATTCCGTCACTTTGCTGCTGTTGCACCACAATTAATTATACCCTGTGGGACAATAAAGGATATTGTTGTAAAAAAAATAAATCTATTTTTCTATAATAGATTTTCTTTTAAATTATTGTGACAACTAACCAGATGAAACAAACACATATTCTGCAGATTTTTGATTGAACCACTTTGACATATTTAATATAATATTATAAATACATTAGTACATGCCAATGAACAAACAATTCAATCCCCTTTAAACCAAAAAGCATTTTATTGCATAAAGGTCAATAATATAATTTGTTTATTGAACGCTCAATCATTTGTAGCAAAGGTTCAATCTGCAGATAAAAAACTTCTAACATCAACATGTGAAAAGCTGTTTATTTTTTATGGCTTCACTAATAATTGGTTTTCTGACAGGATGAAGATGATCTCCAGGATCCTGCTGCTCCTCATCCTCAGCTCATGTCTCTGTGGTCAGTCTCCATCTTGTCTTTGTGACAGAAATAGATGGAAATGTTCCAGTTCTCAGTGTGTCTGCTCCTCTCTTTCCCTCTCTGTCTCCTCAGCAGCAACATTTGTAGTGAATGTGACACAGAGCAGCTATCAGGCAGAGGAGAACCACGGCATCACTCTGGAGTGGACCTTCCCCACCAAGACTCAGGGATCCTCCAGGAAACTGTTCATCATCTGCAGCTTGCTGGCTCCTCATAAAGAACTAGTTCTCTATCACATCCACAAAGGTGTTGAGATTTCAAAGTCTCAGCATGAACAGTTTTCAGGACGAGTCCAGATTGACAAAGACGTCCTCAGAGAAGGACGAATCAGACTCCATGTGTCCAGACTGAGGACTGAAGACTCTGGTCTGTATCTGTGTGGAGTGAAAACTGAAGATGGATTCAACTCTGGAAGATGTCGACTCAACGTATCCAGTGAGTTTCTGCTTCATTTCTGAACCTTAAAGTCTAAATGCTGTAAAACTGAGAAAACGAACAGAAACTAAAAGTATCTGATGAATCTAACCATCTGCAGAGGATATAAATAAAAACTTTAAATAACACAAATGAATAAAAACTGTAATTAATGGGAAAAAAACTGTAACTAAATGGAACTATATTGGACATTTACAAAACTAAAACATCCTCAAATTATAGATATAATGTCCTTTGGTTCTGTGTTTATTAATCTGTTAGTATTTTTTGAATTCACACATAAGCAGTTCATGATCCTCCTGATGGCTCTTATGCTAGGCTGCAAAATAGCGACAGCAATAGTTTGGAGAAAACTCCTGAGTTTGTTGGTGGTTCAGCAATAATTGAACACATTTATTGAAAATGGTATCTTCTGTTGAGTCTTCTTTACCCAATCAATGTTTAAAAAATCACAAACATTAACCACAGAATGGAGGGAAAACAAAAGACTGTTTTAGCTAAAACTAAACAGTATGTAACTAATGCAAATTAGCAAACACATTCTAAATACTAATTAAAACTAACTGAATTAAATGAAATTCATAACTAAATTAAAGTACAATTAGTTGTCAGCTTGTTGTTGGTGAACAAACGGGTCCAAACTTCAGGTTTTAATTGTTTTTCTCATGAATTCTGTTATTGTTTCTGTTTCAGGTCTAAAGATGATTAAATCGACGGTTCCTCACAGAAACCTCATCAGTCCGACGCCACAGGAGGAAACCGTGACGAACGGTGAGTCAGCAGGTCCAAACTCTGATACTTCTGATAATAAACCAGGTTTAACTTGTTTCTTTTTTTTCTTTTGAGAGATTTTTGTGTTTTCTGAGGTTTTTCTTCTTTTATTTCAGGTCGTCGGTCCAGGATGTTTCTTGTTTTCCCCGTTTTTCTCTTCATCATTTCTCTGAGTTCACTTTTCATCATCAGCTTGAAAAATTGTTCCAAAACCACAAAGTAAGTCAGAAATAATTCAAATACATCAGCGCTTCTTTCTCATAATCATCATCAGATTAATAAAATAATAATAAACCTGTTACAGATTTCAACAGAACCCCCTGAGAGCCTCTGCCTTGCAGTTTTGTTGCCTTGCTCCAGAGCAGACCTGTGTTGATGTGGAGAAAAACTCCATCCAGTCTCTCATTGTGACTCCTGATCAACTGCAGCGTCATGGAAACTGTGGAGGTTGAGTCGATCAGTCTGAGGCGTATCGATGAAACCAGGTGAGTCTCATCAGTGGTCATATGATGATGTCACACCATGATGCAGCAGGCGATGCTCTTTGTTTGACTCTGGATTTTCTTTTGTTCTCCTGAAGGTTCTTCATAAAGAAGCTCACAGATTCTGCAGGAATCCCACAAACTTTCAGGTAATCATGAAAAAATGTGGATTTTTCTCCAGGAAGAGGAAACACCTGAAGAGAAGCTTTTAGTTTTTCTGTGTCTGCCTACAGATCAAGGTGACCAGTCTGAGTGGAAGGTTTTCAGTCAACAATCTCTGACTGAACGTCACACAAACTGAAGAAATGAGAACAGATTTTAGAAAACGCAGCTCAAACCTGCAACCTGTCCAGATGAATGAAGTGTGTGGAGAGACACCAGTAACAAAATCAGCTGGTCTAGAAACGCTGGGATCAAACTGGCCCAGCCTGGCCTGAACCAGTGAAGAGTCACTGGTTTCTTTCTGAGCTTCATGGAGACATTTGAACTTTCTGCATCGTTTGCTGCTCCGCTGGATGTTCCAATCACTAACACTTAAAATATTATATTAATGTTTTTCACTACAGAAATACTTTTATCTACGCAAAATTATGTTTTGTACTTGAATATTTATTATTTTTCTACTGTTGACTATTTATTGCCATAAAGTGAAGTTTGAAATGTTTCATGTTGTCTCTTGTCAGCTGTTCTTACAATAACAAGACACACCTCAGATGGTTGGATGCAGCTGGAGAAACCGGTTTATAGATCTAAACAGTGTCAGACGTCACTGAGCAGCACGTTAGGAGCAACTGCAGATATTTGTTTTGTGCAAAAATTTAACAGCACTTTCTTTTTTTAGGAATAAACTTTTGGATCTTTCCACCTCAAGCTTAAAGATAATATGTGTGGCAGTATGCCCTGTGGTACCGTCACATATGTGTTCAAATCCACAGTTATTGGCATCACATGTAAAGATGTTTAAATGGAGAGAGAAAGAGAGGGAGGCTGCTCTGGCACAATGGATTAAAATGTTGGTTCTCATTTATATAAATAACACTAAAGGTAACATATTCCCACATTCACTTTAATACTCTGCCATGGTAACTGGTAACAGTTACCATGTAAGAACTGGTAACAGTAAGAACTGTTACCATGGTGATGGACACTGTTTTCAGCAGAACTACATTCTTCCTGTTTTATGAACGTCAACAAAGGCATGCTGTCTGCGAGGAACGACGTAATGAAGGGAAGTGAACTTTGGTCCAAACCACGTCAGATGTGACCAGCTCTAACGGCTGTGATGCGTTCAGGGACTGTTTGTTTATTTCAGTGGGTTTCCAGAGAGCGGATCTGTTCATAAAACTCAGATGAACCCAGAGCGACTGACTCACCAGTGATTCTCTGAGGTTTCCTGTCCTCTGAGATGATGACCTCGGTGTAGGACACAGAACGCTTCACTCCACCTGCACAAAGCAACCAATCATGGTGACAGCTGGACGGGGGTCAAAGTTCAACATTTATCCTATAAAGCTGTTCTGCTGTCATCAGATTATAGGTTAAAGTTCATGAATGTTTTCTTGTGTCTCACAGAAACATGTTTGATATCAAAGTGGAAATCTGATTAAAACTTAATTGATTCAAACAAATAAAAACTGTGATAAAGTCTCTGAACCAGAATCTGTTGCAGTGACATGATTTATTGTCTTGTCAGTGAAAATTTGTCTCTTAAACTAAGTTGTTATTTCTATGCTGAAAGCTGAAAAGTGTAGAAAATAAATTTAAAGCAGTTTAATACCTGGGTTTTGCCTTGATAGATACATTTCTCGTATTTTATTAAAATACTTTGTAGCTGATATTTTTTTCACAGTAGATCTAAAGCTTGTATGGCGTCACTCAGCCCTTTCACAGAGAAACCTTACAGGATTTTAATGAGTCACAGTTTGAGTCAGTATCGGCTGACAAAAGTGCTGACACTGCAAAAACACAAAAATACTAATTATAAAGTATTTCTGTCTAGTTTTTAGTGTAAATCCCATGAGATGGAACATCCGCTGTCATGGAGTCCTGCTCTCTACTCCATGAGATTAGACACACCGTGGTGGGTGTCCCTTATTTTAATTTCTGAAAGGTAACAACCCTATCCTACCCACAGGTAAGGATCGCATTGCTTAGCGTATTTCCAGATATGTTATGTATCTGTGTATGTGTGTATGTGTGTATGCGTGGGTGTGAACTGATGGTGAAGCTACCAGCAGGATCACGGAGCTGCGCCAAGAAACTAACAGAAACAGTAAAGAGAAGAAGAAACAGTTGCAGCCCAGCCATGCATGTTTTAATGTCACACACCTCAGTTTTTAACAAGCAGCTCAAAGTCTAAACTGGTAAAGTTGTGCATACAAGGGGTGAAGTTTACCTTCGAGCAAAACGGCCTTCAAAAGAATCGCAGCGCCCCCTGCTGTCCTCCAGACTGCTCAGACAGCAGCTGTCTTATTGGAGCCATTTTGTCATCTTGTTTGTTCTGTTGATGTTGGAGTTTGTTTCCTGTTTCTACTCACTATTATTGCTCAAGAGGATTTTTGTTCACCTAAACTAATATCATTTAGATTTATTGCTTTGCCAGACCAGATATTGTTGTTCAAATCCATGTACAGATGAACTGATGGGAAATGTTATTATCATCATAAATCAGGATTTTAGTAATTTTATTGGGCAAAGATCTGATTCTGGATCAAACTGTGTGAATAAAGTAATCATGTAACTCAAATTTCAACTTTGTGTGTTTTTTTTTTTTGGAGTCTGGCTTGCTGAATATGAATAAATTTATGTGTTGTAACCAAAACAAAACTGCAGTTCCAGGCTTCAGAAAGGTCACCTGTGTGCTTTAGTTCAGGTTGTTTACAGAGTAAACCTGAGCCACTGGGAGTGGAGAGGACACTAACAGCTGACTAACATACCAGGTTTCAATCGCTATTCACACGCTTTTGGTTTTTTTTTATTTTTATTTTTTTTTAGCCAATACGTTGCAAGTCTGAAGTAAACACAGGGTTCATAAACATTAGCAACACATCACTCAAAGATACTTCCAAGATGACGACATCCACCATAAAGAAACCTGTGGAAAGAAAACAACAGCAGGACTTATATGACCGGAGGAATTCATGTCTGCAGGAATGTTTTTCTATTTATTGGGGTGAGTTGCAGAACTTTTATTGTTTTTAAAACACTATTACAATACATAACAAGTCACTGGCATGCAGATCTAAGTGAGCCTCACCTGGGTCTGTACCGCTGCTGCTGTGATAATTGTGACAGTGATAAGGCATTAAGCAGCGCTGCGCTAGAAGATGTAACACTTAAAATAATTATTGATATTATTTTATTTGGGAATTAGACCTATTTTTATATTTATAGCATAAATATACATGTTCTATTTACTATAACATGTATAATAGATATAGCATGTTATATTTATTATTCAATGGGGGATCCCAAGGAGGTTGGAGGTTATATATGTTTGAACTTTAAAGCTAAAAGGTCACCAAGTTTTGATTTACTGGTTACTACAGCCTGAATCAGATAGAGGAGCGGATCATCACCTTTTGCTGCCGACCAGCTCTGTCGTGATCATGCCTTGGAAGGATGTTGACGTTTGTAGAAAACTTTCTCTGCTGTAGCATCTCTGACCCCATGAAAATATCATCTTTCTAGAAATGAGCAGAGAAATCTGATATGGATTCATCATCATAGTTTTCTTTGTAGAAACAAGAAAGAGTAATGTTTTCTCCCTCCTCAACAGGATCAGTGTTGGTTAAAATGTACATTAATCACCATCATAAGGAAATATTTGCTTTGTGACAATCAGATTTAGTGCTTAATAGGTATTGAAAATGCAAGAAGCCATTTAAGTCTGCAGACTGACTGTTAAGTGAAGATTTGTGGGAAGTTGAGTGAAATAAGTGCTTCATTGGATTCATACTGAAATTAGCTACTAATAATTAGGAACCGGTGAATTCTGCTTGGCTACCATTGTTAGAACATTACATCGTTAGGACTGCTTGAATAACATCTGAGTTAACTATTGTGCAAAAGTGTGAGCAAAATATGTCAAACCAACAAGAAAGAGTTGATACATTTAGGAGATCAGCTCTCCGCTGAGTGGATCCCACTTCCTCTAAGTAGGTCAAAGCAATTGAGAAAACTGTTTAAATCAATTATTATGGTTTCCTAAGTTGTAAAATCAAACACATTAGATGGAATAAGTTGTGGTTAATCACTTGTGATTTTCCATTAAAGTATTTTGAAGAGAATATAAACTGTTTTGGTGTCAGATCACCTGATCTGACCTGATTTGATGACCATGAGAATAATATGTAAAAAAAAAAAAAAAGTGTTGCAATGGGGATGATGTTTTATCATGTGGCAGAGCAAACAATGAGGCCGAAAATAGAAAAGGGAACTAGACTGTGAGGTTTATGGGAAGCAAGGGAATTTAAAGTTCTAGTTTATTTGTATTGGACAAATAAGCTACAAGGCAGTAAATGTTTTGCATCATAAAAACATCAACAGTAACCAATTTTGAAAATAACCAAACATTAAATTGTATCCAATGCATCATCAAAGTCATCAATACACATTAACTACGTTGATCAATGTTCCATTTAGTACTAATCAAAGGCAACTCTACACAGGTGGGTTTTTGTCTTGGTTTAAAGGAACCCAGTGTTGCAGCTGTTTTGCAGTTTGCGGTTTTGTGGTGCATAGAAGCTTCTCTATGTTTGGTTCTGGTTCTGGGGATGCAGAGCACACTAGAACTCAGCAGTTTATCAATAATGTCATAAGCCAAAACCAACTCCACCCAGCATCTCCATCATGGCTGACAGCAGGCAACAGAGATGAGTGGAAATGTCAGAAGGAGTTTATGGCATGTGATCCATGAGTCACAGCTTTGAATCCTGTGACTCAGATGAACAGGGACATCTAGTGTCCACTTCTTGGTACTGCAGAGGAAAATTAAATACTTTTCACATCAAACCCTGTAGTGTTGGCATCCGCCACCGGCCAAGGTAAAACAATTGAGTTTGAACTTCTGTCCAGGGGCGAACTGACCGTCTGGTTTACAGACTCATTTACTGTCCATATCTGGCAACCCTAGGCTGTCATAATTTAACAAAAAGAAAAAAAAAGTATATTAAATATAATTTTTATTGGCCGCAACAGCCCATTGGTTGATTTTATTGATACGAGACGGGGCGGGTCAGAAAAACTATATGCCCATTCAGAAAAATATGTCAAGCTAACCTATATGTTTATCATACAAACGTTTACCACTGTAGCAGATTCATTAACGGAGAAGGAGGGAAAATTAGTGATTGAGGGATTCATTATCGTCAGAGAATGATGATGATGATGAGAGAGAGAGAGATGTGACCAGATACAGATTGAGGAAGAGTTCAGATTAGCTCCTGCTGCTTGGTAAGAAGGAGTTAAAATGTTCATGAGGGAGCGTTTTATGCAGGGAGGAGGACAGGTGTGTGTGTAGGTGTGTGTGTGTGTGTGTGTGTGTGTGTGTGTGTGGTGCGTTTGTTTCTAATACCTTGTGGGGACCTTTCTCCTGACATATACTACGTTGTGGGGACACACTGCTAAGCTAAGATAAGCATTTCCCCTTGTGGGGACCAGACTTCGGTCCCCACAAGGGGAAATGCTTATCTTAGCTTCAAGCTTTAACATATTTGACACGAGTTTCAGAGATCTCTACATGTTCACTGTGAGTTTATGTGCTGTGCTTTAAGGTTTCTTATCTTTGTTTGGTGACATTCCATCCAGAATTTGCATGATTGAACATCACATTGATGTGGAAACAGCTGATCCAGTGTAGCATCTTATCGCTCCTCCTAGACAAATCGGACCAGACAAAAGAAGACGTTGGTTATCTGTCGGAGAACGGGCTGGAAAAACCAGTCACAGTCCATGGAGTCCTCCGTGTTTGGCAGCTGCTGAGCCTGATGGTATCAAATGACTTTGTACTGATTTCCCTAATGCTGTTTTGGTGCCCGACTCACTTCCTCTCCCTCACATGGAAGACTGTATTGACAGTGTTGGTTCAGCTGCATTTATCATCATCAGGCCAATACAGAGCCCCAGCAAGGTACATGGAGCAGACAGACTGAGGCAGGCACAAATCTTCAGGGGAGATTGTCGGAGACCCGTCTTTTTATCCGGTTGCTGACAGCCAGCCTTGACTAACGAGTTCTTGCCTTAACCTTGAGTCTTGGGTTTCTCAGGTCTCAGCTTTTGGCAGAGTCCCAATTTAGAATCACAGTCATTGGGAATTCCTGGAGTGATTTCCTCATACTTGAAGCAGCCCTCTGTTTTTCTACAGCACCTGGATCCTCTTCACCTTGTTTCAAGGCCTCTTTGTCCATCCAGCTGTAAGCGAGTTGACTGATAGGAAGGAAACCCAGAAGTTTCTCTTCTCTGCAGTCAACTTTATGAGCTCCTCCTGACCCCCATAGACTCGTTGATCACAGCCCTGCAAAATGAAAACAGAAGTAGGTTGCATCTTTGATTAGCTGTAATGAATTTGCTTTAGATGGAGTTCTCTGCTCTGCTTGGGGGAGTCTTGTCCTGAGATTGCTTAAAGGTCACTTTCCCATCTCAGTTCCTTCTTTGGACCAACCACCTGCTTTCCGATCAGCACTCTCCATTCCTTGGTTCCTCCTTTGCTTGGGTTTGTGCGTGTTGTGCTCAGGTCGGTCACCCTGGTTCTTTCAGTTCATCTATTTCCTTTACTATCTACTTGTGACACATCACACCTCTATAAGTTGCAACCTCCATTGAACTTAATCAACTTTGACTGCAGTTGCATGCCATTTCTAATTACAAATATATTAAACATGATTATTGCTTATTATAAACAAATTAAACAAAATTAAACAGGGATCCCTGACCAGCTTCTTCAGCATATTGTCATGGCTTGGACCAGCCTGTCCAGTGGAGACTATGGTGGACACATTGCTTGCACATGATTTGAAATGTTTTCTTCCATGACCACTTTGTGTAGCCCTGTAGTTCCTTTGCATGGACCAGTGAGTATGAAGAGGCGTTCAATGCAGCTAAATCTGTTGTCTGTAGTTCTGCAGTGCTGCTCCTGATGTCACTAGGCCTTCCAGAGTGAATGTCTGTGATTAAAGTGCTGGTGCAGTGCTATTCCAAGACGGCGAGGATGGAGTGTGCCATCCTGCAAGCCACTATTCTGCTAAGTTTAAAACTCAGCAGGTGAACTATTCCATCCTTGAAAAAGAAACTCTCATACCTATCAAGTTTTGGATTTGAGAATACGGGAAATGTTGCCGTCCGATGCTACTGTTGTAAAAACGATAGTTTCTCGGCCAAAACGGGAGACTTGACAGGTATGAACTCTTGTGATGCTCTTTGCCTTGCTGCATTTTGAGGTGTATTTTGGTTCTTCATCAACTCCAGTGACTGTGCTTACTGACCACAACCCTATTGTCTTCTTGTGTCAGATGTGTAACCATAACCACAGGCTGATGACAAAAAACACGACTGCAGGTGAGCACATGTTTTTTTTATTTAACAGACTTATGCTATTATTGGCTAAATCTTTTATTTGTAAGTCTAAAATAGTCAACTTATAACATTATTTATATGTCTGTGAATGAAATCAGTGTATCAGCAGCAGCCTGAATTCCTAAAACAACCACAAAGCTAAAAAAGTTCAACCTCCAATTTGTGTTCAATGTGGTACAATCAAACCATTGTCTGCTTTCAGTTTCAACCATCTGTAACTCTACACCGAAACCTGGCAAAACAAACAGGCTTAGACACGCCAGGACAATGGCCTCAAACCTTTTCCTGGATAACTCCTCCTACACTGGATCCTGTCAACACATCTCTGTTCCCTCCTCATCAGATCTAGAGGTTTATTGCTGAGTGTAACAACTGTAAAGCCTCATTCACTGCAGAAACAAATGGTGTGTAGATCAGAGCTCAGAGCTGTTGCTGCTCTGCAGAAGATAAACAAACACAGTCGTCACTGAGAGCTGAAATGGCGGAGAGCAATCAACCAGACCAAGATAAGTTGTTTTGTTTCATCTGTTCAGATCTACTGAAGGATCCGGTGACTATTCCCTGTGGACACAGCTACTGTACCAACTGTATTAAAGACCACTGGGATGGAGAAGATCAGAGTGGAACTCACACCTGTCCCCAGTGCAGAGATAAGTTTGGACAGAGACCTGGGTTAAGGAAGAACACCATGATAGAAGAGTTGATTAAATATCTGAAGAAGATGGGAGCTGCTCTAGCTGACCACTGTTATGCTGGACCTGATGATGTGACCTGCGATGTCTGCACCAGAAGGAAGATAAAAGCTGTCAAGTCCTGTTTAACCTGTTTAGCTTCTTATTGTGAGGATCATCTCCAACCTCACCATGATGCTCCACCATTGAAAAAGCACAAGCTGGTGAATCCCTCCAAGAACCTCCAGGAGAGCAAATGCTCTCGTCATGATAGGGAGTTGGAAATTTTCTGTCGTCCTGATCAGCAGTGTATCTGTTATCTCTGCACTATGGATGAACATAAAGGCCATGAAACAGTCCCAGCTGCAGCAGAAAGAGCTGAGAAGCAGAAGGAGCTCCAGGAGAGTCGACAACAAATGCATCAGAGAATCCAGGACCAAGAGAAAGATGTGAAGCTGCTTCAACAGGAGGTGGAGGCCATCAATGTCTCTGCTGATAAAGCAGTGGAGGACAGTGAGAAGATCTTCACTGAGCTGATCCGTCTCCTCCAGGAAAGAAGCTCTGATGTGAAGCAGCAGATCAGATCCCAGCAGGAAACTGAAGTGAGTCGAGTCAAAGATGTTCAGGAGAAGCTGGAGCAGGAGATCACTGAGCTGAAGAGGAAAGACGCTGAGCTGGAGCAGCTCTCACACACAGAGGATCACATCCAGTTTCTCCTCAACTACCCCTCACTGCCAGCACTCAGTGAGTCTAGACACTCATCCAGCATCATTGTCCGTCCTCTGAGACACTTTGAGGACGTGACAGCAGCTGTGTCAGAGCTCAGAGACAAACTACAGGACGCTCTGAGAGACAAATTGACAAACATTGAACAGGCAATTCCTGAAGTTGATGTTCTACTGTCACAACCAGAGCCAAAGACCAGAGATGGATTCTTAAAATATTCTCAAGAAATTACTCTGGATCCAAACACAGCACACAAGAAGCTGTTATTATCTGAGGGAAACAGAAAAGTAACATCAACTGACCAACAACAGTCTTATCCTGATCATCCAGACAGATTCAGTGTTTATAATCAGGTCCTGAGTAGAGAGAGTCTGACTGAACGTTGTTACTGGGAGGTGGCGATGAGAGGTGGAGCTGGAGTTGGAGTAGCAGTTTCATACCAGAACATAAACAAGGCAGAACCATTTGGATTCAATGACAAATCTTGGTCATTAAATTGTACCACAGATGGTTACACATTTCATCACAACAAAGTTAAAACTCCAGTACCAGGTCCAGTTTCCTCCAGAATAGGAGTGTACCTGGATCACAGAGCAGGTATTCTGTCTTTCTACAGCGTCTCTGAAACCATGACTCTCCTCCACAGAGTCCAGACCAGATTCACTCAGCCTCTGTATGCTGGGGTTAGGCCTCTCTTTAGTAAGGACTCTGTGGAGTTCATTAAACTGAAATAGTCAGCAGTGATCTGAGGTCCAGTTGGTTAAAATGTGTATTTTAGTTTCAGTTGTTTAAACCTCCATCATTGTTGCTGAGAGATATTTGTTGTCATTTCTTCACTGCTCAAAATCAGCTGTATTTATGAAACTACTTTATCGTCTTGTTTGTTTTGTTGATGTTGGAGTTTGTGTGGGTGCTGCCCCTTCCTGTTTCTGTTCAGCCACAGAAGCTATCGCTGCTACGGAGGATTTTTATTCACCCAATCTAATTTCATTTAGATTTATTGCTTTGTCAGATCAAAAGTTGTTGTTGTTTGTTCAGATAATTGTACAGATGAAAAGATCAGATTATAAATCTATATGTGTCAATAAAGTCGTATTGTGACTCAGTCGTCTGTGTTTGTTTTTGGACAATGATCTTATTTTTTAGTTTTGCTTCATTACATTTTATTATCATATACCAGTAATAAAAGTTATTTTTATAAGAAACACTGAAACGTTTTCTCATATCAGAGTTTAACCCAAAAACAGGTTGTAGGTTGTATTTACTGAAACGATTATGTTGAAAGTAAACGTGTAATTCTCTTTTGATTTATTTAACTAGGTTTAGTGGAAATAGTTGACAACTTGGTTAAGTAAATTAGAAATTTCATTTCTTAGAGTGTAGATGTGGAATTTAAACATCCCAATAAGTAACATTCCTGTCAGGTTCAGGATTTATAAATAAGGGAAGTTATTTTTTAAATCTGTTCCACCAGAAGAAACTTCTTAAACTCTGATAGGCTGAGCTTTGTTGACACTGAAATGCTGTTTACTTTCCTATGCATGTAATTTCTACAAATTTAAACACAAAAGGGAATTTAAGCAAAAAAAGATTTTTAAAAAAATATATATTTTCCAACCTTGTCTATATGATATAATCCCATTGAGTGTAACTACAGACAGAAATTGAATTTTAATGGGCAGGAAATGGCACTTAATCACTTTTACAGAAAAAAAATTAAAACATTTTGGCATTTTCAATGCATTCAAAAAGAAAAAAAACATTTAGCTACATCTATCACAGTACAGTGATCACGGATTACCATTAAAAATAACTTTTACTGCAAACATAATAGCAAATCTTGTGAGGCAATGCACTGCTCTCCTATGCATTGCTACTGCAGGCCCAATAACCTAATTGCACATCATTAGTTTAACCACATTTAAGCGGTTAAATGTGCTTTGAATTATGTTTGTGTTTGTATTAAATATGCTTTTTTAGGGAATTTTATGTCAAATGTTCCTGTTCTTCATGTCACATCAGGTGATTTGAGTAAAACCATTTTGAGCATGCCCTGGGGAGAGGAAATACTGTAGCAGTAAAGGTAAAGTAGGTCAGTCTGCTCACTGGAAAAACAAACACAATATGAGAGCATAAACATACCTGTGTACAGATATCTGCCTGTGGGCGTGTGAACACCGACTGAAGACGTTTCAAGGTGAAGTTTACTCTCACACATTTACAATGTTACTAAACTCAGAGTTTTTAAGACACATAAAGAAAACTAAAAGTTTTTCATAATTAACACTTTCAGAAACATAAATAAGACTTTTCCATGCTGCATGAGTCAGTGGTTTGTTCTGAGTGAAAGTATTTGCAGAACAGCAAGTTATTTTTTTCCTGTCAAAGCGACAACAGGTTGGACCGGATTGACTTCTTGTTTAAACCTGCAGGTGGGGAGAGAGAGAGAGAGAGACAGAGAGAGAGAGAGAGACAGAGAGAGAGAGAGAGAGAGCGAGAGCGAGAGAGAGAGAGAAAGACAGAGAGAGAGAGAGACAGAGAGACAGAGAGACAGAGAGAGAGAGAGAGAGAGACAGAGACAGAGAGAGAGAGAGAGAGAGAGACAGAGAGAGAGAGAGACAGAGAGACAGAGAGAGAGAGACAGAGAGAGAGAGAGAGACAGAGAGAGAGAGAGAGAGAGAGAGAGAGAGCCATATATGGGATCCAACCATTATGTGATAACAGAGATAATGTAAAGACAATCAGGTGAGTCGATTTTCTCAGTCAATAGTCAGTGATGTGTTGCAAAAACCATAAATATAACTGATGCCTGTAAGAGAAGTAGCATCTAACTGAAGATTAATAAATTATTATTATGAGTCTGTTTGGTGGATTTGTTTGTTTTTGTTTAAAATTAAATGTTTGCTTTAAATATTATAAAAAAGTAAGAATGTTTGCTTTCGTAACAGAACAAATACATCAATTTAAGGAAGTAAAAGCCTCTCATATAGGGAACATTTCATGCAAAATGATTTATTATAAACTTCTTTGTTTGCCAAGTAATGTTAGTATATGGGGCTGCAGATGATCATAAATGAAGATGTTTGGGAGCTGTGGCTCTTCTTTGGGAGCCCAACATGTAACCTTTTCATCAATATCCTCAGTAAGAGAGAACAACTTTCAGTATCTGATATATACAGACTTACAGAAACTACAGAGCTCTCTGGTTTCAGATACTTATCTACAGACCCATCATTAGGTAGGGACAGATGTATAAAATATCTGAAAATAAACTCATTTTATTGCAAAACAAGAATTTTCAACTGAAAATTATAATAAAAAAACTTTTAATTTCAGGATTTGGCATCATAACTATAATTTGTTAACATTTATTCATTCAAAGGCCATGAAACAGTCCCAGCTGCAGCAGAAAGAGCTGAGAAGCAGAAGAAGCTCCTGGAAAGTCGACTAACTGAAGTGGATGTTCTACCATCAGAACCAGAACCAAAGACCAGAGATGAATTCTTAAAATATTTTCAAGAAATCACTCTGGATCCAAACACAACACACAGATTTTTGTTATTATCTGAGGGGACAGAAAAGTAACATTAATGGAACAACAGTTTTATTCTGATCATCCAGACAGATTCATATAATCAGGTTCTGTTTACTGTCTACTGTCTGATGACTTCTCATATGTTGCATCCTTTCAACATACATCTCTGTTTCCTCCAATTCAGATCTAAAAATTTACTGCTGAATCTAACAGTTTTCAAGCCTCATTCACTGCAGGAACACATGATGTTTAGATCAGAACTGTTGTTCTGAGGACAAGAAACTCACTGAGAGCTGAAATTCAACTAGACCAAGGTCACTTCTCCTGCTCCATCTGTTGGGATCTACTGAAGGATCCGGTGACTATTCCCTGTGGACACAGCTAAAGTATGGACTGTTTTAAAGACCACTGGGATGAAGAAGACCAGAGGAGAAAATACAGCTGCCCTTGGTGCAGGAAAGAGTTCATACCAAGACCTGATCTGGAGAAAACCATCATGTTAGCAGAGTTGGTGGAGGATCTGAGGAAGTCTGGACTCCAAGCTGCTCCAGCTGATCACTGCTATGCTGGACCTGAAGATGTGGCCTGTGATGTTTGTACTGGGAGGAAGATGAAAGCTGTAAAATCCTGTCTAGTCTGTTTAATTACTTACTGTGAAAATCACCTCCAACCCCACTATGATGTCCCTGGACTGGAAACCATCAGTCTCCTCTCAAATATTTAAAAATCATTTAATGTCAAACAATTCAGGTTAACTGTTGTATTCAACAGCTGTGTAGGTGTTGAGATGATTATCTGTAGGCTTATTGATCATCAATATAAATTACTGCCCTTATTTACAATCAGTGGCTGGAAACTATAAAAACTACTTTTGCATCTGTGATCTGTCTGTTTTCGTTTTATGTGTGATAATACATCAATCATGTTTAGTTTTTATTCTGTTAAAAATGTAAATCTAAAGGAAATAAATGACTTCTAAAATATTTTAAAATAAAATTATGATGTTCTCAAACTGCAGCAGTGGGAGTTCAGGTTGAACTTCAAGTCCAAATCAAATCTCAGTTCTGTACCGAATGAAATAAATATTTTCTCATCAAATGCATGAAATCTTGTCCACTTGTGTTACTGCATTAGTGCAACTAGAAAATCTGGTGTTTGTCTTCAGGTGTAATCTACCACCTGATAATATTATCATACTGATCACGTTCAGAAAGCAAATACTAATTTATCCTAAAAAAAAATAAGAAAAAACTTTAGTGTGAAATTTCTGGATTTATTAAAATCAAAGCTGATCTGTACTGATTATTTTTATTACTACAATATAAATGAGCAGACTCTTTCGTAAAGTTTGCTTAGTACCTGCAAATGAACACTAGATGGCAGTGTAAGACACAGAAACCAGGTTAAAGGTTAAAGGTTATTGGATCAGGAGCTCATTCAACACATGAAGTAAGCAGTTTTGTTTTGTAAAACAGGGTTTTGTTGTTGTTATTTCTAGATATTGTATTATTGACAAACATATTAAACTTTGTTGTTGTATCTTTGTTTCCTGAATGGTTTATGAACTGAATATTTGAACGACTTGAATAGTTGAAAACAGAAACAACAAAATTTCCTGGGACAAAGCAAACAGTATAACCAGTCAAAGCTGTGAAACACAGAGTTTAGTCCCAACAGCACATTTCCTGGTTCTTCCCCTTCAACGACCTGAAGGACAATATTCATTCCTGTAAAGTTCAGGAGTTATGGAAAGAAAAAAGTGGTTTTCCTGCTTCCCACTGTTGCTTGAAAAAGTCCAATCTTGTAATATTTCCTGTTATTCCTGTTATGTTTTTCCTCTTCATAAAATCCACGTCTGGTCTGTATTTTCTTGGGAAAATTCAGACCAGAGGTGGACAACACCTGGACACGTAAACATAAACACATTTATTCAGGATTTTATCTCTGTGTTGGACATGTCACATATTGTTCAAGGTTTGGGAGAAGAATGGAAACATCACATCTGTTGTCGTATCTATCAGTTATGAACTCGGCTGTTAAAGTGTAGTCTGATCCAGACAGATAAACCAGAATAACAGCGATCTGTCTGAACTCCTGAAGAAGACATTGGGGGTGATACAGTAATACAGTATAATACAGTAATACAGTATAATACAGTATAATACAGTAATACAGTATAATACAGTAATACAGTATAATACAGTAATACAGTATAATACAGTATAATACAGTAATACAGTATAATACAGTATAATACAGTATAATACAGTATAATACAGTAATACAGTATAATACAGTATAATACAGTAATACAGTATAATACAGTATAATACAGTATAATACAGTATAATACAGTAATACAGTATAATACAGTATAATACAGTATAATACAGTATAATACAGTAATACAGTCAGGATCTCATCATGTTTGGAGCCACCATCATCACAAAACATGACATTGTTCGCACAGCTGTTGAATACATCTGTTACAATAAGATTAATACAAACATCATTATTATTCTGTTTTTATTAATAATAAAACAGCTAATTTAATTTCTTTACACAACAGATTTTTTATGGAATTCAGTCTTCAAATGTAAAAAACTTTCTCAAGAAAATTATTTACTAACATATCTTTGCTGCATAGCAAATATTTTACTATTGTAGAGTGCGTAAATTTGCTCATAATATATAAATGAATGTAACTCTGATTATGGTCTACTGGAGGCCAAAGTCAGTAAATTAAAACATTTAAAACCAGGAAGTGAAATGAGAAACGCAGCAGAAATCTGAAATGTTTACTTTTCCCTCCCAACAACAGCAGCTGTGAAGCTCTTCCCTTCTATTGAACACAAAGTTCAGCTCTGAAACTAGAACTGATGATGATGTTCTTGGCTTGAAGCTGCCTGGAGGATCCAACCTAAGGTTTCTCTTTTGCACCCACATTTTATAGGGTTTATCCACCATTTTGGTGCGTTTGCATTGGCTAGCACTGATGCTGTGCTTGTTTCATTGGCTGACTGCTTGACCTCATATCCATCTTTGTCTCACAGACATTATGTCCTGATGTCTGTTCTAATGACCCAGAGTTGCTCAACGGTCCTCCTACATCCGTTGCCTGCACAACCTTTTCTTTGAAAAGTTGAAGTTGTTCAACAATCTGTTTCCGAATAAGGCGTTGATCATCTCTGCTCTCCTGTTAGTTCCTCCTTCCCCCCCTAACATTTCACCTTTCACCTACCATCTACCGCCAACGTATCAGTGATGTTTAATTGCAGTTACACGTTTTTACACCATTTCAAGTTCAATGTCAAAATCACATTTATAACTTCTTTAGCTTCTCTGATTTAGCATTCATTTATAATATTATGATAACCATAACTTATTAGTTACTCTTATTATGATCTTAATGTGAGTTATTACAGATATTACAGATGTTTTCTGAAAAGAAATCAAGAATAATCCATGATTCTAATTATTTGATACCAAAATTACAGTTACTTGTTTTACCTGTAAGTGTTTCCACAAATGTAAGTGTAAGTGTTATTATAAGTAAACTAATATTAATATAAGTATTTTATTTTGGGTCTTATCCAATTACTCAAAATGTTTAGATTTCATTCTTTAAAACTTTCATGCTTTAAAATAAGGAATAGTCTCAACTATTTTTATAAATCTGCAGGCTGGAAACTTACTTCCTCTTTTTCCAGGAAACCTGCTCTTCCTGTCTCATGACTCTCTGACTGACTATGATTTCTTATGATTAGATAGAAAAAAGAAATAGAATTAAAGCAAAGTTTGCAGGAGACAAAAACAACACACACAACCAGATTGATTTTATTGAAGTTTAAGTCTAATGTTGGGTCTAGATGTCACTTGTGTGATTAATTTAAAAGGTAATTTTATTTATTGTTGCTGTTAAACTAAAATCTCCAGCATGGGGAAGTGGGAAGATCTCAGGTTTCCTTGACACTGCATTTCTGGTTTACTCATCTGATCAGCTCAGAATCGGTAGAATCACTGAGCTGATCAGACAAACTGCTGCAGATCCGTAACAACCTGGTGTTTGGCTTCTTTTGGGACACATCTTTGGGAGAAAGAGGAACTAGAGACATTCAGTGTTGTTGAGAAGTGAAATGGCTCAGGGAGGAAATAAGATTGATTCAGGTAAATATTCTTGTTCCATCTGTTTGGATCTACTGAAGGATCCGGTGACTATTCCCTGTGGACACAGTTACTGTATGAACTGTATTAAAACACACTGGGATGAAGAAGATCAGAGGGGAAAATACAGCTGCCCTCAGTGCAGGAAAGAGTTCATACCAAGACCTGAACTGGAGAAGAACTTCATGTTAGCAGAGTTGGTGGAGGATCTGAGGAAGACTGGACTCCAAGCTGCTCCAGCTGATCACTGCTATGCTGGACCTGAAGATGTGGCCTGTGATGTTTGTACTGGGAGGAAGATGAAAGCTGTAAAATCCTGTCTGGTCTGTTTAATTTCTTACTGTGAGAATCATCTAAAGCCTCATTATCAATTAACTGCTTTTAAAAAACACAAGCTGGTGAATCCTTCCAAAAACCTCCAGGAGAACATCTGCTCTTGTCATGATGAGGTGATGAAGATCTTCTGTCGTACTGATCAGCAGTGTATCTGTTATCTCTGCACTATGGATGAACATAAAGGCCATGAAACAGTCCCAGCAGCAACAGAAAGAGCTGAGAAACAGAAGAAGCTCCAGGAGAGTCGACAACAAATCCATCAGAGAATCCAGGACCAAGAGAAAGATGTGAAGCTGCTTCAACAGGAGGTGGAGGCCATCAATGTCTCTGCTGATAAAGCAGTGGAGGACAGTGAGAAGATCTTCACTGATCTGATCTGTCTCCTCCAGAAAAGAAGCTCTGATGTGAAGCAGCAGATCAGATCCCAGCAGGAAACTGAAGTGAGTCGAGTCAAAGATGTTCAGGAGAAGCTGGAGCAGGAGATCACTGAGCTGAAGAGGAAAGACGCTGAGCTGGAGCAGCTCTCACACACAGAGGATCACAACCAGTTTCTCCTCAACTACCCCTCACTGCCAGCACTCAGTGAGTCTACACACTCATCCAGCATCAACATCCGTCCTCTGAGACACTTTGAGGACGTGACAGCAGCTGTGTCAGAGCTCAGAGACAAACTACAGGTCATCCTGAGAGACTCATGGACAAACATCGAACTGAAGCTCACTGAGGTGGATGTTCAACCATCAGAACCAGAACCAAAGACCAGAGATGGATTCTTGAAACTTTTAAAAATTATCACTCTGGATCCAAACACCCTAAACAGATTTCTAATTTTATCTGAGGGGAATAGAAAGGTAACATTTGCGAACCATAAACAGTCTTATCCTGATCATCCAGACAGATTTGATGGTTTTTGTTATCAGGTTCTCAGTACAGAGAGTCTGACTGGACGTTGTTACTGGGAGGTGGAGTGGAGAGGAGGAGGATCTGTAGCCGTTTCATACAAGAACATCAGCAGAACAGAAAGACTAGGATCCAATGACAAATCCTGGTCATTATATTGTGACACAAACAGTTACACATTTTATCACAACAACATTAAAACTCCACTAGAACGTCCAGTTTCCTCCAGAATAGGAGTGTACCTGGATCATATAAAAGGTATTCTGTGTTTCTACAGCGTCTCTAAAACTATGACTCTGATCCACAGAGTCCAGACCAGATTCACTCAGCCTCTACATGCTGGGATTAGACTTTACTTCTCATTTTCCTGTCCTGATGGATCCTCTGCTGAGTTCATTAACCCAGAATAATCAGCACTGATTTGAAGTCCAATTGGTTAAAATGTGTATTTTAGTTTCCATTATTGTTTTGGAGAGATCATTGTAATGAAGACTGAAGCTGGTTCAGTTGTGGATAAACAATCACTCCAGGGTGTCGGGTTAGAACAGCTGAGATATATGTTCAGGTGAGTTAGTGAAAGAAGAGAATGTCCGAGTCCAGAATTGAGCTTTACTTGTTTTTAATTAGCTCTGGAGGTTCAGCCATGCATACAAGGGCACGTGTGTGTGTGTGTGTGTGTGTGTGGTTTCCTATAAAGATAAACAAATACAAATTATGAGAATTTATCTGTAAACCCTTTCACAAATAAACCTAATTTCCACAAATGAATAAATGTGTTAATGTCTGACTATGAGAATGTAAATAATAATTATACATACATAGTAATAATAAACCCTGCAAATAATAGTGTCACACGATAAACATACAAGAGAAATAAGGCATTTCAATTGCAAATGGTAACACAAATAACAGCTGCAACTAATTAACCGAGCTTAATAGCTTAATGCTAAACGGCTAACTTTAGCTCTCAACAATACAAATAAAATACAGCAAACGACCATAATATTCAACGGAACAAAGCACAACTACAGCTCTTAGACATTTAGACAACCGAACTAAATCAACAACAGTATTACTTACATTCAATGGACGCAGACAATAGAAAGAGGTTATGAACGAAGTCAGCCTTGAGAACCGCATCACTCTACTCAGATCCATAAACAAGATGCAACAAATATGAACATGAAGCCACCCAGTGGCTGAAATAAATTACTGCATCTAAAATACTTTGATGAAGAAAACCTAAACTAGAGGGCTGAAAACAAATAATTAACAGTCTTTTGTACAATCATTGTTGTCATGTCTTCAGTGTCCAGAGACCAGCTGTCTTTATGGAGCTACTTTTTCATCTTGTTTGTTGTTTTGTTGGAGTTTGTTTGGGTGCTGCCCCTCCCTGTTTCTGATCAGCAATGGAGGCAATCACTGCTCAGGAAGATTTTATTCAACTAAACTAATTACATTTATTGCTGTGTCACACTGAACGTGACAAAGCAACAAATGTTGATGACAAATGTTGTTGTAAACTGTGATTATCATCATCATTAATCATCAAATAAGGACATCAGTCATTTATTGGACAAAGATCAGATTCTGGATCAAACTGTGTCAATAGTCGTCTTGTGACTCAGATTGTAAGCTCTATTTAGTTTTAGACAAATATCTAAATAAAGTTGATTCCTTGTTTGAATATAAAATGACTCTGTCTTATTTTGTATTTTGTTTGTGTTTTATTTTATTGCCTGTCAGTAACATTTCCAAATATAAGAAACTGCTGGTTTTCAGAATAAAGTGAGTAATCAGAGTTTTTGTTGCCTCAGGTTCAGATTTGTTTTCTATCTGCAGATGTCAGGAGACCTGCGGTCCTAAAAACACACAACAAACACTGACTTTCCTAGTTCTGTGCTAACTCTCTTCCTCTTTTACTCGGAAGACATGACTGACAAAAGTGTGGTGAAACCTGAAAGATCGCCACCAGATGGCGCCAAATACGTCCGTGTTCCTCAGCAGAAGAAATGCTGAACGTCTGCAGTTAAAGTTTTTGTTTTAGAAAAAAAAGATTAAACATCAAAATAAAATGTAATTTATAATTATCAAAACCACGTTCTGAACAAAGATAAAAACATAATTTTTTTCCAATAATTTTCATTTCTAATGGCCACCATGGAACCAACAAGAGCAGTGGTCACATTATTTTGGGTGCAGTCAGGGAAATTGGAGCTGTAGACTCTTAATTTCTCACAATTGGACAATATTGTGGGTTTTCCCCACCAGTAGTTGTTCCCACCATTCAGCAGCATCAGGCTGACAGATAAAAAACTGAAGTGACTTTGAATTGTTGCTTTGAACTTTAATTTGTTTTCATTTAATTTATTGAGGTTTTTTTCTTAGGGACTTTTAATTCATTTAACTTAATTGCAGAATATTATTGTGTTTAAGGTTAAAGTTAATGACAAATGGGTCAGTTGTTCTCATAACTGTTTTTGTTGACTATTGCTCTGTTTAAGTAATACCACTTGATTAAGCCTTTTCTAGCATTTTACACCAAAAAAGTAACAAAAGAATGTGTAATTATCAAAACTGCAATTTCCGGATTGTGCTGGGAGTGAAAAAGCTGTATCCGGACATCTCTAATATTTAGCGTATGTTAAAATGGACGGACTGCTCGCTGTGATTCAAGCTCAGGTTTTAATCTGGCCTCTTTCTGCTGACAGTTGTTCATGAGAAGGATGTCAGACTGTTGAACGTCTCAAGACCTCAGGATGAGTTGCGTCTGTGGAGACCTGATTTCAGAGAAGAAGAAAGAAAAAAACAAAAAAAGACATTTATGTTCACTCTGTTTTATATATGCATTAATTTTATACTATATTTTTATTGAGTTTCTTTGTGTCTTAACTGTTTGATCTGTATTATTTTTAACTCTTTATTGTTTAGCACTTTGAATAATGTTATCTGTTAAATAATAATAACTTGCACTATAAAGTTTGACTTTTTACATATTTAATGTGACAACAGCAGTTTATAGTGTTTAGGACAAATGAACAACTAGAAGATAAACTGAACTGTAGTAGTTCTGAGGAAAATCATGTTTCACATTTTCTATTAAATTTGGCATCAACATCCCAATAAAGACTTGTGATTTGTCAGAGTAATACTCTGACTTAACCACTAGATGTCTCCCTCCAGTTTTACTGTGAGTTGCACAGCAAAACTCCACCAGACAAAATCAAAATATCAGAATATCAGATTCTGTTAGAAATAATATATATTATTTACAAAAGTTAACAAAAGAACAAAACATGCCTTTTACTATAAATATGGCTTTTTAATAATGACTTAGTTCTAACAAACACCTTTTAATTCAGGCCTGAAAATCTTTACTTAGTAGAAAGTATTTTGTTTGTTTTTTGTTTTTATTTTTTAAGTTGTTAAAAAAAATCCTGCATTGATAAGTTTTTACAGTTTCTATTTGAATTATGCAGATATTGAAAATGAATTGCAGTTTCATTTTCCTTTTTCTGGGCAGAGAATCAAAGTGTGAAATAGAGGAACAGCTTCAATCTCTCCAGAAAGGTTTGAGTTGCAACCCAGGGAGCCGCCATGTTGGATTTAGATGTTGGCTAATTGAAAAACCTGTTTTTTAAAATAAGAGCCATTTGATTTCTGAGATGTTAGTAGGAAGTATAAAGTATAAAGAGAACCATTTTATTCACAGTCTTTAACTTTGCAGCAGCCATTTATTCCTACATTAAACAGCCATTTTAAACCAGGCTCAGTTCAAGCTGATGAATTTAAAAAAGGCTCATCGGTTTGGAACTATAATTGTCAAATGGACTAATCTCAACAGAACACTGGCTCAAAATAAGTGACTCTGGGAGCCTGAATAGTTTGATTTACTTCACCATAAATCAACTTTTCTCAGCCTTGGACTTTGGACTCATTGTCCTGCATTTTCTCCCTGCTTCCATGTACCTGACTGAAATGAACAGGTGATTCATTTACCAGGTCCAGGCTATAGAAGCTCAGCTCTAAGCCTCCACTGAGTCCAGAAATATGAGACATTTCTTTCTGTTCTGATCTTATAGTTTGTGTTTGTATGGTTTGTGTTTCCCCCATGGTGACTCATCACCAATCATGTGGCAAAGCTAATTATGAACACAGTCTTTACGCTGACCAGACCATAATACATATTCATCAACAAAACTTCTCTACCTCCACTCTGTTACGACTCGTCTAGGGGTGGTCAGATCATAACATGAAAGGTCCCTCCTTGTCCCTCCCAAGTAGCCAACACACACAAAGTTAAACATTTCTTATATTTATTAAAAAAATATATATATCTTTGATTTAAATATGACAAAAATGGAGAGATTTCAGATCAGGATGATGATTCACACATTTTGGTTTGGTTGTTCCAGGTTCTGTAAAGGTATTTCTTCAGCTCCATCTCCTTGGTTACCATTTCCTCTGTGATCTATGAAACACAAAACAATGTTTTCAATAAAATCATCTTCTTCTGATTGTTTGACATCCCAAAGTTACATTATTATTAAGATGGCTTGAATAAAAACTCAATTCTGTCATTTTTAGTTTTTCAAAAGAAAATTATCATCAATCAGCAAAAAATAAATTAAATTAAAGCAGTAAAGTTTTGACTGTTTCTGAAATTATTTGTCTTTTATTTATTTCCAGATTCTTGTTGACAAAAATAAGACAATAAAGAAAATAAAGCATATTAAAATAAAAATGTAAACATAGTCATATTAAATTGAATATGTAATGTATATTCAGATGAGGCTTGTCAGATTAAAAGAACCTTTTAAATAAAACTTTCATTAAGGTAGAAGAGATGTCTTTCATTAAACTCTAGTTTCTTTTATTTTAATTGGTCTGATGTAATTATAATCTTAAACATGTTTTAATTGGCTATAAGCTTCTCTGTTGAAGAAAACACAACAAAGAAGAGAAAATCTGAGTTATGTGTTTGCAATTTTTAATAGATTTATTTATAGCATTTTATGAATGAATGTTGTTGGATTTTGTTTTCTTGATTCTTGGCTGTTTTTCTTTAGTGTTGTCCAGATCCGGGGCCACAGGTTGGTCACCTCTGGTCTAAACCTGCATATCACTGTTCAGGTCAGTGGGAAAGCTGGTGAGCCATGAGTAAACCAGTCAGGTCACCAGTTCATTGCTGCTACATCAAATTATCTAGTCAGTCAGATTCAGTCACCAACAAGGAAGTTCAGTTTCCTGGTTTGATGCTCAGCTGTGATGTTCAGTGACTGCAGTCCTGCTTAGTTTATCAATGAGCAGGAAAATAAAAAAGTAAATAATTAACATAAGTTAATTATTACATAATTGTTCCATTTCCATACCTTCATCATTTATCACTTGTTCATGTCGAGACTTGTTGTTCCAGCATGGAAAAACTGTACACAACAGAAAGTAAACAACAGTGAATATTTAGCTTAACAATATAAATGAGTGACAATATTTAATTCTCCTTAACAGTTTTTGTCTGGTAAAAATGTTTCATCAACCTGGGCAGGCAGAAAGGCTACAATAAACAACAAAGACCTAAAACAGAAAAAAGTTACTCATAATAATTTGGTTTTTTGTTTTTCTTTTCTTTTCAGACAAACACCAACAGATATTAATAAATATGTGAAAACTGCATAACTTTTCTTATACATGTTTATCCAGACAGCTCCATGTTTCTGAGTTTTACTTCTCTTCAGCTTCAGATCAGTTTTTGCAAACTATTAAAAACTATATTTTCTATCAATTGGAAATATGCATTTATGGAGAGAATCATTAATTCACCAAAATCCTGCAAGACAAAGACAATGACTGACTTACTTTGTTCACCTCTGCAGCGACGTACAGCACAGTATATGATGAAGATGAGGATGATGATGATGATGAGTGCTCCAACAACAAGACCAACAACAGAAACAACCCGACCACCATTACCTCCACCAATAACTTCAGGTTCAGGTCCTGTGACAAAAAGAAAAACAGGTTTTTAAAATTCCGTTTTTGAATATTTTGAAATCAATTTTGCATATTTTTGTTTTATTAATGAGATCAAAGTTGTGAACCAACAGTCACCTCATCATTCAGGGGTCAACATTTACTGCACCACACACCCACACACACACGCACCCACAAACACCCACACACACACACACACACCCACCAACACCCACACACACACACACACACACCCACACACACACACACACACCCACACACACCCACACACACACACACACACACACCCACACACACACACATATTCATACACCTATATGCAGATCAATAGGTATTTAGGAGTTATCTGACTTGCCCAAGGGCACATCAACATGTGATCAGGGGAAACAGGAAGACAACAACTGTATCCACTGAGTCACAGTCGCTGTGCCAGAAACATCTGATTATCAGTTGTTAAGATATTTACCTCCAGAATGTTTGTCTGGGTTTTCATTTTCTTTTCCATCATCTGTTGAGGAATCACATTAAGTGTTAAAGATATCAACATTTTATCTATTTTATCTTCAATGATTCTGAATCAATAAAGCTCACCAACAATCAGAGTAACATGTCTTTCTTCTGAGAGATCAGGCAGACGGCGAACAAAGCAGCTGTAAATCCCTTCATCATTCTTAGTTACGTTGGACAACTTGAGGGAAACGTCACCATGTTCAAGCATTGCATGGTTGAGATAAGTTCGATCTTTGTATCTGTCGTCTTGAGATTCTCGGTCATCAGCTTCATTACGGAACAAGTGAACAGTTTTACTGGAGTCGACCATCCACTCGACTGCAGCGTCTCTCGCGTCAACTGCGGGCTTCACAAGACATGGTAGAACAACGTCGGATCCCACTTGTGCCTTTATTGGCTCTTCAGGACCAACAAGATGATATTTTCCTGGAAAGATAAACAATGCTTTTAAAATGACTGCACTCATGATGATGTTCAGTTTGTTGCTCAACTATTATCCTTTAAATGCTTTCAGTTGTGAAAACTGTTGGGACAACACAGTATTATTGAGTTCTTTCAAAATAAAAGCTCACATTTTTTCTGTATTGTTTTTTTGTTTACAAATTGATGTCTAGTCATTTTTTTTTCAATCTCTGGAAAAGAAAACAAGAAAATACTCATTTAATTAAAATAAATATCAACATTTTACCAGAAGAGAAAGTAGCAGCTATCCCATAACAGCTGGTGTTAAACCTGTTATAAAGGACAGGTATTTCCATAATTGCTAAAACCTGGAAAGCAGAGGCCTTATCTGATTTATTGATCAGAGTTTCTCCAAACCTTCAGTTTTAGTGAAGAGATCAGTTCCAGCAAACTGATCCATGGAAAGATCAGAGACAAATGAATCACACAGTCATTGTGAGGAGCAAAGATCAGCCTTTATGGTCTAATTTAACAAGACGAGTCACTGATCAATTTGCTGATGACAATTATATTTTGAAATAATAAAAACAGATTTCTAATTCAAAACCTTGAACCTCAAACAATAAAAACAAAAATCTAAAGAGGGTCATTAACAAGTTTACATCAGTAAAGGTGTGAAGCTGTGGACAGAGAAAGAGCAGAGCTGTATGGGAGACTGAGGTAAGTTAAGTCACCACTTCCTGCTGGGAAACTAAAAAACGTCTTTGATCATCAAATAGTTAGCAGGAAGGCATCATTTAACAAAGTCTGTGCAGGTAAGAACTTCATGGAAAAACTTCTTAAAAAATGTGTTTCACTCCTTAAAAACACGCTGGAATATAATGAAAGGACTGCCCCAAGACCACCACCACCAGTAACAACAACACCCCAAAATCCAAGTGGGCGTTTGGTGACAAAAAAGAAAAACGGGTTTTTAAAATTCCGTTTTTGAATATTTTGAATTCAATTTTGCATATTTTTGTTTTATTAATTAGATCAAAGTTGTGAACCAACAGTCACCTCATCATTCAGGGGTCAACATTTACTGCACCACACACACACACACACACATATTCATACACCTATATGCAGATCAATAGGTATTTAGGAGTTAGCTGTCTTGCCCAAGGGCACATCAACATGTGACCAGGGGAAACAGGAAGACAACAACTGTATCCACTGAGTCACAGTCGTTGTGCCAGAAACATCTGATTATCAGTTGTTAAGATATTTACCTTCAGAATGTCCTTCAGGGTTTTCATTTTCTTCTCCATCAACTGTTGAGGAATCACATTAAGTGTTAAAGATATCAACATTTTTATCTATTTTATCTTAAATGATTCTGATTCAATAAAACTCACCAACAATCAGAGTAACATGTCTCTTTTCTGGCTTATTATGATCAGGCAGACGGTGAACAAAGCAGGTGTAAATCCCTTCATCGTTCTTAGTTACGTTGGACAACTTGAGGGAAACGTCACCATGTTCAAGCATTGCATGGTTGAGATAAGTTCGATCTTTGTATCTGTCGTCTTGAGATTCTCGGTGATCATCTCCACTGCGAAACAAGTGAACAGTTTTACTGGAGTCGAACATCCACTCGACTGTAGCGCCTCTCACGTTAACTGGGGGCTTCACAAGACATGGTAGAACAACGTTGGATCCCACTTGTGCCTTTATTGGCTCTTCAGGAACAGCAAGATGATATTTTCCTGGAAAGATAAACAATGCTTTTAAAATGACTGCACTCATGATGATGTTTAGTTTGTTGCTCAACTATTATCCTTTAAATGCTTTCAGTTGTGAAAACTGTTGGGACAACACAGTATTATTGAGTTCTTTCAAAATAAAAGCTCACATTTTTTCTGTTTTGTTTTTGCTTGTTTACAAATTGATATCTAGTCATTTTATCAAAATCTGGAAAAGAAAACAAGAAAATACTTGTTCAATTAAAATAAATATCAACATTTTACCAGAAGAGAAAGTAGCAGCTATCCCATAACAGCTGGTGTTAAACCTGTTATAAAGGACAGGTATTTCCATAATTGCTAAAACCTGGAAAGCAGAGGCCTTATCTGATTTATTGATCAGAGTTTCTCCAAACCTTCAGTTTTAGTGAAGAGATCAGTTCCAGCAAACTGATCCATGGAAAGATCAGAGACAAATGAATCACACAGTCATTGTGAGGAGCAAAGATCGGCCTTTATGGTCTAATTTAACAAGACGAGTCACTGATCAATTTGTTGATGACAGTTATATTTTGAAATAATAAAAACAGATTTCTAATTCAAGAACTTGAACCTCCATCAATAAAAACAAAAATCTAAAGAGGGTCATTAACAAGTTTACATCAGTAAAGGTGTGAAGCTGTGGACAGAGAAAGAGCAGAGCTGTATGGGAGACTGAGGTAAGTTAAGTCACCACTTCCTGCTGGGAAACTAAAAAACGTCTTTGATCATCAAATAGTTAGCAGGAAGGCATCATTTAACAAAGTCTGTGCAGGTAAGAACTTCATGGATAAACTTCTTAAAAAATGTGTTTCACTCCTCAAAGTGAATTCAGTTCTTCATAAGTTTCATGAGGATTGTCCTTGGACTATAATAGATATTGTTATATTTGTTTTATATATCATATTTATGACGTTTATGACCTCATCAACATCTTTTGATAAAAGATAAAAATGTAGGATTTTAGCTTTGAGCACAAATAAATTCAAAATGGTAGCTTTGGAATAAATTCAGCCATTTCTCTGGGTGGAGTAGGTGTGTTTGTTTTTTTTGTTTTTTTTAGGTTTACAGCACAACATAATCCATACTCAGGATAAATGGAGACATGAGACATTTTTGGACAGGCTGTATTATCGAAGCAGTTATCTTTACACTCTTTCTAAATGTTTGAGGAGGTACAACATCCTGAAATTCAGATATACACGTTTGCGACCAGACTAAGGTTGTCTTTATAGCGGCTCATCAACTGGCTGCTGCAGATTTGCGACACCATCTTTGATATGAACTATTTATTTGCGAACACAAAACATCTATGAAAATATGGAGAGCGAGAGCCGGTCTTGTGCGCTATTCAGTTCCCCTGCGAAAATCTGTTCCCCCTGTGTCGGGAGCGCGCATTGCAGCCGGAGAGGCGGATCTGACCATTTTCACGGCGCTTCTGATCGATTTCTCGGTAAAAACAACTCAGTTAATCATGTCAAGCTTGTAACATTTAGTTTAATCGGCAGCTGTTGTTTACAAAATTGTAAAAATAATTAAATAAACGAGGTCTTTTTACGCTGTTTTGTGTTATTTTAAACGCCAAGAGAATCGGTCTTTTTCTAACTTTTGTCACTTACGCCTGACAGAAATAAAAGTCAGTCACCAAACACAGTTTTTCAACACTTAGTGTGTATTTATAATTTTTCCTTCCTGATATAAGACGATTGCTGAAAGCATGGCACAAATATTAAGACTTCCTGAAAAGACGAGAGCATGGACTTTCTGGTAAATCCCGTTCTAATGTAAAATATGACAGATTACTGTAGTAAGGAAATTTCTAGTATACTACAGGCTATCACACATAACAATTTTTGAGAATTTGGCAACAGTTGTCAAATGGGGGGAGGAGAATAGAGAATGGATATTTCAGCTGCCTGAAATAAACCATTCCTCCTCCATAACATGGGAACAAATTAATTTACCAACAAGTCTTTAACTGTGTTTATTCCTCTTATCATCAACAATAAATCCTGTGAATTTGGTAACATTTGCTCTTTATTTGACAAAGTTATGAGGGGGGAACCATATATTTCAGCTGCCTGAAATAATCTGTTCCCCTCCATAACATGGGAACAAATTAATTTACCAACAAGTCTTTAACTGTGTTTATTCCTCTTATCATCAACAATAAATCAAGTAAGTTTGAAAACATTTCCTCTTTATTTGACAAAGTTATGAGGGGGGAACCATTCTGGGAATCAACAATCATCACCTCCACTGGACTTTAGTGGTAATAAATGTTTTTAAACTCTAAAAACAATCTTTGCAATGTTTGCAAATTAATAAGTACAATCATTTTATTTTCTATATTTTCTTTCATAAATGACTGTGTTGGTGCTTAGCACATCCTGTGTAACAGTTTCATACACACCCATATATACGGTCATGATTGTACATGTATAATCGTGTGTGTGTGTGTGTGTTTTTATACTTTTGTTATTAACAGAGGACCTAAAAGACTTGTGTCACTTCTGTGGAGAGATGGAAAGTGACACGGAGGTTGGCTAAGTACAGATGTTTTAGCCAAACATACAAATAATAGTAATCATGATAACAATTGTCATAAACACTGAAAATAAGAATATTAATGTTAAGGATAAGTCTCATGCTGTAAACCGCCTCTCTGGAAACAGGAAAATCCACAACCTCTTTTGATAGGATTTTTTCTGCAAACTGAAATGAACAGTTTCATTTAATGGCTTTAAATTTAAGTAACAAAGAAAGTAATTCACTGTACATGTCTCAAAATATATATCAAAATCCTAAAGTCATACACTGTGTGACAATATGTCTGAAACCTTCAGTGAAAACACACCACATGATTTAATATCTTGTTGTTTTGGATGCTTGACTGTGTCACATGTCCAACGTGAGAGATTGCACCCCTTCTTCCTCATAAATGCCCTGTAAATATAGATATATTAATAAGAACAACTTTATTTGATTTTCATACTTGAGTTAAACTTAAATTTTTAACCATACCTTGTGATTTGCAAACATTTCTGGATGTCTTGTTTTGATTCCCCCAGTGGATTCAAGGACTTTAATACAGAAAATATTCATACAGACTTTTTCTCTTGTGGGTAGATCACCTAGAAAGTGTCCATTCGACAGTTTTCATGTGGTTTTTGTCTATGAGATAAGTATGATATAGATTGTTTTTAGAGTTTAAAAACATTTATTACCACTAAAGTCCAGTGGAGGTGATGATTGTTGATTCCCAGAATGGTTCCCCCCTCATAACTTTGTCAAATAAAGAGCAAATGTTACCAAATTCACAGGATTTATTGTTGATGATAAGAGGAATAAACACAGTTAAAGACTTGTTGGTAAATTAATTTGTTCCCATGTTATGGAGGAGGAATGGTTTATTTCAGGCAGCTGAAATATCCATTCTCTATTCTCCTCCCCCCATTTGACAACTGTTGCCAAATTCTCAAAAATTGTTATGTGTGATAGCCTGTAGTATACTAGAAATTTCCTTACTACAGTAATCTGTCATATTTTACATTAGAACGGGATTTACCAGAAAGTCCACGCTCTCGTCTTTTCAGGAAGTCTTAATATTTGTGCCCTGCTTTCAGCCATCGTCTTATATCAGCAATGAAAAATTATAAATACACACTACGTGTCGGAAAACTGTGTTTTGGTGACTGACTTTTATTTTTGTCAGGCGTAAGTGGCAAAAGTTGGAAAAAGACCGATTCTCTTGGCGTTTAAAATAACACAAAACAGCGTAAAAAGACCTCGTTTATTTAATTATTTTTACAATTTTGTAAACAACAGCTGCCGATTAAACTAAATGTTACAAGCTTGACATGATTAACTGAGTTGTTTTTACCGAGAAATCGATCAGAAGCGCCGTGAAAATGGTCAGATCCGCCTCTCCGGCTGCAATGCGCGCTCCCGACACAGGGGGAACAGATTTTCGCAGGGGAACTGAATAGCGCACAAGACCTCTTCTAAACTTCCTGGATATCAGACTAATTCTGGGTTTGATACGCACCTGCTTATTTTAAATATACGCAAGTTCAGTAACTTTTAGTGTTGTTTTGAGATATAACCGCTGCGCTGTGTACACTACTGGGAGGAAACCACGAGAGAAAAACTGAACGTACCTTGATCTGAGACGGGCAGTAAACTGATCAGCCAGAAGAGAACCAGAAAACATCTCATGATGTGTTCCTGTCTGATGAAGAGCATATTTCTGATTTTCTTTTAAGTATTTAATGAAGATTTGATAAGTAGTGGAAATGGCCGAGATATCGTCGAGTCAAAAAGTGAAATAATACTTTCTGTTTCATTTGTGTGTGTGCGTGGGGTGGGGGAGGAGCGGGGTGTGTGTGCTCTCATAGTCCCGGAAGCTTCAAAGCTTTAATATTGTTAATTAAGGCAGCGGGATAGCAGTCATATAGTCTGTATGTTAATTTATTATTTAATCCTCAGTATAAACATTGAGACATAGATCATCATCAAGCAGTAAAACTAGAGACGGGCTATTTGAAGCCAGGATGCAGGGCGGAAGCACCGATGCGTCGGCGCATGCGCCAAGCCCTTAGACCAAACCCCGTGTCGTATTGCTTTCAGCAAGTCACGTGACCGATACAGGAAGTGTTTCTGAATGACACTGATGCGCCAAACTGTGTTTATATGGAAGCGAATCTGTCAGCGGGATGAACTTGGATGCATTTGCCAAAATAATTCTTGATCTTTTACGTTACAGCGTCAATTATGGAGCCTGAAGGTAAACGAAAGATTTCATAGTTTGGGACCATTTTGATCTTACGTCAGAAAATAAGGTATTGATTATCACTTCGTTGTTGTTTCATCCGATTCTTTTCAGTTTCTACTGGATCTGAATCCAAATTCAGCTGAAATTGACTCTTAGTTTACTTTCATATTATGTTCTGCAGGTTAAGTTTTGCATGTTTCTCCTTTGAAATTATACATTTCACAATTTTATTCTTAAATTACCCTCCATAAATACAAATCTTTAGACAGATAAAAGGAAAATAAAGACAATCCCGCTATAAATAAATACAAAAAAGACATTTCCAGCAAAACAAACACATCCATGAAAATCAGCGTACAAAATATAAAAGAAAAAATAAAATTTATATGAATAATATACAGCGTCACTAAAATCAGTTTTATTTAAATAAATTCACCTCCTTAATGCTGAGTCATTATAGGGCATCAGAATGAAGTCGCAGATACACCTGGATAAACTCAGGTATGCAGCCATTCTACAAATTACTCAGTTGCTTTTTATAAATTATTTTATATAAATGTATTGTTTACTTCATTTTTTTCTACAGCAGGAGACGTTGTGTCAAAAACACGGAACAGACTAAATTTCAAAATGTTGGAAAAAGTTTTTTTTTAAATGAAAATTTGTGGGAAAAAAAAAAACAGTCCACAATCATCCTCATTCCAAACACGTTCACTTTCATTTTCATCACTTGGTTCATGTTCACATTATTTATTGACTCTATCGAAGAATATAAAATATATTTTGAATTTAACTGAAGATATGAAATAATATAATATATAATATACAATAAAATACAATGACTTAAATCTTATTGTGTGGACTAGGTCATCAAATCAGTCTGTGAACTACGTTGCCTGTAGGGATTTTTAATGTCCAGCAGGTGTCAGTATTCAGTGACGCAGTAATGACGCAGTATCAATAGTTTTGCTTTGGGTCAAAACGATACATGACGCCTCATTTATCGATCACTAGTGAATAGACAGTGATGAGGAGAGTGTGTTGCAAAAACCATAAGTATAACTGATGCCTGTAAGAGAAGTAGCATCTAGCAGCATTAATAAATTATTATTATAAGTCTGTTTGCAGTATTTGTTTGTTTTTGTTAAAAATTAAAAATTTGATTTAAATATTATAAAAAAATATGAATGTTTGCTTTCATAACAGAACAAATACATCAATTTAAGGAAGTAAAAGCCTCTCATATAGGGAACATTTCATGCAAAATGATTTATTATAAAACTTCCTTATTTGCCAAGTAATGTTAGTATATGGGGCTGCAGATGATCATAAATGAAGATGTTTGGGAGCTGTGGCTCTTCTTTGGGAGCCCAACATGTAACCTTTTCATCAATATCCTCAGTAAGAGAGAACAACTTTCAGACGACTGGTAGGATACAGACTTACAGAAACTACAGAGCTCTCTGGTTTCAGATACTTATCTACAGACCCATCATTAGGTAGGGAAATATGTATAAAATGTGTGAAAATAAACTCATTTTATTGCAAAACAAAAATTTTCAAGGGGAAATTCTTGTTTTGCAATTAAACCCTGAGAAAATTTTGAAATTTTAAAATTCTGAAATTCTGAGCTGGAGCAGCTCTCACACACAGAGGATCACAACCAGTTTCTCCTCAACTACCCCTCACTGCCAGCACTCAGTGAGTCTACACACTCATCCAGCATCAACATCCGTCCTCTGAGACACTTTGAGGACGTGGCAGCAGCTGTGTCAGAGCTCAGAGATAAACTAGTGGACATCCTGAGAGACACATGGACAAACATAGAACTGAAGGTCACTGAAGTGGATGTTCAACCATCAGAACCAGAACCAAAGACCAGAGATGGATTCTTGAAACTTTTAAAAATTATCACTCTGGATCCAAACACCCTAAACAGATTTCTAATTTTATCTGAGGGGAATAGAAAGGTAACATTTGCGAACCATAAACAGTCTTATCCTGATCATCCAGACAGATTTGATGGTTTTTGTTATCAGGTTCTGAGTAGAGAGAGTCTGACTGGATGTTGTTACTGGGAGGTGGAGTGGAGAGGAGGAGGATCTGTAGCCGTTTCATACAAGAACATCAGCAGAACAGAAAGACTAGGATCCAATGACAAATCCTGGTCATTATATTGTGACACAAACAGTTACACATTTTATCACAACAACATTAAAACTCCACTAGAACGTCCAGTTTCCTCCAGAATAGGAGTGTACCTGGATCATATAAAAGGTATTCTGTGTTTCTACAGCGTCTCTAAAACTATGACTCTGATCCACAGAGTCCAGACCAGATTCACTCAGCCTCTACATGCTGGGATTAGACTTTACTTCTCATTTTCCTGTCCTGATGGATCCTCTGCTGAGTTCATTAACCCAGAATAATCAGCAGTGATTTGAGGTCCAGTTGGTTAAAATGTGTATTTTAGTTTCCATTATTGTTTTGGAGAGATCATTGTTGTCATGTCTTCACTGTCCAGAGACCAGCTGTCTTTATGGAGCTACTTTTTCATCTTGTTTGTTGTTTTGTTGGAGTTTGTTTGGGTGCTGCCCCTCCCTGTTTCTGATCAGCAATGGAGGCAATCACTGCTCAGGAGGATTTTATTCAACTAAACTAATTACATTTATTGCTGTGTCACACTAAACGTGACAAAGCAACAAATGTTGATGACAAATGTTGTTGTAAACTGTGATTATCATCATCATTAATCATCAAATAAGGACATCAGTCATTTATTGGACAAAGATCAGATTCTGGATCAAACTGTGTCAATAGTCGTCTTGTGACTCAGATTGTAAGCTCTATTTAGTTTTAGACAAATATCTAAATAAAGTTGATTCCTTGTTTGAATATAAAATGACTCTGTCTTATTTTGTATTTTGGTTGTGTTTTATTTTATTGCCTGTCAGTAACATTTCCAAATATAAGAAACTGCTGGTTTTCAGAATAAAGTGAGTAATCAGAGTTTTTGTTGCCTCAGGTTCAGATTTGTTTTCTATCTGCAGATGTCAGGAGACCTGCGGTCCTAAAAACACACAACAAACACTGACTTTCCTAGTTCTGTGCTAACTCTCTTCCTCTTTTACTAGGAAGACGTGACTGACAAAAGTGTGGTGAAACCTGAAAGATCGCCACCAGATGGCGCCAAATACGTCCGTGTTCCTCAGCAGAAGAAATGCTGAACGTCTGCAGTTAAAGTTTTTGTTTTAGAAAAAAAAGATTAAACATCAAAATAAAATGTAATTTATAATTATCAAAACCACGTACTGAACAAAGATAAAAACATATTTTTTTCCAATAATTTTCATTTCTAATGGCCACCATAGAACCAACAAGAGCAGCGGTCACATTATTTTGGGTGCAGTCAGGGAAATTGGAGCTGTAGACTCTTAATTTCTCACAATTGGACAATATTGTGGGTTTTCCCCACCAGTAGTTGTTCCCACCATTCAGCAGCATCAGGCTGACAGATAAAAAACTGAAGTGACTTTGAATTGTTGCTTTGAACTTTAATATTATTATTTGTTTTCATTTAATTTATTGAGGTTTTTTTCTCAGGGACTTTTAATTTATTTAACTTAATTGCAGAATATTCTTGTGTTTAAGGTTAAAGTTCATGTAACATACAGGTTAATGACAAATGAGCGTATGTTAAAATGGACGGACTGCTCGCTGTGATTCAAGCTCAGGTTTTAATCTGGCCTCTTTCTGCTGACAGTTGTTCATGAGAAGGATGTCAGACTGATGAATGTCTCAAGACCTCAGGATGAGTTGCGTCTGTGGAGACCTGATTTCAGAGAAGAAGAAAGAAAAAAAACAAAAAAACACTCAACACTGAACTTTCTTCATCTTGTCCCAGTATTTATTATTTTCACCTGCTGGCGTCAAACAAGATCCAGGTGAATTATGACTTGGACGACACCAAAAACCAACAGTCTCTTTCTGATGCTTCTGTGAAATGTTTACATATTTTACTGTAATTTATTTAATGTTGAAGATTAATTTGTATTAAGGTATCTTTTTAGACTTTTTTAAACATTATATGTTTTTGTATACTTATTTTACATTCAGAGGAATTGAGGAAATTCAGTGGAGCTATTAAAAAAAATATCCTTGTATTCAATATTGATGTCAGGAAAATGTTTACTGTCATGATTCCAGCCCTTCAGCTCTGCCTTGGCTGTGCTGATTGCTTATTGCCCTCACCTGCACTGAGCTGGTTCCTATTTAATCAGCTGCTCGTCACCAGCTCAGTGTGAGATCGTCTGTTGCCACTGTCACAGCTTTCAAGCCTTGTCTCATGTTTCAAAGTGTTTTCTGGTTTCTGATCCTGCCTGTTTTTGACCACAGATTTTTGCCTAATCCTTCTACTGTTGAAAGTCCTGTTGCTGAACCCTGCCCGTTTCTGACCCTGCCTTCTGGATTCTGGATTTTCACTGCCTGAGACCCTCCCTTGCATGACCCTGGACCGTTTCACGACTCAGCCTCTGGTTGGTGGATTTTGTCCCTGTTGTCTGTTTGTCCCCTGAGACCCCCACAGATCTCCCCTTGTCCATTCACCCTCCCCTCCCCCGGCTGGACTCCTGACCCCTGTGGATTCCTCGTCCCTGACCCACTAGTGTGACCACACTATACCATTTACTTTAGTAATAAAACTTTTTGATTAACCATCCTCTTGTTGTGGCTGCGTTTTGGGTTCTGGCTGATTCTGCTTTTAACATTACATTTACATATTACACTAATATGTTGAATTATTCTATAACAGATTTATGAAGATTCAAAGATCAATGTTTCAGTAACACAGATCTTTGAAAATATCAGTGTTATATTTTTAAAAAATAATAATTTTTCAAAAATGTTACATATTTTTTTAAAATCTGAAGATGCTATTTAGAAACACCAGTTGTTGTAAAAGTAACATATATATATAATCTTAGCATTTCTTAGGAAGAAGTTATATACATATATATATATATACATGTATGTTACTAGACCTTTAACATTAAATAATGTATCTTAATTTTGGTGAATTGTTCAATTTATTTGACTCAACATTCAGAATTCAAAGTCAAAAATACTTATTGATTCCAACTTAAACGTTGTTGTAACTCATAACTACCTATAACTTGTTACTTTTATATAACTCATATTTGTAGCTTCATGTTTTGGTTTGTTTTTCCTTTGACTGGCTGCTAATAACAGGACAAACAGGTTGGCTTTGACAAAATGGCCGCTCTGCTTCCTGCTCCATTTTAAATTTGTTCAGGTAAAACATCTCAGGTTTGAAAACACATATTGACCTTAGCATGAATAATACAAAATACAACAATAAAGAGTTTTTATTTACAAGAGTCAAAGCTTAACATCAGTTCACATTAAACAACAAAAACATTTATTGATACATTAAACAAAAACAAAGAATTTAAAACACACAAAAAGAAAATAATTTTCTAACTTCTTTGGTTTAGAGGAGCATGATTACTAGTAATGTGACGTTTCTGTCAGTTTGCTCAATCACCAACTCACAGTCTGTTTCTTACCTCTAGACAAACTCATTAGTACTTAAACTAATTCTTCATATTTTAAGTAATATGAAGAAAGTGCAAATCTCCCTAAAAATTCCATTAATCATTTTGACCAGAATCCACTGTCTTTGTGTTTATTATTTATTTGTTTATTATATATAAAAATATATAATATATATATATATATATTAAATATAATAAAATATTATATATTTTATTATAGAAAGTATATAATATTTAATATATAATTACATAAAAATATATAATATTTAAATATTATATATTTTATTATAAATATATAATAAAACAAATATTTATTTGTTTATATTACATATAAACAAATAAACAAAATCATGACTGCACTGGAAATACACCAGATGTCAGATATTTAGCTCAAACATAACAGCCAATCTCAACCTACTAGTAATCATGAAATGATTCATCAAGTTCACCAGGAAATATTTTCACATTTCTGCTTCTGTGATCTTTTCACTGGTTTCTTTAGGTTCAAACAGACTTTAATGTTTTGCTGCTCATTTACAAAACTTAAAGTTTTCTGATCTTCTGCAGCTTTATGTTCCATCTCATGTTCTCTCATCTCAAGACTCTGACCTTTTAAAAAGTCCTAAAACTGTCTGGAGAAAATGTTTTCTCCTTTTGTGCCCCATCATCATGAGGAACAGTCTGCTTTTAACACATCAGGCAGGAATGTTCTTTGAATGATTCTAAGGCTAAATTAAAGACATTTATGTTCACTCTGTTTTATATATGCATTAATTTTATATTATATTTTTATTGAGTTTCTTTGTGTTTTAACTGTTTGATCTGTATTGTTTTTAACTCTTTATTGTTTAGCACTTTGAATAATGTTATCTGTTAAATAATAATAACTTGCACTATAAAGTTGGATTTTTACATATTTAATGTGACGACAGCAGTTTATAGTGTTTAGGGCAAATGAACAACTAGAAGATAGTAGTAGTAGTCTGTAGTAGTTCTGAGAACAATCATGTTTCACATTTTCCATCAAAGGTGGGATTAACATCTTCCCCAATAAAGACTTGTGATTTGTCAGAGTAATATTCTGACCTCTGTGACAGACTGGCGACCTGTCCAGGGTGACTCTGCCTCTCACCCAAAGTGTCCGCTGGAGATAAAGCACCAGCACCTCCTGACCCCACTAGGGACAAGGATGGATGGACGGATACTCTGACTTAACCACTAGATGTCTCCCTCCAGTTTTACTTTGAGTTGCACAGCAAAACTCCACCAGACAAAATAAAAATATCAGAATATCAGATTCTGTTACAAATAATATATATTATTTACAAAAGTCAACAAATGAACAAAACATGCCTTTTACTATAAATATGGCTTTTTAATAATGACTTAGTTCTAATAAACACCTTTTAATTCAGGCCTGAAAATCTTTGTAGAAAGTATTTTGTTTGTTTTATTTTGTAAGTTGTTAAAAAAAATCCTGCATTGATAAGTTTTTACAGTTTCTATTTGAATTATGCAGCTATTGAAAATGAATTGCAGTTTCATTTCTTTCTGTTCTGATCTTATAGTTTGTGTTTGTATGGTTTGTGTTTCCCCCATGGTGACTCATCACCAATCATGTGGCAAAGCTAATTATGAACACAGTCTTTACGCTGACCAGACCATAATACATATTCATCAACAAAACTTCTCTACCTCCTCAAGCTGAGTGTCTGGAATGAAAAAGTCACTACAGCTGGTTTACAAGATCAAGTTAGTATTGTTATTATCTGTTGTGTCTATGGGCCTATTTTCAAAGTAATTGATGAATTTATAATTTTCTTTAATTTTCTATGTTATGAGAACATATTTAATAACAATCTTACATAATGTAACTACAAGGATGCTTATAAAAGAAAATAGTATCAAAATGTTCTTTTTTGACATTCACTGTATGATGATGAACATAGAAATATTCAGGTGATTTGTTCCTATGTGAATGTGAGTGAACTAATGAATTCACTGCTGATTCATAAATTGAAAAACTAGAAATCAAGTCAAAATAAAATCAATAAATATTTGGTTATTTATGTAACTAGAGTGTGAGCATTAAAATAAGATTCACTGACAGAAATTAAATTAAAAACATTTTGTTGGCACAAGCTGGGGATCAAGTCTGTCAACTTTTGATTGTATTAAAAATACTTTTCAATAAAACTCAGTCATCAAAAGCTGAGTAAGACTCTAAACTACAGAAACAGTTATGGACATAAAATGTTTTTTTAACTTACATGATTCTTCATCCTTTTTTTAATCTAAAAAAAGATAATTAAATCTTTGATCCTTGATTTGCTTTTGGGTTTAAGTCAGACAGTTTTTCTATTATTCACAGTTCTACACATGTAACAGTTTTCATACCAACAAGAGGTTGAAGAGATTTCAGATCAGGATGATTCACACATTTTGGTTTGGTCGTTCCAGGTTCTGTAAAGGTATTTGTTCAGCTCCATCTCCTTGGTTACCATTTCCTCTGCGATCTATGAAACACAAAACAATGTTTTCAATAACATCATCTTCTTCTGATTGTTTGATATCCCAAAGTAACATTATTATTAAGATGGCTTGAATAAAAACTGAATTCTGTCATTTTTAGTTTTTCAAAAGAAAATTATCATCAATCAGCAAAAAATAAATTAAATTAAAGCAGTAAAGTTTTGACTGTTTCTGAAATTATTTGTCTTTTATTTATTTCCAGATTCTTGTTGACAAAAATAAGACAATAAAGAAACCAAAGCAAATTAAAATAAAAATGTAAACATAGTCATATTAAATTGAATATATAATGTATATTCAGATGAGGCTTGTCAGATTAAAAGAACCTTTTAAATAAAACTTTCATTAAGGTAGAAGAGATGTCTTTCATTAAACTCTAGTTTCTTTTTTTAATTGGTCTGATGTAATTATAATATTAAACATGTTTTAATTGGCTTTAAGCTTCTCTGTTGAAGAAAACAGAACAAAGAAGAGAAAATCTGAGTTATGTGTTTGCAATTTTTAATAGATTTATTTATAGCATTTTATGAATGAATGTTGTTGGATTTTGTTTTCTTGATTCTTGGCTGTTTTTCTTTAGTGTTGTCCAGATCCGGGGCCACAGGTTGGTCACCTCTGGTCTAAACCTTCATATCACTGTTCAGGTCAGTGGGAAAGCTGGTGAGCCATGAGTAAACCAGTCAGGTCACCAGTTCATTGCTGCTACATCAAATTATCTAGTCAGTCAGATTCAGTCACCAACAAGGAAGTTCAGTTTCCTGGTTTGATGCTCAGCTGTGATGTTCAGTGACTGCAGTCCTGCTTAGTTTATCAATGAGCAGGAAAATAAAAAAGTAAATAATTAACATAAGTTAATTATTACATAATTGTTCCATTTCCATACCTCCATCATTTCTCCCTTGTTCATGTCGAGACTTGTTGTTCCAGCAAGGAAAAACTGTACACAACAGAAAGTAAACAACAGTGAATATTTAGCTTAACAATATAAATGAGTGACAATATTTAATTCTCCTTAACAGTTTTTGTCTGGTAAAAATGTTTCATCAACCTGGGCAGGCAGAAAGGCTACAATAAACAACAAAGACCTAAAACAGAAAAAAGTTACTCATAATAATTTGGTTTCTTGTTTTTCTTTTCTTTTCAGACAAACACCAACAGATATTGATAAATATGTGAAAACTGCATAACTTTTCTTATACATGTTTATCCAGACAGCTCCATGTTTCTGAGTTTTACTTCTCTTCAGCTTCAGATCAGTTTTTGCAAACTATTAAAAACTATATTTTCTATCAATTGGAAACATGCATTTATGGAGAGAATCATTAATTCACCAAAATCCTGCAAGACTTACAAAGACAATGACTGACTTACTTTGTTCACCTCTGCAGCGACGTACAACATAGTATGTGATGAAGGCGAGGATGATGAGTGCTAAAACACCAACACTAACAATAACTCCAGGATCAGATCCTGTGACAAAAAAGAAAAACAGGTTTTTAAAATTCCATTTTTGAAAATTTTGAATTCAATTTTGCATATTTTTGTTTTATTAATGAGATCAAAGTTGTGAACCAACAGTCACCTCATCATTCAGGGGTCAACATTTACTGCACCACACACCCACACACACACGCACACACACCCCAACACGCACACACACACACACACACACACCCCTTCATACACCTATATGCAGATCAATAGGTATTTAGGAGTTATCTGCCTTGCCCAAGGGCACATCAACATGTGACCAGGGGAAACAGGAAGACAACAACTGTATCCACTGAGTCACAGTCGCTGTGCCAGAAACATCTGATTATCAGTTGTTAAGATATTTACCTCCAGAATGTCTGTCTGGGTTTTCATTTTCTTTTCCATCAACTGTTGAGGAATCACATTAAGTGTTAAAGATATCAACATTTTTATCTATTTTATCTTAAATGATTCTGAATCAATAAAGCTCACCAACAATCAGAGTAACATGTCTCTTTTCTGGCTTATTATGACCAGGCAGCCAGCGAACAATGCAGATGTAAATCCCTTCATCATTCTTAGTTACGTTGGACAACTTGAGGGAAACGTCACCGAGTTCAAGCATTGCATGGTTGAGATAAGTTCGATCTTTGTATCTGTCGTCTTGAGATTCTCTGTCATCACCTTCATTACGGAACAAGTGAACAGTTTTACTGGAGTCGAACATCCACTCGACTGTACCGTCTCTCACGTTAACTGGGGGCTTCACAAGACATGGTAGAACAACGTCGGATCCCACTTGTGCCTTTATTGGCTCTTCAGGACCAACAAGATGATATTTTCCTGGAAAGATAAACAATGCTTTTAAAATCACTGCACTCATGATGATGTTCAGTTTGTTGCTCAACTATTATCCTTTAAATGCTTTCAGTTGTGAAAACTGTTGGGACAACACAGTATTATTGAGTTCTTTCAAAATAAAAGCTCACATTTTTTCTGTTTTGTTTTTGTTTGTTCACAAATTGATGTCTAGTCTTTTTTTTTTTATCAATCTCTGGAAAAGAAAACAAGAAAATACTCATTTAATTAAAATAAATATGAACATTTTACCAGAAGAAAAAGTAGCAGCTATCCCATAACAGCTGGTGTTAAACCTGTTATAAAGGACAGGTATTTCCATAATTGCTAAAACCTGGAAAGCAGAGGCCTTATCTGATTTATTGATCAGAGTTTCTCCAAACCTTCAGTTTTAGTGAAGAGATCAGTTCCAGCAAACTGATTCATGGAAAGATCAGAGACAAATGAATCACACAGTCATTGTGAGGAGCAAAGATCAGCCTGTCATGTTCCGTGTTTGTCTGTGTGTTTATTTAGAGTTTTCTGTGTCTCTGTGTCTCCATGTTGTCCTGTTCTCCCCTCGATTACTCCCAGGTGTTTCTCATTCCCTAATTACCCCCTGTGTATTTAGTGTCATCTGTGTGTCTGTGTCTTTGTCGGGTCCTCGTCTAATGTGCCATCAGTCCTTCGTGTGTCCAGTCGAAATATCAGTTCGCTACCGACGTTGAGCCCTGGCTTCCGCTCAGTCGTGCTGCCTGTGTTTGTGGACTTTTCTGGATTTTGTTCATTAAATCTTTGAAATGTAAGGTGCGTTACAAATAAAATGTATTATTATTATTATTATTATTATTATTATTAAATCTTCATTATTCATCTAACCTGGTTCCATCTACGTCTGCCTCACCACCTACACCGCACCGCTCATGACACGGCCTTTATGGTCTAATTTAACAAGACGAGTCACTGATCAATTTGCTGATGACAATTATATTTTGAGATAATAGAAACAGATTTCTAATTCAAGAACTTGAACCTCAATCAATAAAAACAAAAATCTAAAGAGGGTCATTAACAAGTTTACATCAGTAAAGGTGTGAAGCTGTGGACAGAGAAAGAGCAGAGCTGTATGGGAGACTGAGGTAAGTTAAGTCACCACTTCCTGCTGGGAAACTAAAAAACGTCTTTGGTCATCAAATAGTTAGCAGGAAGGCATCATTTAACAAAGTCTGTGCAGGTAAGAACTTTATGGATAAACTTCTTAAAAAAATATGTTTCACTCCTCAAAGTGAATTCAATTCTTCATAAGTTTCATGAGGATTGTCCTTGGACTATAATAGATATTGTTATATTTGTTTTATATATCACATTTATGACGTTTATGACCTCATAAACATCTTTTGATAAAAGATAAAAGTGGAGCATTTTTAGCTTTGAGCATAAATAAATTCAAAATGGTAGCTTTGGAATAAGTTCAGCCATTTCTATTGTACCTATTGTATTTTATCAGTAGCCTACAAATCATAAATATTAATTCAATATTCTACATTTACAGTCATATTCAATAAATTGGAATATCTTTCACAATGAGCCTCGTTTGTCAGATTAAAGCTTCCTGTTGAAAATAAACTCCAAGAAGATACTAAACATACAATTAAAAATAGTTTTCATTAACTGTAAATAATTAAAAGAAACAAAGGCTTTCAAACATCCATCAGTGTGTAATTAATGTATATAATGTGTTTCACTTAGTGACATTGTGTATATGTGTGATACAAGTTGGGGGGAAAATGAAGTTAGAGAAGTGAAGTCTGTTGAAGCAGAAGCAAAGGATGAAAAGATAGAAAGACACAAAGAGGTAAAATGACAAAAGAGAAAATATATTTTTAAAGACAGACTATGAATGTTTGTTCAAGGCTAAAACGGTTTTCTCAGATACCAGGAAGTCTCAACTTGTCAAGTATATCACAGGAAACTGACTTTGGAAAATGGATTCAGTTCTAGAACAGTGATTGTAATAAGAACAGAAAATATTATCCAATTAAATGAATTGTGTATAACAACTAGAATGTGCTTGAAAAAAGTGGGTTTTATTTAGAGAACGAGGAGCTGAGCGAGAAGTGGGTCGATTTGTGGGGAGGATGGAGTAGGTTTGTTTTTTTAGGTTTACAGCACAACATAATCCATACTCAGGATAAATGGAGACATGAGACATTTTTGGACAGGCTGTATTATCGAAGCAGTTATCTTTACAGTCTTTCTAAATGTTTGAGGAGGTACAACATCCTGAAATTCAGATATACACGTTTGCGACCAGACTAAGGTTGTCTTGATAGCGGCTCATCAAATGGCTGCTGCAGATTTGCGACACCATCTTTGATATTAACTATTTATTTTTGGACACGAAACATCTATGAAAATATGGAGAGCGAGAGCCGGAACTAAACTGCTGAATCAAACTTCCTGGATATCAGACTAATTCTGGGTTTGATACGCACCTGCTTATTTTAAATATACGGAAGTTCAGTAACTTTTAGTGTTGTTTTGAGATATAACCGCTGCGCTGTGTACACTACTGGGAGGAAACGAGGAGAGAAAAACTGAACGTACCTTGATCTGAGACGGGCAGTAAACTGATCAGCCCGAAGAGAACCAGAAAACATCTCATGATGTGTTCCTGTCTGATGAAGAGCATATTTCTGACTTTCTTTTTAGTATTTAATGAAGATTTGATAAGTAGTCGAAATGGCCGAAATGTCGTCGAGTCAAAACCAAGAGGTACTTCCTGTGTCATTGGTTTGGGCGGGGTGTGTGAGCTCATAGTCCTGGAAACATTATCATATACGTATATATATATATATATATACTGTATTTGATAATGTTGTAATGAGATATTATAAGTTTAACAGATCCATCAAACCTTTAGGTAAAGTAACAATAAAATATGCATAACTAACTTTACTGACTTCACAGGATGTGAGAAATCACAATGTATTTCATGCCTCAGTGGTTTCATGTCACAGACAAAATATGTATCTAACTTTGCAGCTCAGCTTGTTTCCTGTTTACACAGAAGTTCAAGCTCAGTGTTTATGTGTTTTTTAGTAGCTCATAAAGAACAGAATAGAGTTTTACTAAGTTTGTAGACATTTGTGAAAACACTTGGCAGCATATCTGACATGGACACGTTCAGAAAAAGAACAAGAATTTTCTTTGATAATGATTATAATAATTTTTCCTGTTATGTTCTATGTGTCACTGACTTCCTGAACAAGGTAGAGGTGAGAAAGCAAATACTTTCTGATTTAGCGGAAGAGAACATCATAACACGATGGCTTTCTTCTCACTCTGCCTCATGTTCTGTAAGTAGCATCACTTTAGTATTTATTTATTACAAAATTTAGCCTCCAACTGTCTGTTAGCATTCCTTAGTAACATATTTAGCTGTTTCCATTATAGAATAATACAGTTTGTTTGTAATCTTCTTGCTCTTAGATGTAGTTTGAAACTGTTTCATAAATAAAATGACACATTTAGTTACACACACAGTTAAGGCGTCATAATGGGCTGTTTCATCTACATCCTCCTAACTTGAGTTAAAAATATTTTAAGGCTGGCCAAGCCACTTGAGTTGGGTTAAAGGAATCCAAGATTATTAAAAAACTAAACAACCTACAGTATTATTATGGAATTGTTTTTCCATCTAAAATAAATATTACTCAAATAAAATCTATTCTTACAACTTATCATGGACCCCTTTAATATATGGGATACATTTTAACATGCTCGTCCTAAGTTATGATAAAGAAAACAAACAGTTTTGCACTTTTATTTGCAAATATCTGTTGGTTTTTTATCTGTTTAATTGCCTTGACTTGTGGCTATTTGGTTCAGTGAAACACAACTTGTTTCAGGACAAACTGGTTATTAACCAAAGCTGCAAACAGCTGACAATATATCTATATATCTACAGTTTTCTTTATTCAGTCTTGTTTTTGGCAGCCATTTTAGTTTCAGTCAAGACAAACAAAGTTTTAGAAATTTTTACATATGATAGCTATAGTCCAGTTTGAGTTGACAGAATCTCAAAGAAGTAAGTAGCTTTAGTAAAACCAAAAACTTAGGCTTTACAAAATAAGGCTTTACAAAGTAATTTGAATAATTAAGGCAGCTGTGGTTATAGTTTGCCACCATCAACGTGTGAATTGTGCGTTAATGTGTGAATGACTGCATGTTATATGAAGTGCTTTACAAGAACAGGTCTTTTAGCATCGATGTTTTTCCCAGAAGTAGCTCATTTTGCTTGTCATCATTTTCAAGAACTGCTTCAAGTGTAACTGTGTCGGGTCAAACAAGCAAACAGAAGAAATGAGAAGTGAAAACTTACAGTCAGTGTGATCAAGAAAACCACTTGTCCATATTTGCCTTCATCCTTTGCCAGGAAAGCTAAGTCCTTGAAGTTGGAATCCTAGTTACTTGTTAACCAGGGTTCCAGGGTTTGAACCATGGATAACTAGGAATCGAACACGATTATCAAACTTGGTTGACCTTGCAGGCCTGTGGACTTGCATGGTCAACAGGCAACCATGTAGATTCAGAAAGATATTAAACACCAGAGATAAAGACTTCAGAGCATTAGGGTATGCTTGTTGAAGGAATAAATTATTTAGAGCAGTTAACTTCTGCCACTTACATGGCAGTAGACAGTCTCACCTCATCCCATCCGAGACCTAAACTATTGAGTCATTGATTTGGAGAGTTAATGACTTTCCTCAAACTCAATCAAAGTCATAAGACCAACTTAGACCACTTCTAATTTACACAGCTGCAGCAAATGCCGAATTTCCACCAATGACTTGTGAATAAGCTTGACAGGTACACTGTAAAAAAAAACGGCCTCATTTTACGGTAAAAAACTGGCAGCTGAGTTGCCAGAAGTTTACCGTCTTTATACGGTAAAATTCTGGCAACCAAAACTGCCAGTTATTTACCGTATTCCTAAAATACGGTAAAATTCTGGCAACCAAAGCTGCCAGTTTTTTACCGTATTTCTAAAATACGGTAAAATTCTGGCAACCACAGCTGCCAGTTTTTTACCGTATTTGCTAAATGCAGGATTTTACCGTATTTTTAATATACGGTAAAATTCTGGCAACCACAGCTGCCAGTTTTTCACCGTATTTTGTAAATGCAGGATTATACCGTATTTTTAAAATACGGTAAAATTCTGGCAACCACAGCTGCCAGTTTTTTACCGTATGTTTAAAATACGGTAAAATACCGTACTTCCTAAAATATTTTAAAAAAAATAAAATGTGGTTTTGCCGTAGTAAATACGGTCATGCTGACTGAGGCATAATATCTACATGAGTGAAAAACACATCCAGACTGTATGATATATTGACATTTTATTGTAAACCCTCCCCCCCAAAAAAAACTTATGGTAAATTACTGGTCTCTGTTCCTACCAGAATTTTACCATACAAATTATAGTACAACAACCAAGGAAGTGTAACTTGTCAAGCATTTCTATACAGAAAGTTATAAAGAAAATAATTTCTAATTAAACAAAAATACAGATTACGAGTAATCCACTTAAAGAAACAATTTCTATTTAAAAAGTCAAGTTAAAAAAAGAACTGATTCTATTTTATGTCCAGTTTCCTCACGGTATTACTGAGATCTGGAAAACAAAAACAAAACAAACAGTATGTGTCCACATAAGAGATAACATATTGTAGAAGACAAAATGGTGATAAAAGGATTCTTGTTCTGGGTTGAGAGTCACAAGTCGCTGAGATCAGACGTTGCTCAGGATGGTTGTAGTCTTCCCAGTCACAGGTTGAAATTGAGACTCGCATGTTGTCAATCGGGTGTTTCCTCTCTGCTGGAAAACAAAAAGAAAAAGTTAGAAAGATGCACTACATGAACATCTTATTCGCTTAAATGTTTGTTTCACCTTTGTTGACTTGCATATGGACACAGGTACTTCAACCAGGTGGTGTGATCATTTCTGACTGAAAATTCAGTAGTTAAACCTTTGTTTGTTGTCAACAGGTGTGATCCTCTGGTCTGCAACCAGACAAAATACACAAACAAAAAACAAATAAAAACAAATATAACTGTTTTAGGCAATTTATGAAATAGATACTCACCATTTATCTGAGTCTCATGAAGGCCAATAGGTTGTCTTCAACCATTTATGTAAGTTACATTTCCTGCAAGCTAGCAGAAACAAAGCTGTAAATGTGAACACTTTTCATACAGGCAAACAAATTGATACAGCTGAGACAATTTATGCTAGGTTAGTTTTTCTCAGTCACTTTTGGTGCATTTCTCGAGTCATTGTTGGCATTTACAAAACAGTAAGCGCATTTCTCAAAACAATTTGTAGAAACAGGAAAAATAGCATTTGTTTGCTTTCAAAATCCTTAGTTCAGCTCTTAAAATTCTGTCTGTTAACATATCAGTGACTCAAAATAATAAGTTATAGTCTCTCTATGTACAGATAAGACAGTCAAATCGATTAGTCATGAGAAGAGACTACAAAAGGATCATTTACGCCAGTGTTTCTCAACCCTGGTCCTCAACGCCCCCCTGCTCTGCATGTTTTAGATGTGCCTCTACTCCAGAACAGCTGATTCAAATGATTGGATGACAATCAAGTACTGCAGAAGCTTGTTAATCATCCAGAGATACAATTCAGGTGTGTGGCAGAAGGGAAATACCTAAACCTGCAGGACAGGGTGACGCTGAAGACCAGGATTGAGAAACACTGATTTACGCTTTTGCTATAATTTATTCATGGACCATGCCATGGTGATTCAGAAAGAAAAAGACAGAAATGCAGAGAACAAAAAAAGTAGAAAAGGAGCCACAGGACAATCTCCTCAAGGAAAACTGTACAGTGCTGTAGAAATTACATTACATTTTAATTTCCATAGTCACTTTGTTCCTTAACTCCACTGAGGAATCTTTTTTCCTCAGTGGGGTTAAGGAATGAACAGTAGGGTGGGAGGACCTCCATCAGCATCATGTTGTGGGTCTCAGCCATGTCCTGATGTTGGACTGATGGAAACTGGCAGATGTCCTCAGCCTCTTCTGACTCTTCTTCTGCTTTCCTCCCAACTATTTCCTCCTCAGCCTCACTCCTCTTCTTCTCTCTGGCTGTTCACTCTGCCCAGATACTTGTTCATCAGTTCTCAGACATGTAACATTGTGTTGTGTTCTGACTATATAGAGCATAATGTTGCCAACTGATGGTTCACAAGATGCACCTCCAATCTGTTTCAGAAAACTGGTTGATCGTTGGTTGAGCTAATGGTTCATACACTGACCTGTTAGAGAAACTCAGGACTCACTTGGGAGCAATTTACCAATTCAGGACAGATTTAGAAAATAATAGAATATAAATTAATTAATATATGATTCACATTATGACAACTTTAAGACTTATGCATGTTAAGACTTACACAATGAACTGATGCTATTTTGGAAGTTGAGAATTCAACACAGACACGTTGTTGTCCTGTTGTCCTCATTTTCTGTATACACCCTTTATCCTCCGGGTCAAAATGACCCGTCTTCAATAAACCCCCAATATAAGCAGCTTAATTGAATTTTAAACACCAAATTCTATCTTGTATATTGTCACTCACCACAAAATGTGTGAATACTTGACTTTTCCCTCTCCACTTGAATTTCTATAGCTTAAGAAAAAAAATGTGCAAAATGAGTTTCGAATGCATTTTTATTCATCACAGTGACTAATTTTCTTTTACTTTTCTCCAGTGAACAAGAGGATGTACAATACAAAAATATGAAAAATAACATAACCCATTCAACTAATTGGCACATGTAGGGCAGTATGCAAGTGCACAGCCTTTGCAGATATATTTCTTACACCTGCAGCACACAGTATGTGTTTTACAGTCTGAGGGCAGAACTGACATCTCTTCCTCTTACTTGGCTTAGCTGAGGAAGTGGCTGTGGTAGATGGATCCTCAGGTTGATCAGGAGCTGCTGCACTCTGAATAGCTTTCACAACTGCTGCTGAGGCTTCTGTGTGGGGGACATGCTTCCTTCTTTCAATGAGTGGAGTTACAAGTGCCTTTCCTAGCTGCTCCAGGAACACCCTCGTCTTGTTGTGCTTATGAGACATCCAGGTTGGGTTGATCTCTATCCAAATCACAAAGGCATTGTAGGAGGACACATCAATGATGTTGTGGAAGATGACCAGGGGCCAGCGGGCAGTCATTCTTCTGCAGCTATATGCTCCAATCACCTTATCTAGGTTGTCCACACCTCCTTTGTTTCGGTTTTATTCCAGGATGATGATTGGCTTCCTGTCCTCACGGTCACTAATGTCGCCGTCTTTGTGCAGTGTGCTCAGAAGAACTACATTCTTGTTTTTCTTTGGGAGGTAGGAAACTAGAGTGGTGGTGGGTGTGAAGGCAAACTTTGAGGAGAAGACCTCTCTCTCCTTTGACCCAAGCAGTGCAGGTGGGAGCTCAGGCTTGTTCTTTTGAACTGTACCAACCATGGTGATCTTCCTCTTCAGGAGCTGCTGTCCGAGTTCATAAGAGTTGAAGAAATTGTCACATGTCACATTGTGACCCCTCAGTCCCTCTGTCACATCAAGCACAACTCGCAACCCCTGGTTCTTCTCTGGGCATCCACTGGTTGACTTCCCAGTATAGACTTGCATTTTCCAAGCATAGCTTGATTCAGAAGCCACCCATGACTTGATCCCATATTTTGCTGGCTTGCTGGGCATATACTGCCGGAAAGGACAACAACCTTTGGACAAAAGACATTAGCATCAGTGATTAGTATCAGTGTCACAGAAAACAGTCAAAGAAATCAATAGTGAAAATCACTTTTATTACAAATATGAAAACAGATTACCTCTAAATGGAACCAGTTGCTCATCCACTGTTACATCAGGCTCTGGATTGTAGAGGTAGGGCAACCGCTCCACCCACTTGTCCCATACCTCTCTTATGGCTGCAAGTTTGTCTGTCATACGTCTTGCTGGTCTTGATTCACGGTCATCAAATCGCATCAGTCTTGAGTAGGTGTGAAAGAGTTTGACTGGCATTGTGGCTCGGAAAATTGGCCTTCCACTCTCTGCTCACTTCTGCTACTGATTGATCTGAGACACAACTAAAACTTTGTAACATTTTATGGTTTGTAAATAACTCTGTGACCTTGATTTCAACTCCATTTGCCTCACGGGTCATTTTGACCTGAAGACCATCTTTGTACCTTTTTTTGTACAGCTTACATGGAAATGAGAATAAAAGCAACACTGAACTTTTTCTATTGTCTGGGCCAATCTAGGAAAAGTCTTAAAATCTCAAGTTAAAAAAATTACATTTAGGGGATTTTTTGGGGGGGGGGGGGGTTTAACACAGTGGCGGGTCATTTTGACCCGAGGACAACAGGAGGGTTAACATATTTTGATCAAGACGATAAAGGCAAATTACAATTATAAAAGCATAGAAGTGTACATAACCAGCTACATGATGTACAAAAGCAAAACTTGCAAAACTAATTTTTTTGATGTGCAGAAGTGACACAGTAATTTGAAGATTGAACAGGTAGTTTTAAGAATTTCAATTCTGTTCTGAGAGATGCACCCAAACTGAGAAAAGCTGTAAAATATTAATATTTAAATTCTCTTATCTTCAAATCCTTCAACTGTCATGGACCCAGTGACTTTAGTGCAAGTATTTTGGGTGTGAGAGTCAAGAGGTCAAAGGAAAATATTAAATAATATCTCTGATGCCAAGCTTTATACTTCTAAGTATTACCAAAGTATTGAAACAAAAGCTAACATGTTCTTCAGAGATTTAACTTGCATGCATGAACATTTCACACTCAAAGTAATTCAAATTAATTATTGAACCAAACTTGGAAAAAGTTGCTTCTGCCATTAACAATAACTTTAAGCACATGTAGTCTGAAGTAGACCAGAAATATAATCTATGCAGCCGTTCCTACAGAAACATTAATGGAAGTGTTGCATCTGTGAAGATTAAATGTTCCATATAGTAAAAATATCTAGCTGCAGTGCATGTACATAAACAGCATGGCTCAGAAACTACACATTTCTTTGTCAGTTGGTTAAAGTTAGCTAACTTCAGTTGAAACCGTGAAAGGGACTCACCTGTGATGTGTTGCCCTTCTCCTCCTGAACGTGCAAAAATAGCAGAAATTTGATTTCAAAGACAGTAGCAGCATCTTGACAAGGACCAGGCCTACTGGGCTCTCAGCACCCTAGTTAGCAACCTTAGTTAGCACAGTGACTTTACTGTGTTGAGTTCAGGACACCACTACAGGAACAGAGTTAAAAGAATCTTGCTGCTGATGCTGAAGGATCAAGCAGCAATGCAAACTAGATAATTATTTGTTTACATGACAAATAACAGTCTCCATTTACTGTAAACCCTACTATTTATCACAATAACAAAATGAAAAACTCTCTAGACCAGGGGTCCCCAAACTACGGCCTGCGTCATTTGGTCTGGCAATGCCGGATCTGGCCCGCCTCCTCATACCAGAGAGCATTCAGTGTATTTTTTCATATATTGTATTTTCTGGTTTGTGGATTTCTCTTCAACCACCAGGGGGCTCTTGAGCAGATGTTAAACTAACTTTCCCTCAAATATATACTAGTCAGTCCCAGTCACCGTTTCACTCACGGTTTTTTCCATTTCCATTCTGGGTAAAAATCTATCTAAAAGCGACCGCGAATGTGTCGTAGTCAGCAACCCCCCCCCCCCCCCCCCCCCCCCCCCCCCCCCCCCCCCCCCCCCCCCCCCCCCCCCCCCCCCCCCCCCCCCCCCCCCCCCCCCCCCCCCCCCGTCGACAGTTTCAAAGACAGAACAGCCCCCCCCCCCCCCCCCGCCGACAATAAGTTTCTAAGGTATCTTTCTCCAAAAACTAAGACCGGCCCCCGAGCAGAGAAAGGAACAGCTATGTGGCCCTCGCAGGAAAAAGTTTGGGGACCCCTGCACTACAAGTCAATAGAAGAGAGTAATATATTTTAAGATGTATTTGTAGAAATCAATTATTGTAATGTAGTTCTATGCAACATTTTGCTGATTAACTTCAACAAACTTTGTAATTTGGGAAATTAGTACCATTGATTATTAATTACTGGTAAAGAATACAATTTTTCTATGGATTTTACCATTTCTATTATTTTTACAATCCTTTTTTTTATTGCTCATGACTGTCAAAAATTCATGATATATATGTGTATTGACTTACGGTAGTTCCATGTAATTTCTACGGTAATGCAATGTTTTTGGATACGACGGTCAAACACTGTTGGTCTTTTACCATTTCTTACCATAAATTTACTGACTTTCTTTGCAGTTTCGACTTACGGTAGTTCCATGTAATTTCTACGGTAATGCAATGTTTTTGGGTACGACGGTCAAAAACTGTTGGTCTTTTACCATTTCTTACCGTAAATTTACTGACTTTCTTTGCAGTTTCGACTTACGGTAGTTCCATGTAATTTCTACGGTAATGCAATGTTTTTGGATACGACGGTCAAAAACTGTTGGTTTTTTACAGTTTTTTACCGTAAATTTACTGACTTTTTTTACAGTGTAGTCTAACTTTACCCAGCAGTGGGTCAATATTGGCATCTTTCTGAATTATATTCATCACGAGTTGTGGTGTATGTAGAGCACATGGGGTCCTACCCAATGCTACAAATTCAGGTAGAGAGGACAAAAACACTGAGAAAAATACACTTTTTTCAATGATTCATTAAAAAAAGTGTATACCACAATGGGTGATGAATATAATCCAGAAAAATGCCAATATTGAAAGGGAAATTCAATAACTATTTTCCCTTTACAACAATCCTACAACGTCCTGCAGTGTGTGGTGTGTTACGTGGTGGTGTGTTGAACATGCCCTATCTAAAATCGGGCATATTCAACATTGTCTTGGCCCGATTACCTCAGCCTGTGGGGTTTTTCCCTGACTGGGAGCAAGAACGCAGCCTGTTGAATGTGACAGGTAGCCAATCAGAAAGCACGGTGACGTAAGAACGGAGGGGAATCCCAAACAGCTGACATGGCAACTGAGAGTCCGGTGGACATCGGAGGTGATACGTGGAAATGTTTATTACTATATGTAAAGGTCATTTTTATATATATTTATTATATGTGGTTATGATTATTCAGTTAAAAATGTTAACTATGAAAAAACATAACTCACCTCCAAATCATAGAGCAGCTGATCCTACCGTCTTTTATTAAACGCCCCTTTTTTATCGCTTAAAATGAGCCACAAACTATCACTGCTGCTTCTACATCGTCATCGTTTGATTATTCTAAATTCATGTATGGTCTGTTGGGGGTTTTACTGGATTTTCTTCTGGAATCAGGATGTTCGTGAGTGGAATCGGTCGATTGAACCTATTGGACTTTTATCGGCTCTGTGGTCACTGAAGTTTGGAAAATCGGCCAACAATCCTTAAATCGTGTGAACCAGACCTAAAACTCACAAGCTCTACTCCTCTCATCTCTCAACCACTGAAATAACGCTCTCTGACTCTGGTTGCTACGGTAACGTTTACATATCCCTTCAAGATCAGATACAGATGCGCCACAAAAACGAACATTTTACTTTTGTGAAAATTTTAACCCACAATAACGACTCAGGGTTCTGGGTCTTTAAGCAGTTTGAAGCTTCATTGCCTCATTAACATCCGGTCACCACATCATTTAGAGCTTGGACTGTGGGAATCACCTACCGGGATAAATCCATCCTCCTGTCTCTTCTCTGGGCCTTTTCCCTTCATAAAAAACTTTCCAAAGAATCTGATCTGTTTCTGACTCATTTTGCTGCTTGTGGCTCCATGTTGGCGCCAAGACGTAACGAGAGAATCCGGTTAAAGGAACCATCATCAATCAAAATGTGTTTAAATTCAAACTTCTTGCTCTTTACAGATCTTTGCTCTGCAGCCACACTGACTGTCACTCCCGACCGATCCCAGTTCTTCCAGCACGACCGAATCACTCTTACATGTGTTACAAACTCCAGTGGCTGGAAAGTGATGAGGACGATTGCAAACAAGGTTACTGAGGAATGCAAGCGTGGCTGGGGAATCCCCACAGAATCCGCCTGCAACATTAAAGATGCTTACCCAATTGACACCGGCGAATACTGGTGTGAATCTAACCGAGGAGAACGCAGCAATAAAGTCAATCTCACTATATCCGGTAATCAACATGCATCTTGTTTGAATTTACTCTAAAAGTGGCTATTTTAACATTTTTAAGTTAATATAATTCTTATAAAATGGGTTGTATTTCAGATATAAATGTGATCCTCGAGAGCCCTTCATATCCTGTGTTTGAGGGACAAACTGTGACACTTGGTTGTTCCTACAAGAAAGACAAAGATGATGACACATCCACCTCAGATTTTGAAGCTGAGTTCTACAGAAATGATTTATTCATTGGGAAAAAGAAACCAGGGAAAATGATCATTGAAGCAAAGGAAGGTTTCTACAAGTGTCTCCATTCTTCTGAAAGACAGTCACTGAAGAGCTGGCTGGCAGTGACAGGTGATGATTTACTGCTTTGTTTCATTCAGGCTGTCAGAACTCAGTTACCTTTAAGAAAAGGTGGATTTTAGTTAAAATCTTTAAACAAAATGCAAATCTCAGACTCAACCTAAGATTCACCTCAATCTCCAAAGCGTTGCCTCCAACTCACACACTAAAGAAGCCTGTTTTTCTTGGCTATATTCTTTTATTTTAGTAGATATTTGCTGGAATTTACTGACAGTTACATTTGTTCAAATTACATGTAAGTAATGTTAATTATCCTGTAATAATTTTCAGTAAATTTGGGGAAAATGCACATTTCTTTTCAGTTTATGCCAAAAAGAAACTCAAGAAGACACTCCAACAAGGTCCTTTAATAAATCGACTTTTGCAGGCCAGTATAAGATGAACATCTCTGCAGACCAAAAACACCTGAATTAATAACTGGCTCGTTACCAAACCAGTTCACAGCTGACTGACTGCTGGTGAGGGAATTCAGCTGTTTGATGCTGGTCTGCTGGAGTAGAAATGCATCTAAAAGTTGCAGAACCACAGCTCTTCAGGACTGGTTCACACACCCCTGGTGTGCACAAACTTGCTGGATGAACCTGATTCTGGTTCTTCCATTTTGTATTGTGATTGAAAATTTTATAGCTATTGTTTATTTATTTTTTTGCTTACAGATAGAGTTCCCCCCACAGAAATGTATTCTTCTCCTCCTCCTTCTCCTCCTTCTGAACCTGGTGTTCCTTGGATCAGAGTAATTTCTGGCAGTGTGCTCTTCATCCTCTATAACATCATACTAATCTTATGTGTGAACACATATCGTAAGTGGGCTCGAGGTACGTTTTTGTAAAATATAAAACAGAAAATTCTTGTGAAACTGTTTTCTGTCCTAATTTAACAAGGACTGTTATTTCTGCTCCTTTTATCCTGGAATATCCACGTGTTTTACTGAAAATATTCTAAAATAAACCTAATTTTGAAAATCATAGATCTGTAATGAAAACAAATGGATTCTTCCTTAAAGGGATTTAAATATTGGTGTGCAGCTTGTAGTCTTTTAACCACTGGTCAGTAAATCTTTAGTTTCTGCTCTCCTCTAAGTGAATCTGACAAACATTAGAGCAGTGGGAGGATTTGGCAATGTGGCTGTAGAGACCAGTTAAAGGAAGTGAGGACAGAACAAGATTTTTCAAAATAAAGTAAGATGTGATTCTGGTCAAGGTAACAGTCATTTAATCAGAGCAATGCATAACTTATATACCACGTTTTATTTATATATTTTAACTACATTATGTAATTACAACTGTGAATATTTACTGTTATCTTACCAATTGCTAAACATTCAATTACTTTTCAGTTCAATTCAGTTTATTTTCTATAGCATCAATTCACAACTAATGTCATCCTGACACACTTTACAAAAATATTTTTATTGATCCCAGTTATCAAACAGTATGGGGAGCTCAGTTTATTGTTGAGTTAGTTTTTTATTCCACACACACGCCCACACACACATTCCTATAAACACCCCAACCCTGAACTCAGTAATTCCTTTGCTCCAGACAGAGGAAATGAAATTTCATTGTGGTTACACTGTGACAGTAAAGACATTTGGAGTTTTAATCTTCTCTAAAAAGTCAAAAGTTTGAAGATCGTATCACTGTAATTATCCTGGCTGTGAGTTTTTGTCCTGTGAGTTGAAATAAAACAAGATAATCAATGTGGTAAACATGTTAAATCTGGTTCTAATCTGGTGACTTTGGTGGTAATGGAGGATTTTAAGAAGGCAAAAGATAAATAAAATTAAAATTTTAGTAAGTTCTAGCGCCCTCTGGTGGAATTCTTGGGAAAGTAATTGGTAGCAAGCATTTAACATGCTACTGTCTCTTAATTATTGAAGTAATTTATTAAATTTCAGAATTTCTTACATGTTAGTAATTGCTGTCCTTTTCTCTTGCAGCCAAGACTGATATGAAAAGGAGAATTGCTGATCATGTTTTGCTGAACTGAAGACAATGAAGACAAAACAATTTATCATCTGTATGTTGAATTTTAGATATATAAGCATAGAATGTTTTGTTCTGTCTCTATGTTGTGCAGATGATCATGTTGCAGCTTAATGTAGCTTCCAGAGCTGCAACATGAATATTTCAAACAAACATGTTCAAACTGATTTGATGAAGAACAAAATATCTATAATCATTATTACATCTGTTAAAATCATGTGTGTAGCAATCATTTATTTTCCTTTTGATACTTATAGTACATGCACAACTGTAGAATAAGCTTATGCTTGATTTTGTATTTTTAAGAGCAATAATAATAATTTACTCATTATAGTTCGCTCCTTATGAAGGAACTGATGTAACAAACTGATAGGAGCTTTAAAATGTAAACTGTAGTAAAGTGTAGCCCCTCTCCTTGTCACTTTCTTCACTGACACATTTTTCTATTTGTACATAAAATAACAGCTTTGATAGAGTCTGCAGTCAGTTAACAGATGTGCTGCTTATAATTTGCTAAATGCAGTTAGAAAACAGTGTTAGTGAAACTTGGACTAAAGACTCAAACAGCTACTTAATTTGCTTGACTTATTTTTTGTTTTTAAGCATATGCACTGACTGATGGCACTTTTTAAATTTCGTTGTTCTTGTGACAATGACAATAAAGATCTATCTATATCTAGCTTGTGCCTTAGGCCGGCTCAGCATCCTTTTGCACTTATATTTTTACAGTATTAAGAGATTGTTTTGTAATTTGTTTTAAATGTTTTTATTTATACAACTAAAATGTAAAATAAAAAATAAAATAAAATGACAGTTTCTGGATCTTGTGTTGTTTGTGTTTTGGTTTAGTTTCTGTGTTCCTTAGTTTCTATTCTTTAAATAGATCAGCTGTTTCTGTTTTCATTTGCTTCTGTCTTTTCTTAGTTTATTTCCCCAGTTATCCAGTTATTCTTTAATGTTAGATACATTTGTGCCAGTTTTTTCTTTTCTCTCTCCTCACCATAAAAACAAAATAATTTGTTGGTTTATATATTTACTTCTAATTGAATATAAACTGGAATATGGAAACCAGTTGTTAAAACAATACTGCTTAGTTTGTTTTATTAAATAATACTTTATGTGCACAATGTTATCTACAAAGTTCACATTTACTTTTCATCTGAAATCTTAAATAATCTTTAACAAACAAAGCATAAGATGTAACACTTCTTAAACACTAAACCTCTTAAGTACTGGGATATAAGTACTGGAAGAAGGCAGGTCTGTACATGACGACCCAGGAACAACTGGCTGTGCTGCAGTTACTTACAACTGATCATGTCCTGCAGCAGGCAGACGTCTAACGTCTGTCTGTGGGCCTGGAAATACAGATTACATTTGAATGAAATTGAAAAATGGCCGCTATTTTTAATTTGTGTTGCTGTTTCAAGCATTATTACAGTGGGTGAGGTTTATTCACAAACATTATTATTAAACTCAGAAATTGTGAGATAAATAAATAAAACCAAACTTATGTTCTAAATCAAGTACTTGCTGAAACATTAGTAAAACATTTGTAAATGTATCAGTGAGGAGTTTGTTCTGTCTAAAGCAGGGGTGTCAAACTCCAGTCCTCAAGGGGCGCTGTCCTGCAGTTTCTACATGTGCCACAGGGACAAAATGTTGGGAACCGGCATTTTGGTTCCTGTTTGTGGTTTTTTTCCCTTCTGCTCTCCCTGTTTGTCTGCGGTTCCTCATTTCATCCACCAGAGGGCGCCAGAGGCTGCACTAAGGGATGAGTGTTGCAGTGGTTCAGCGCACCTGTTGTTCATCTTCTAATCATCCTGAAGCTTAAGAGGAGCGGACGGAACTTCAGCGCCTGAGTGTTTGCCAGTGATGGTACCTCGAGCCTCTCTGCGTTGACTCTCTGTGATTTTGCTCTCTGAGAAATACCTTGAGTAATTTCTAGTGATGGTGAGATGAAGCCTCATGAGGCATTGAACCACTTGAGCCAACTGGTTCGAGAAAGGGTTCATTTCTTGAAGCTACATGTGCATACGAAACCACCTACTGGCCAGGTGTATAATCACAGCCAGCTGTATCTTAACACGTGTGATGCATTGAATTTTTGTCTATTATGGCTCTTGGGAATGACTTCACAAAAGGTGTAGGACGAAATCATTTGTCTACATAAAGTTATGTATACACATATGTGTATAATAAAATATTGTTTGAATGTATTCTCTGTGTGTAATTATTCCCAAAATAGTAGTGTCATGTGATATGGCATGTTGTGTAATAATGTTTTTCTGTGACTAGAAAAATGGCCTGGGCTTAATCAGGCAGAGGACAGTGAAAGTGCTTGTGGAACTAGGGAGGGGTAGTGAAAAGGCTAATGCTCGTGTAACTTGGATGATTTCATGCATTTTTATTAAGAAACAACAATTTCTCCACAGTTTTTGGTTTCACACGATTTCTCTTTTTTGACACTACATGGATGAGGTAGTTATTATTGTACCCCAACTCCTTGGAGCACAATAACACCTCACCTTTACAGAAAATAAGAAACAGTGAAAAATACAGTTCCTCATAAGCAAACCTAATGCATCTGCAAATGTTCAGTTCACCTTACCTTGTTAGGGCTTATCAAATCGAAATGTTCCCACATAGGAGAAATCCTCCTCTTTCTCGCCGGCTCCATCCTACTCCTATCCTGTCCTCGCGCTCCTAAATCTCCTATCTATCTATCTATCTATCTATCTCTCTCTCTCCTAAACTCTCCAAACACCAAACTAACTGTCTCAAACTAAATAACCACTATCCAAACTCTGCTATCCAAACTATCAAAACTCTATCCACTCTCTCAACTGACCGCAACTCGCCTACAACAACCCACATTTTGAATGGAGCCTGTGGGGTTTTTAAAGCTGTCAAACCCCGCGCCAAACTCTGAGCCACTTCCCAAAAGCAGTCACGTGGTACAGCCGGGCAGCGAGGCTTCGGACGTCATCATTTTCGGCTCCTACCCTAAATGAAGCAAGCTTCGATACGCGCTTTACGGAAACGCCCCCTCCATTACTCGACACACGCCTCGAAGCCTCGGCACATCACGTAACATCACTAGTAATTTCTCCTTGTCTTTCCCTCTCTCAGGTGTTTTCCTCGTGACACTGAGTGCTCTCTTTGTGAAGACCCAGCTCTGGCCTTTTGGATTTCCACTCCTCGTGACGCCGTGGAACTTACCCACTGGTTGCCCGAGTCCTACAGTCATCTCCTCAACCAGATCACAAGCAGTTATCGGAGATTTCCCCAGCTGGCAGTCAGATCGCTAATCTTTCTTCCTCCATGCTCAGAACTTACCTGTCCTCCCTCCACCGCAGCCTCCGCTACCCTGCCCTGAAATCACCCAACTGTGTTGTCCTTGGAAACCTGTACCGCCTCACAGCCGCAACTAAGGTGGACCAAGACCAGAACCGGCAATTACTCTCTCCCAGTCTGAATCTACCATCTGATGAAGTAAGACCAGTCTAATTCTGTTCACCACTCACTTTTCCCATTACCACAAACTCATCATCTCCCTCTGTTGTTCCTTAGTGAGCAGACGACCCCGTGAACCTGTTCCTGGATTCATTCTCTCTCTCAAATGATCTTATTTTGTGCAAATAAAATCTCTTAACTGATCATTATTCTCCTGTGCTTGTTCTGCATGTGGGCTAAGAACTTAAAACCCATTATGACCCAAAACACTGGAGTCAAATGGTTTAATTACCTCCTTGTGTAGATCAGTTCTCCAGAGCCTTAATGACCTAATTATTCTATTCAGATGGTGCAGCAGAGGCACATCTAAAAGTTGCAGGGCAGCAGCCCTCCAGGACTGGAGTTTGACACATCTGGTCTAAAGTGAAATAAAAGGAGCTTTAGTTTTACTCGTCAAAGCGCCGCTGATTTGGTCTGTTTAAGCCTGGAACTCAAACCAAGAACTGGGGGCCAATGTGCAAATCTGTAAGATAAAAGCTGAAAGACTAGTTTGTTTTTCCGTCAGTTGCATGTTGAAACGACTTCAAACATAAATATGTAAAACGGGTCAAATTTGTTTTCTGTTTGTGCATGCTCAGTGGTAAGGTATAAACCTTTATGACCTATGACCCCATGTAATCTTTGCATCAACACCAGATCAGTCCTTCACACTTTTTGAAGCACATTTTCAGGTGTATTTTGGCTCTTCATCAACTCCAGTGACTGTGCTTACTGACTATAACCCTACTGTCTACTTGTCTCAGATGTATAACCATAAATACAGGCTGATGACTAAAAACACGACTGCAGGTGAGCACACATTGTGTTTCTCCAGTTGAGTATAAGGTGATTGGTCCCTCCATGCCAGAAGGATGATGTCGTCCTGCGGTGCCACGTGGAGCCTGAGCTGGACGTCACAAATGAGACAGTGGAGTGGAAACTCCAGATAAACTTGGTGCATCGGTATCGAAGCCGTAATGACGATCCCGACTTTCAAGGTCGAAGGTCTCTTCCGCAAAGAAATGGTCCAAGGAAACGTTTCTCTGAAACTAACTAATATAACTCAAGAGGATGCAGGAAATTACACCTGCAAAGTTTTAAAACTTAAAGCTCAAGTTACCCTGAATGTTGGTGAGTTCTGTTCATTTAAAGCAGATAAACCAAGAAAAATACAACATTTGATTCTTGTCATGTTGAAAGTGAGAGATAAACTTTCTTTGGATTTTATATGAACTAACTCATAGTGTAAAATTGTGATTTTGGTTTTTAAATATTTTTTAAATGAAAATATTCTCTACCCACAGAGAGACAGACCCTACACAACACAGTGTGTGTTTGAGTGTAGAGGGAGGGTTTAGGGATGCAGCTCAACTTACCTGAGACGTTGTAAGTTGAGCATAGCATGCCATGAGCCACGGGCATGCTATGCTATCAGAACGGCTATGATCACCATTGTTCTTATTGTTTTATGTAAAGCACAACATCCTGAAATATATGCAGATATGTAAGTTAGCAACCAAACCAACTTTGACTTGTTGTAATGATCCTAAATATATAAAAAAAATGTCTCATCTTACCCCAGTTTCCCTCTTGGGCTCTGATTAATTGACTTCCAGCAGAGACACATCTAAAAGTTTCAGGACAACGGCTTAAGGTCTGGATTTGAAGAACTTTTTGTTAAACCATCTGCTGGATCTGTTTGGTGTGCAGTGATATGTTTTCTGCCACAGACATTGTGTTTCATGTTGGTTTACATGTTTAGTCTAACTCTCACCTGATCATAGCACCTTATTCTTCATGCTGTCTTGTGACAAACAGACTTTAATGTGTTTCTTCCCATTGCTCTTCCAGAAAGTATTGCAAACAATAAGGAACTGAGAATCATTCTGGTGCATTACAGGTCCCACAGCATCACCCTGATCACCATATTTGTATTTCTGCTGGTGTCTATTTTGATGCCAGATGCAGTCTTTCTTATTTATTAAGCAGGGGAGTGTCTTCATATCCCTTTTTTGTGAAATCAAAACTGCTCCTGACACAAGAAGAAATCAGATTTATCATATAATGATTTCTTCACTGGGCAGTATATTCATGTTCTCTTTTAACCACATTTCTGGTATTTTCAGAAACCAAGATCTGACCTACAGCAGTAACATTTTGGCAACATGTCTGTGGCTTTTTCCAAGTAATAGTGGTGCTTTTCTGTTCCAGGTAAAGTAGATCCTGGTCACCAAGAGGAGGATTTAAAAAAAAGCTTATCAACAGAAACAAGTGAGCATATCAGAGCCTTTCCAAGGGAGGAGAAAATAAGATAATTAAAGTTTTCCACAGAATTCTGTATTAACAACAGATTTTTAACACTGAAATTATGGTATAAGAAATAAACATAGAAATAATTAACTATAGAAAATCACATTTGATATGCATTTTATAACTTTTGCTTTCTTCCAGTTGTCACAATCGTCATCGTCATTGTCGTTGCTGGAGGATTTTTCTTATGGAAATGTAAGCAAATGCATTTATTTTCTATAAAACATTAAATTTCAACAAACATCAAATACGTCATGTACAAATCAGTTTGTTTGTGATGTTATATTTTAATGGCATCTGTTACTAATGTATGTTTTCAGTCCTGATGTTTGATGGTTGAACAATAACTCTTGTTATTTTGATTGTAAAATAAAGCAGCAGCATCTACATTTAGCTGTATATTTATGCGAAATCCTGTGTTAACAGTTTTTGTTGTTACCTTGTGTTGTCTAGGTACGGTAAGGAATGAGACGGCAGGACAAAGTCAAGAGCATGAAAGCAAAGCACTACCTGGACCCGGTTCTGATGCTGAACCCAGAGGTTCTCCTCTGAGGCATCGAAGCTCTGGTAACAGCACCACATCACCAACATGAGGCTGCTTGCAAAAATTCAACAAATAATCATTTTAAAATGTATTATTTGCCGTTGTTTATAATGTGCTGATGTAAATCTGTGAATTTAACTTCTTTTCATAAAAATTGTTTGCAAATGAATCAAATCCACTGTTGTAAGAAATTTACTAAAGTTACTTGGTTTAAATTCACTATATAAAACCACACATTGACACACATACACACATTTACACACACACTGGAAACTTTTTTAATGGAAAAAACACATCTTGCAGAAATTAGAAAAAAAAACAGATTAATCTGTAAATAAATGGTAAAAAGTATCATCAGTTCCATCAAAGATGAAATAATTACAGGCCGTATTTCATTTTGTACAGAGTCTGTCGATAACATGATGGGGTTAATTAAAGTCAGTTGTGATTCTGTTCAGGTGTTGCTAATGGAAAGGGGAAAATGGTTTTCTTCTGTGCTTGGTTTTGAGTTATGTCTGATTTATTTGGCTCTAAATGAAAATGGCAAGACAATCGACATTGTGAAGGGAATAAATCACTTTATGATTACAAGTCCAGATGAAGATCAGAATAACAAATCTTTATTGAGTGAATCTTCATTCGGTCCATAAAACCGAAGTCTATCAGGAACAACAGTAACCAGTAGTCTAAAGATATTTTCAGATATTTGCACTGGGAAGTGGAGCAAAAATACTTGGTAAAATATTGTGTTTTTGTAGTGTACTGGCTGGGACTTGTCTCTTCTTCTTTTGTTTTTTATTTTTTTACATTAAGTATGTTTTCTTAATTTTGGTGAATTGTTGACCAAATGTCTTTTTTTTCTGAACCAACTTAAAAGTCAAATTCCTTCTTTGTTACCTGAAAATGTAAAATTCTCACCAAACTTCATGCAGTGGTTACATGTCTGTTTGCATCATAAACACATGAAATCCATACAAGACATTGTTTTAAAATGTTCTAATATGTTCTGCTCAGTATCATTTTGGAAGAGAAACCTGCTTAACCCTGAACAGACTTAACAGAGGAAACTGGAAATAAAGTAAAATATTTGATCTGGGTTGAGAGGACCAAATGTTTTCATCTAATGTGATTCTCAGGCTCAGAGTCTTTGGAGCCTCACAGTAAGAACAATAATGACAGAAAGTGAAGCAGAAATAAATAGCATATTAACAGGAACTCATATTCTTAAACAGTTTTATCCTATAAAAACACAATCTTTAATCTAGATTATTACTAGTTAGAAACTGTGTACAGTGGGCCTACAGTGGCACAAAACTAGTGCAAGTAAAATTAAAATGGATTCACAAGTAGATCAACACAAATACATGTAGCTTCATGTTTTGGTTTGTTTTTCCTTTGACTGGCTGCTAATAACAGGACAAACAGGCTGGCTTTGACAAAATGGCCGCTCTGCTTCCTGCTCCATCTTAAACTCTGTGGTTACATTTGTACAGGCAAATATATTGAATTTGGTTTGAATAATATATTTTAAAGAAATGCAACAATGTTTTTAAAGGGTTTTTATTCTCAAGAATCAAAATTTCTCAGCTTATATTTTACAACATGTAAACACATTTATTAATACAACAGACAATGTTTTAGTGCCATCATGAGGAACAGTCTGCTTTTAACACATCAGGCAGGAATGTTCTTTGAATGATTCTAAAGCTAAATTAAAGACATTTATGTTCACTCTGTTTTATATATGCATTAATTTTATATTATATTTTTATTGAGTTTCTTTGTGTCTTAACTGTTTGATCTGTATTGTTTTTAACTCTTTATTGTTTAGTACTTTGAATAATGTTATCTGTTAAATAATAATAACTTGCACTATAAAGTTTCACTTTTTACATATTTAATGTGACAACAGCAGTTTATAGTGTTTAAGACAAATGAACAACTTCCACCTAGAAGATAAACTGAACTGTAGTAGTTCTGAGGAAAATCATGTTTCACATTTTCTATTAAATTTGGCATCAACATCCCAATAAAGACTTGTGATTTGTCAGAGTAATACTCTGACTTAACCACTAGATGTCTCCCTCCAGTTTTACTTTGAGTTGCACAGCAAAACTCCACCAGACAAAATAAAAATATCAGAATATCAGATTCTGTTAGAAATAATATATATTATTTATAAAAGTCAACAAAAGAACAAAGCATTCCTTTTACTATAAATATGGCTTTTTAATAATGACTTAGTTCTAACAAACACCTTTTAATTCAGGCCCCCAAATCTTCACTTAGTACAGTAGAATGTATTTGGTTTGTTTTATTTTGTAAGTTGTTAAAAAAAAATCCTGCATTGATAAGTTTTTACAGTTTCTATTTGAATTATGCAGCTATTGAAAATGAATTTCAGTTTCATTTTCCTTTTTCTGGGCAGAGAATCAAAGTGTGAAATAGAGGAACAGCTTCAATCTCTCCAGAAAGGTTTGAGTTGCAACCCAGGGAGCCGCCATGTTGGATTTAGATGTTGGCTAATTGAAAAACCTGTTTTTTAAAAATAAGAGCCATTTGATTTCTGAGATGTTAGTAGGAAGTATAAAACATAAAGAGAACCATTTTATTCACAGTCTTTAACTTTGCAGCAGCCATTTATTCCTACATTAAACAGCCATTTTAAGCCAGGCTCAGTTCAAGCTGATGTATTTAAAAAGGCTCATCAGTTTGAAACTATAAATGTCAAATGGACTAATCTCAACAGAACACTGGCTCAAAGTTAGACAAAGATAAGTGACTCTGGGAGCCTGAAGAGTTTGATTTACTTCACCATAAATCAACGTTTCTCAGCCTTGGACTTTGGACTCATTGTCCTGCATTTTCTCCCTGCTTCCATGAACCTGACTGAAATGAACAGGTGATCCAATTTACCAGGTCCAGGCTATAGAAGCTCAGCTCTAAGCCTCCACTGAGTCCAGAAATATGAGACATTTCTTTCTGTTCTGATCTTATAGTTTGTGTTTGTATGGTTTGTGTTTCCCCCATGGTGACTCATCACCAATCATGTGGCAAAGCTAATTATGAACACAGTCTTTACGCTGACCAGACCATAATACATATTCATCAACAAAACTTCTCTACCTCCTCAAGCTGAGTGTCTGGAATGAAAAAGTCACTACAGCTGGTTTACAAGATAAAGTTAGTATTGTTATTATCTGTTGTGTCTATGGGCCTATTTTCAAAGTAATTTGTGAATTTCTAATTTTCTTTACCTTTCCTATGTTATGAGAACATATTTTAATAACAATCTTACATAATGTAACTAGAAGGATGCTTATAAAATAATATAGTATCAAAATGTTTTTTTTTGACATTCACTGTATGATGATGAACAACGAAATATTCAGGTGATTTGTTCCTATGTGAATGTGAGTGAACTAATGAATTCACTGCTGATTCATGAATTGAAAAACTAGAAATCAAGTCATAATAAAATATATAAATATTTGGTTATTTATGTAACAAGAGTGTGAGCATTAAAAATCAGATTCACTGATAGAAATTAAATTTAAAACATTTTGTAGGCACAAGCTTTGGATCAAGTCTGTCAACTTTTTCATGTATTAAAAATACTTTTCAATAAAACTCAGTCATCAAAATCTGAGTAAGACTCTAAACTACAGAAACAGTTATGGACATAAAATGTTATTTTTTAAATTACATAATTCTTCATCCTTTTTTTAATCTAAAAAAAGATAATTAAATCTTTGATCTAATATGAAGGATTTGCTTTTGGGTTTAAGTCAGACAGTTTTTCTATTATTCACAGTTCTACACATGTAACAGTTTTCATACCAACAAGAGGTTGAAGAGATTTCAGATCAGGATGATTCACACGTTTTGGTTTGGTTGTCACTGGTTCTGTAAAGGTCTTTCTTCATCTTCATCTCTTGGTTACCATTTCCTCTGTGATCTATGAAACACAAAACAATGTTTTCAATAAAATCATCTTCTTCTGATTGTTTGATATCCCAAAGTTACATTATTATTAAGATGGCTTGAATAAAAACTCAATTCTGTCATTTTTAGTTTTTCAAAAGAAAATTATCATCAATCAGCAAAAAATAAATTAAATTAAAGCAGTAAAGTTTTGACTGTTTCTGAAATTATTTGTCTTTCATTTGTTTCCAGATTCTTGTTGACAAAAATTAGACAATCCAGAAACCAAAGCATATTAAAATAAAAATGTAAACATAGTCATATTAAATTGAATATATAATGTATATTCAGATGAGGCTTGTCAGATTAAAAGAACCTTTTGAATAAAACTTTCATTAAGTTAGAAGAGACGTCTTTCATTAAGCTCTAGTTTCTTTTTTTAATTGGTCTGATGTAATTGTAATATTAAACATGTTTTAATTGGCTATAAGCTTCTCTGTTGAAGAAAACACAACAAAGAAGAGAAAATCTGAGTTATGTGTTTGCAATTTTTAATAGTTTTATTTATAGCATTTTATGAATGAATGTTGTTGGATTTTGTTTTCTTGATTCTTGGCTGTTTTTCTTTAGTGTTGTCCAGATCCGGGGCCACAGGTTGGTCACCTCTGGTCTAAACCTGCATATCACTGTTCATGTCAGTGGGAAAGCTGGTGAGCCATGAGTAAACCAGTCAGGTCACCAGTTCATTGCTGCTACATCAAATTATCTAGTCAGTCAGATTCAGTCACCAACAAGGAAGTTCAGTTTCCTGGTTTGATGCTCAGCTGTGATGTTCAGTGACTGCAGTCCTGCTTAGTTGATCAATGAGCAGGAAAATAAAAAAGTAAATAATTAACATAAGTTAATTATTACATAATTGTTCCATTTCCATACCACCATCATTTATAACTTGTTCATGTGGAGACTTGTTGTTCCAGAATAGAGAAACTGTACACAACAGAAAGTAAACAACAGTGAATATTTAGCTTAACAATATAAATGAGTGACAATATTTAATTCTCCTTAACAGTTTTTGTCTGGTAAAAATGTTTCATCAACCTGGGCAGGCAGAAAGGCTACAATAAACAACAAAGACCTAAAAGAGAAAAAAGTTACTCATAATTGTTTGGTTTCTTATTTTTCTTTTCTTTTCAGACAAACACCAACAGATAGGCCTGTCGCGATAAACGATAAATCAATTAATCGTACGATAAATTAAAACTATCGACGTCATTTTAATTATCGGCATTATCGTCTCTTCCGGCCTTTTCATTTTTTCTGTTAATGACACTGAATGAAAAAAGGCTCAACTCCGGTGCTTTCCACCGGAGTTGGAGAGCACCGGCTTCTCCCTTCCTCATTTCCTTAGTGCAGGGGTGCCCAAAGTCGGTCCTCGAGGGCCGGCATCCTACATTTTTTAGTTCTCTCCCTGGTGGTACCAACAACCTTTTCAGCATGTCAATGTTCTTCTTAGGCCTTCTAACGAGCCATCATTTGATCCAGGTGCGTTAAACCAGGGAGAGAACTAAAACTTGCAGGATGCCGGCCCTCGAGGACCGACTTTGGGCACCACTGCCTTAGTGTAAAGCCCAGCGCACACTACACGATCTTAGAGCTGCCAGCCGATTGTCGGCCCATTTTCAAAACCTGACAGTCCACACATTAGCCGACAGAAATCCTAGCTATAACGTTTCGATCGGGTTCGTTCCTGCCGTGTGGTGTCCAACAATGGGCACAAAATAATGGCTACAAGTTCAGTGAACTAATTTTAAAACCAGACATTAATCAATGCTTTACTACAATCTACCTGCAATGCATGTGGCTAGTGTCAGCGTAAAGTCCTGACTGAATGAAAATCATTATAACCTATTTACGTCACGTTAACGAAGAACAGCTGAAAAGTTACCGGGTTTATCAACTGCGGTAGCAATTTCGCCCCAACTCCTCCTCTTGTCATTTCTATATTCTTTGCATGTTGAATAAACATTAATGTTGTTTCCACATATCATCTCCAATGTCCGCTGGACTTCGGGTTGCGCCGTATCAGCTGTTTGGGATTCCCCGACGTAATTTCCCCTCAGAAAACACGGAGGAGAATCCGCGCTTTCTGATTGGCTGCCTGTCACATTCAACAGGCTGCGTTAAGATCCCAGTCGGGAAAAACCCTGATTTGGATCAGAGCGGCAACGAGGATCTACCGTGACAAACCACACAATCTTAGAAAGACCAACGTTCTGCACATTGACCAAGAAAACAAGAATAAACCATTTTCCTTCCTGTTGTCTTCTTTGACGTTTCCACCAGTAGTAACATAGTAAGATTGTTGTAAGGGGAAAAATAGCAGCAAAAAAACGTGTAGTGTGAATTATTGCATCAGGTAGTCGATGTGCCCATCTTCTCTATTTAAATCTAATTATTACTGAAGGGCAACATAATATACAGACTTCATAATCTGCACTCTTTTGGTTGAATGCAGTATTTATTTACACTTTGGCTTTATGTTGTTTAGTTTTTTTGGTTGTTTTGTTTATTTTGTTTATCAGTTCCAGTGTTTAGTGTTCTTTTGAAAATAAAGTGTATCTATCTTTGGCAGGAAATCACATGCATTATTACGTCATTTCCATTAAATCAGTGTAAAAAGGTCTTCAAACAATATTATCGTTTATCGCAATAATTTTGAGACAATTAATTGTTCAGCAAAATTTGCTATCGTGACAGGCCTACCAACAGATATTGATAAATATGTGAAAACTGCATAACTTTTCTTATACATGTTTATCCAGACAGCTCCATGTTTCAGAGTTTTACTTCTCTTCAGCTTCAGATCAGATTTTGCAAACTATTAAAAACTATATTTTCTATCAATTGGAAATATGCATTTATGGAGATAATCATTAATTCACCAAAATCCTGCAAGAATTACAAAGACAATGACTGACTTACTTTGTTCACCTCTGTGGCGACATACAACATAGTATGTGATGAAGGCGAGGATGATGATTGCTGCAACAACAACAACAACACCAACAATAACTCCAGTTTCAGGTCCTGTGACAAAAAAGAAAAACAGGTTTTTAAAATTCCGCTTTTGAATATTTTGAATTCAATTTTGCATATTTTTGTTTTATTAATGAGATCAAAGTTGTGAACCAACAGTCACCTCATCATTCAGGGGTCACCATTTACTGCACCACACACACACACACACACACACACACACACCCCCACACCCACGCGCACACACACACACACACACACACCCACACACACACACGCCTTCATACACCTATATGCAGATCAAAAGGTATTTAGGAGTTATCTGCCTTGCCCAAGGGCACATCAACATGTGACCAGGGGAAACAGGAAGACAACAACTGTATCCACTGAGTCACAGTCGCTGTGCCAGTAACATCTGATTATCAGTTGTTAAGATATTTACCTCCAGAATGTCCTTCAGGGTTTTCATTTTCTTTTCCATCAACTGTTGAGGAATCACATTAAGTGTTAAAGATATCAACATTTTATCTTTTTTATCTGAAATGATTCTGATTCAATAAAACTCACCAACAATCAGAGTAACATCTCTCTTTTCTGGCTTATTATGACCAGGCAGACGGCGAACAAAGCAGCTGTAAATCCCTTCATCGTTCTTAGTTACTTTGGACAACTTGAGGGAAACGTCACCATGTTCAAGCATTGCATGGTTGAGATAAGTTCGATCTTTGTAGCTTTTGTCTTGAGATTCTCTGTCATCACCTTCATTACGGAACAAGTGAACAGTTTTACTGGAGTTGAAAATCCACTCGACTGTAGCGTCTCTCACATCAACTGCGGGCTTCACAAGACATGGTAGAACAACGTCGGATCCCACTTGTGCCTTTATTGGCTCTTCAGGACCAACAAGATGATATTTTCCTGGAAAGATAAACAATGTTTTTAAAATGACTGAACTCCTGATGATGTTCAGTTTGTTGCTCAACTATTATCCTTTAAATGCTTACAGTTGTGAAAACTGTTGGGACAACACAGTATTATTGAGTTCTTTCAAAACAAAGCTCACATTTTTTCTGTTTTGTTTTTGTTTGTTTACAAATTGATGTCTAGTCATTTTATCAATCTCTGGAAAAGAAAACAAGAAAATACTCATTTAATTAAAATAAATATCAACATTTTACCAGAAGAGAAAGTAGCAGCTATCCCATAACAGCTGGTGTTAAACCTGTTATAAAGGACAGGTATTTCCATAATTGCTAAAAACCTGGAAAGCAGAGGCCTTATCTGATTTATTGATCAGAGTTTCTCCAAACCTTCAGTTTTAGTGAAGAGATCAGTTCCAGCAAACTGATCCATGGAAAGATCAGAGACAAATGAATCACACAGTCATTGTGAGGAGCAAAGATCAGCCTGTCATGTTCCGTGTTTGTCTGTGTGTTTATTTAGAGTTTTCTGTGTCTCTGTGTCTCCATGTTGTCCTGTTCTCCCCTCGATTACTCCCAGGTGTTTCTCATTCCCTAATTACCCCCTGTGTATTTAGTGTCATCTGTGTGTCTGTGTCTTTGTCAGGTCCTTGTCTAATGTGCCCTCAGTCCTTCGTGTGTCCAGCCGAAATATCAGTTTGCTACCGACGTTGAGCCCTGGCTTCCGCTCAGTCGTGCTGCCTGTGTTTGTGGACTTTTCTGGATTTTGTTCATTAATCTTCATTATTCATCTAACCTGGTTCCATCTGCGTCTGCCTCACCACCTACACCGCACCGCTCATGACACGGCCTTTATGGTCTAATTTAACAAGATGAGCCACTGATCAATTTGTTGATGACAATTATATTTTGAAATAATAAAAACAGACTTCCAATTCAAGAACTTTAACCCTTAATCAATAAAAACAAAAATCTAAAGAGGGTCATTAACAAGTTTACATCAGTAAAGGTGTGAAGCTGTGGACAGAGAAAGAGCAGAGCTGTATGGGAGACTGAGGTAAGTTAAGTCACACTTCCTGCTGGGAAACTAAAAAACGGTCTTTGATCATCAAATAGTTAGCAGGAAGGCATCATTTAACAAAGTTCTGTGCAGGTAAGAACTTCATGGATAAACTTCTTAAAAATGTGTTTCACTCCTCAAAGTGAATTCAGTTCTTCATAAGTTTCATGAGGATTGTCCTTGGACTATAATAGATATTGTTATATTTGTTTTATATATCATATTTATGACGTTTATTACCTCATAAACATCTTTTGATAAAAGATAAAAGTGGAGCATTTTAGCTGTAAGCATGAATAAATTCAAATGGCAGCTTTGGAATAGTTCAGCCATTTCTATTGTACCTATTGTATTTTATCAGTAGCCTACAAATCATAAATATTAATTCAATATTCTACATTTACAGTCATATTCAATAAATTGGAATATCTGTCACAATGAGTCTCGTTTGTCAGAGTACAACATCCTGAAATTCAGATACACGTTTGCTACCAGACTAAGGTTGTCTTTATAGCGGCTCATCAAATGGCTGCTGCAGATTTGCGACACCATCTTTGAAATTAACTATTTATTTTTGGACACGAAACATCTATGAAAATATGGAGAGCGAGAGCCAACAAAACTACTGAACCAACTTCCTGGATATCAAACTAATTCTGGGTTTGATATGCACCTGCTTATTTTAAATATACGGAAGTTCAGTAACTTTTAGTGTTGTTTTGAGATATAACCGCTACGCTGTGCACACTACTGGGAGGAAACGAGGAGAGAAAAAACTGAACGTACCGTGATCTGCGACGGGCAGTAAACTGATCAGCCAGAAGAGAACCAGAAACATCTCATGATGTGTTCCTGTCTGATGAAGAGCAGATTTCTGACTTTCTTTAGTATTTAATGAAGATAAATTAATTTGATAAGTAGTCGAAATCTCGAAATGGCCGAAGTGTCGTCGAGTCAAAACCAAGAGGTACTTCCTGTTCCTGTTTCATTGGTTTGGGCGTGGTGTGAGCTCTTAGTCCCGGAAACATTATATATATTTCCGGGACTATTATATATATATATACATATATATATATATATATATATATCTATACTGTATTTGATAATGTCGTAATGAGATATTGTAAGTTTAACAGTTCCATCAAACCTTAGTAAAGTAACATAAAAATATGCATAACTAACTTCACAGGATGTGAGAAATCACAATGTATTTCATGCCTCAGTGGTTTCAGTCACAGACAAAATATGCATCTAACTTTGCAACTCAGCTTGTTTCCTGTTTCCACAGAAGTTCAAGCTCAGTGTTTATGTGGTTTTTAGTAGCTCATAAAGAACAGAATAGAGTTTTACTAAGTTTGTAGACATTTGTGAAAACACTTGGCAGCATATCTGACATGGACTGACTTATTCAGTAAAAGAACAACAAGAACAACAAGAATTTTCTTTGATAATGATTGTTATAATAATTTTTCCTGTTATGTTCTATGTGCCACTGACTTCCTGAACAAGGTAGAGGTGAGACTGAAAATAATTTCTGATCTAGGAAGAGAACATCATAACACGATGGCTTTCTTCTCACTCTGCCTCATGCTCTGTAAGTAGCATCACTTTAGAAGGGGCGCTGTCCTGCAGTTTCTACATGTGCCACAGGGACAAAATGTTTTTTTTTTTTTTTTTTTTTTTGTTTTTTTTTTAAACTTTTTTTTTTGTAATAAACAACAATACAAATGTACTGTGAACAAATCTCAGGAAGATAACAATAATTTACCAGGGGGAGCATAAAATAAAGCAAGAAGATAAGAAAACGACAATAAATATAAATATGTATAAAGGAAATAGCACAAATTGTGATACGTGTGCCAGATGTCACAGTGCATTAACTTAAAAGATAATCCAAAATTCCAAGTTGATTACAAGCCCGTATTGTTGATTCTGCTTTTTGATTAGTGGAGGATTGAATTGTTGATAAATAATGTTTAAGTTCGATCAAAAAAACTAAAAAATTTGGTTTTTTCTTCAAAAATTTGCATTTATGTAGGTGAAATTTAGCCTTAATAATTAGTAAATTGATAAGGAGACTCTTTACATTCATTCCTCCATTTTGTTGAAATCCAAATAAGACATTTTCCCAATATAAGTGAAAGCCTGCTGAAATTTTGGAATCAACAAAGTTACAAAAATGTTGCCAAAATATTTTAGAATGAGGGCACAACCAGAACAAATGAGTGACCGATTCTGGGCAAACAACACAGAAGGAACAGTTCACCTCAATGTTAGAATTGAATTTCTTTAAATAGACTTTAACGGGGTAGATTCGGTGAATGAGTTTAAAAGAAACTTCCTTTACCTTGTTAGAGAGAAGAAAGAGATTAGGGAGCAGCCAGACAAATTTCCAAGACACAGTAATATGAAAGCGATTCCAATAATGAACGACCACAGGAGTAGAGGTCACGTCCTTCAGAAACAGGGATCTGATTGACTTATTATTGTTACAAGGAAAAGGATTCAAACAAATTTTGCCAACAGGAGAATGTATGGGAGATAAAATGGGAGAGTGATCAAGGATTCTCGGCTTCTGCCGAAATAACATACAGATCTTTGTAGAAACGGCACCAAAAACTTTGGCATATTCTCCAGGAGAGACAGGAAAACTGAACTTACAGAGAAATTCTTCATAAGTCAACAACAGACCATCACTGTTGAACAATTGGTCAACCAAAACAATGTTATTATTAAACCAAGAATCAAAAAATATAGTTTTCCTCTTATATAGAATGTCCTTATTATTCCAAATAAAGTATCGGTGAGGAGAGAAGTTATGCTTGTAGATGAGTAACCATGATAAAAGAGCCTGCCGATGAAAATTAGAGAGTTTAATTGGTAGTTTCGTTATATCAAAATTACAAATTAGAAAGAACTTTAGACCACCGAATTTGGAAAAAATATGAAAGGGTATAGTATTCCAGAAAGACGCTGGAGAATTAAAAAAATTACGGATCCAATTTATTTTAAAAGTATTATTTAAGATAGAGAAAGATAAGCAGTTAAGTCCTCCGTTTTCATATGAATTCATTAGAGTAGATTTTTTAATATAGTGAGTCTTATTTTTCCATATGAAGTTGAATAGCAGTTTGTCAATTTCCTTCTCATTTTTATTGTCAATGTCTAATGATTGTGCAGCATAAATTAGTCTGGAGAGGCCTTCAGCCTTTGTAAGCAGAATACGGCCACGCAAAGAAAGATCTCTAACTAACCATTGATTAAGTCTTTTTTTAGTCTTTTGAATTAGCGGGTCGAAGTTTAGGGAGCTTCTTTTTATTTGATCCTTCGTGATGTTTATACCTAAATAAATAACCTCATTCTTAACTGGTATAGCTTCAATTGAAGCTATAGAACAGTCCTTAATGGCCATTATCTCACATTTTTTAAGGTTAAGAGAAAGACCTGAAGCTTTGGAGAAAGTACCAATCTCCTTAATAGCTAAAGAGATTTGGCTCTGGTCTTTTAAAAATAAAGTAGTGTCATCTGCCAGTTGTGTTAAAGTAACCACTCTATCAGCAACAGTGATCCCTTTTAAAGGACCAGTTTTAATATGATCGGCCAGAAGTTGAGCCACTAAAAGGAACAAATATGGGGAGACGGGACAGCCTTGTCTGATTCCTCTGCAGAGGTTGAATCTAGGAGAGGAGCCGTTTCTTAATTTGATGGAGCTGTTGCTGTTTTGATATAAAGTTTTAACAACAGAAGTAAAGAATTTCCCAAACCCAAATTTATTTAGACTCTGAAAAATAAACTCATGTTCGACCGTATCAAAAGCTTTATAAAAGTCTAGAAATAAAATAAAACCATTATCACAAACAAGATCAGGATAATCTAAAATATCTAAAACAAACCTTATATTATTTGTGATATGCCTATTTTTCATAAAACCGGATTGAGTTTCATCGATAATTGAATGAAGGACAGATTTTAATCTTTTAGCTACAACTAAAGCAAAAATTTTGTAATCATTGTTAAGAAGACAAATGGGACGCCAATTATCTAGAAGTAAAGGGTCTTTTCTTGGTTTTGGTATCAGAGTGGTTAAACCCTGAGTGAGGGTTGTAGGGAGCAAACCGTTTTCTATACTTTCATTAAAAACTTGCAAAAGAAAGGGAGCGAGGTCGAACAAAAAGTGTTTGTAAAACTCAGCACTCAGGCCATCAATTCCAGGGGATTTGTTCATTTTGAGATGTGAGATGGCGTCCATAATCTCTTGTAAAGAGATTGACTCTTCACAGCATTCTCGTTCACTATTAGAAATTTGATTAACTGATAAATTGGTCAACAGGGCATCAGCTGAGGCCTGACAGAAGTTGGAGAGATAAAGAGTTTCATAAAAGGAACTGCAATATCTAGCTATATCATCAAGGTTATCTGTAACAACATTATTAATCTTTAGACTGGTAATAGAATTAGTGGTTGAATTGTGTTTTTCTAGATTAAAAAAATAATGAGTGTTTTGTTCTCCCTCTTCTAACCATTTTCTCCTTGATCTAATAAACGCACCTTTACTCTTATTAATGTAAAAATGATCCAATTTAAGTTGTAATTCAGTTAACTCTTGTAGTTCGAAGTCATTTAAATTAGAAGGATTCGACTGAGTGAGTTCAAATATTCTCGTTACAATTTTGGTTTCTTCATTTCTATTTGTCTTAGCCTTGTTACTACCAAATTTTCTTAGAAATTTTCCAGATTCAAATTTAAAAAGTTCCCAATTAATACCATAAAGATTATCTGCTTGAGCTTTATGCCAGAAGAATTTCAATAATTTGTTTATCTTTATAGTGACCTCTTTATAGTTTAATAAAGAATTATTCAATTTCCAGTATGAAGGAGAATAACTAGAATATTTACCATCTGAGAGTGTTATAATTATTTCAACAACTTTATGGTCCGTAAGGGGAGTAGGTAAAGTATTAACAGTCACAGATTCTTTCTTTATTGAATCTGAGATCAGCCAGAAATCTATCCTAGATTGTTGAGATAATGACTTATTACTCCAGGTAAATAAATAGTCATGTGGATGTTCAGTTCTCCAAATGTCAATTAGATTAAATTTTTCCATAAAAT